>NC_091987.1:77762663-78082245 GCF_044704955.1 Pristiophorus japonicus | reverse complement strand
CAACCACTACCTCTGCCTTCATCTACCCCAATGATGCACCACCTGAGGAGCTCTTCGGCCAAGCGCCACGGAGCGAGAAGGGGAAGGGGTAGAGGTGGTGCGGAGAAGCATGGGGGGGGGGGGGGGGGTAAGGAAAGCGAGGTGCATGCCCGAAGGTGATGGCTGTGTTACATCTCCATCTGGGTGTATGCAATTTGTTGTAATGTATTGGGGGAGGGGGCCACCCTCCTGCTTTGCCTTTGTATTCTGTGTTGCTGGACATGTTGACCATTTGATTCATGTAAATGGTTGAAAAAGTGGGGTGGGGGAGGGGTGCTTTTGCCCGTGATACTCTGATTTCAGACCAATGGTCGTATAAATTTTTTTTTATTCAACATAACATTGTTGCGTGTTGTCTCAGATAGCTGGACCGTTACACACTGATGATTCCTTAACATGAAAGGGTTAAATAAAACTTAACTTGAATCAACTTAAACTTTAACTGGCACCAAGGTGATGCCCACCATTGAGATCTGAGCTTCACACACACAGCAGTATGTCAGCGTGGTCAATCACAGCAACATTCTTTCAGGCAAATCGTTCACTTATCAGCTCCTGCTGTAAGAGTCTTGCAGCTATGAAGCCACCACGGGCCCTTTCCTGCGATCTGCAGGGGGGGGGGGCATGGGCAGGGGGGTGTGGGCATGGCTGCATAGTCAACCTGATTGTCTGGCCCTAGTTCAGCGTCCAGCTCCTCGTCCTCCTCTTCCTCTCTCTCCTGAGATGGACCATCAGTCCCTTCTGGCAATTCTTGTCCCCTCCTGATAGCCAGGTTGTGCAGCATGGAGCAGACGACCACGAATTTAGTGACTTGCTCAGGGTTGTATTGGAACTCCCCTCCCGAGTGCTCCAAGCATCTAAAGCGCTGTTTAAGTACAGTTATTGTTTTCTGGACCACATTGCATTTGTCTTTGTGGCTCTGGTTGTATCGGTTCTCGGCATCGGTGTGGGTGTCATGCAGGGGGGTCATCAGCCAGGTGGCGAGGCCATATTGGTTGTCACCAAGCATCCAGCATTGTCCTTGTTATATATGTAAACTTGTATTTACTCTGTACAGCCACCAGAGGGCTCATCACCTGGAGTCCCAAGGGATCCCATAATCCCTTGGGAACACAGGTATTGAAGGAGGCTTCACAGGTTAGAGAGGCACTCTGGAAACCTGCAATAAAAGACTAAGGTCACACTTGACTTTGAGCTCACAGTGTTCAGTCTGACTCTTTCTCCATACACAACAACTGGCGACGAGATACAGATAGCAAACCGAAAGATGCAGAGAACAGTGGGCATCCTGGAGAAATTCTCAGAGGGAGATAATTGGGAAACTTTTGTGGAGCGACTCGACCAATACTTCGTGGCCAACGAGTTAGATGGGGAAGAGAGCGCTGCCAAACGAAAGGCGATCCTCCTTACCGTCTGTGGGGCACCAACGTATGGCCTCATGAAGAATCTGCTCTCTCCAGCGAAACCCACGGAGAAATCATACGACAATTTGTGCACACTGGTCCGAGAGCATTTGAACCCGAAGGGAAGCGTTCTGATGGTGAGGTACCGGTTCTACACCTACAAAAGGTCTGAAGGCCAGGAAGTGGCGAGTTATGTTGCCGAGCTAAGACGCCTTGCAGGACATTGCGAATTTGAAGGACATTTGGAGCACATGCTCAGAGACTTTTTCGGATTTGGCATTGGCTAGGAAACCATACTTCGCAAATTTTTGACTGTAGAGACTCCAACTTTGAGTAAGGCCATAGCGATAGCCCAGGTGTTCATTGCCACCAGTGACAATACGAAGCAAATCTCTCAGCACACAAGTGCTGCCACAAGTACTGTGAACAAAGTGATGTTGTTTTTGAATCGTAACGTACAGGGCAGGTCACACATACCTGCAGCTACACGTCTGCAGATGTCTCAGAGTCCACTATCAAGGGTGATGAATGCAAGGCCATTAACACCTTGTTGGCACTGCAGGGGTGATCGTTTCCATTCATGCCGATTCAAAGAGTAGGTTTGCAAGGGCTGTGGAACAATGGGACACCTCCAACAAGTGTGCAGGCGAGCTGCAAAGCCTGTTAAACCTGCAACCATCATGTTGCAGAGGAGGACAGATCCACAGAGGATCACGACAAACCAGAGCCTTAGACTGAGGAGGAAGAGGTACATGGGGTGCACACATTCACCACGAATTGTCCCCCGATAATGCTAAATATTGAACTAAATGGACTCCGGTGTCAATGGAGCTGGACACGGACGCAAACCAGTCCATCATGGGTAAAAAGACTTTCGAAGGGTTGTGGTGGGACAAGGCCTCAAGGCCAGTCTTAACTCCAGTTCGCATGAAACTAAAAACTTACACGAAAGAACTGATTCCTGTAATCGGCAGTGCTACCGTAAAGGTCTCCTATGATGGAGCGGTGCACAAGCTACCACTCTGGGTGGTACCGGGCGATGGTCCCACGCTGCTCGGCTGGAACTGGCTTGGAAGGATATGCTGGAACTGGGACAACATCCGAGTGCTATCGTCCGCTGACGACACTTCGTGTGCTCAGGTCTTAAACAAATTTCCTTCGCTGTTCGAACCAGGCATCGAGAAATTCCAAGGAGCAAAAGTGCAGATCCACCTAATTCCGGGGCCGAACCCATCCATCACAAGGCAAGAGCAGTACCATACATGACGAGAGAAAGGTTAGAGATCGAGCTAGACCGGCTGCAAAGAAAGGGCATCATTTCCCCGATCGAGTTCAACGAGTGGGCCAGTCCTATCATCCCAGTTCTCAAGGGAGATGGCACCGTTAGAATCTGTGGTGATTACAAAGTAACTATCAATCGTTTCTCCCTGCAGGACCAATACCCACAACCAAAGGCCGACGACCTCTTTGCTACGCTGGCGGGAACAAAGACGTTCACAAAGCTGGATCTGACTTCAGCCTACATGACGCAGGAACTGGAGGAATAATCGAAGGCCTCACCTGCATCAACACGCACAAAGGTCTTTTTGTTTATAACTCATGCTCGTTTGGAATCCGATTGGCAGCGGCAATATTCCAGAGAGACATGGAAAGCTTACTGAAGTCGGTCCCTCACAGCGTGGTCTTCCAGGACGACATCTTGGTCACAAGTCGGAACATAGTCGCGCATCTGCAGAACCTGGAGGAGGGTCTTAGTCTACTCAACCATGTGGGGCTCAGGTTAAAACGCTCAAAGTGCATTTTCCTGGCGCCTGAAGTGGAGTTCCTGGGAAGGAGGATTGCGGCGGACGGCATCAGGCCCACCAACGCGAAGACAGAGGCAATCGAGAAGGCACTGAAGCCACAGAACGTGACGGAGCTGCGGTTGTTTCTGGGACTCTTGAACTACTTTGGTAACTTCTTACCGGGTCTCAGCACACTGTTAGAACCACTGCATGTCTTACTACGAAAAGGGGACGAATGGGTTTGGGGCAAAAGCCAAGAAAATGCCTTTGTAAAAGTGAGAAAATTGTTATGCTCAAACAAATTGCTTGTGTTGTATGATCCATGTAAGCGTTTGGTACTAGCATGTGATGCGTCGTCATATGGCATCGGGTGAGTATTGCAACAAGATAATGATTTCGGGAAACTGCAACCGGTTGCTTATGCATCCCGGAGTCTATCTAAGGCTGAGAGAGCCTACAGCATGATTGAGAAAGAAGCGTTAGCGTGTGTCTATGAGGTAAAGAAAATGCATCAATACCTGTTTGGGCTAAAATTCGAATTGGAAACTGACCATAAGCCACTTATATCCCTGTTCTCCGAGAGTAAAGGGATAAATACCAACGCATCGGCCCGCATCCAGAGATGGGCGCTCACGTTGTCCGCATACAACTACGCCATGCGCCACAGGCCAGGCACAGAAAACTGCGCCGATGCTCTCAGTAGGCTGCCATTGCTCACCACGGGGGTGGAAATGGCGCAGCCTGCAGATCTAGCCTTGGTTATGGAAGCATTTGAGAGTGACCAACACCAGTCAATGCCCAGCAGATCAAAACCTGGACAAGCCAGGACCCCTTATTATCTCTCGTCAAAAGCCATGTGCTTCACAGGAGCTGGTCCAGTGTCTCAGTGGAAATGCAGGAAGAGATAAAGCCGTTCCAGCGGCACAAAGATGAAATGTCTATACAGGCAGACTGCCTTCTGTGGAGCAATCGAGTAGTGGTCCCCAAGAAGGGCAGAGACATCTTCATCAATGACCTCCACAGTACCCACCCAGGCATCGTAATGATGAAAGCGATAGCCAGATCCCACGTGTGGTGGCCCAGTATCGATGCGGACTTAGAGTCCTGCGTTCACAGATGGAATACATGCTCGCAGTTAAGCAATGTACCCAGGGAGGTGCCGCTAAGTTTATGGTCTTGGACCTCCAAACCGTGGTCTAGGGTACACGTCGACTATGCAGGCCCGTTCTTGGGTAAAATGTTGCTTGTGGTTGTAGACGTGTATTCCAACTGAATGTGAGATAATGTCGGCTAGCACGTCTGCTGCCACTACTGAAAGCCTGCAGGTCATGTTTGCCACACACGGCCGACCCGATGTCCTGGTGAGCGACAACAGACCATGTTTTACCAATGCTGAGTTCAAAGAATTCATGACCCGTAAAGGGATAAAACATGTCACATCTGCTCCGTTCAAACCAGCGTCCAATGGTCAGGCAGAGAAAGCAGTGCAAACCATCAAGCAAGGCTTGAAGAGGGTAACTGAAGGCTCACTGCAGACTCGCCTATCCCGAGTCCTGCTCAGCTACCGCACGAGACCCCACTCACTCACTGGGATCCCACCTGCTAAACTGCTCATGAAAAGAACTCTTAAGACAAGGCTCTCGTTCGTTTACCCTGATCTACATGAACAGGTCGAGAGGCGGAGCGGCAGCATCCCAGGCCTACAAAAGGCCTGCGTGAGTCGGAGAGGCCCAGCGGGAGGTCGAGAGGCAGAGAGGCAGAGCGGCAGCGTCGCAGGCCTACAAAAGGCCTGCATGAGTCGGGGAGGCCCAGCGGGAGGTCGAGAGGCGGAGCGGCAGCGTCCCAAGCCTACAAAAGGCCTGCGTGAGTCGGGAGGCCTAGCGGGAGGTAGAGAGGCGGAGCGGCAGCGTCCCAGGCCTACAAAAGGCCTGCGTGAGTCGGAGAGGCCCAGCGGGAGGTCGAGAGGCAGAGCGGCAGCGTCCCAGGCCTACAAAAGGCCTGCGTGTCGGGAGGACTAGCGGGAGGTCGAGAGGCGGAGCGGCAGCGTCCCAGACCTACAAAAGGCCTGCGTGAGTCGGGAGGCCTAGCGGGAGGTCGAGAGGCGGAGCGGCAGCGTCCCAGGCCTACAAAAGGCCTGCGTGAGTCGGAGAGGCCCAGCGGGAGGTCAAGAGGCAGAGCGGCAGCGTCCCAGGCCTACAAAAGGCCTGCGTGTCGGGAGGACTAGCGGGAGGTCGAGAGGCGGAGCGGCAGCGTCCCAGGCCTACAAAAGACCAGTGTGAATCGGGGAGGCCCAGCGGGAGGTTGAGAGGCGGAGAGGCAGCATCCCAGGCCTACAAAAGACCAGTGTGAATCGGGTAGGCCCAGCGGGAGGTCGAGAGGCGGAGAGGCAGCATCCCAGGCCTACAAAAGGCCAGCGTGTACAGGTCCAGCCGGAAGAAAAAGCAAAAAAGAAGTAGAAAGAAATCAAAAGGTAATGTCACAGCCAAAGGGGTAAGTGATTGGCTGGTGATTGGTGAGTAGCTTTTCTTTTTCTCTTTTATATCAGTAAATAAACTGTTAACATTGTTGTCGCCAAATTAAGTGCATCTCAGGGTTAAGTCATGGCAGGAGAGCTCGGTCACGTGATATGCTCCTCCTGTACCATGTAGGAACTCAGGAACACCGACGACTACGTGTGCGGGAAGTGCATCTGCATCCAGCTCCTGATGGATCGCGTTGCGGAATTGGAGCAGAGGGCGAATTCACTCTGGAGCATCCACGATGCTGAGAATGACGTGAGTAGCACGTGTAGCGAGTTGGTCTTACTGCAGGTGAAGGGTCCACAGCCAGCTAGGGAATGGAAGACCAGCAGGAAGAGCAGTGCAAGGAAGGTAGTGCAGGGGTCCTCTGCAGTCATCCCCCTGCAAAACAGATGCACCACTTTGAGTACTGTTGAGGGGGATGACTCACCAGGGGAGGGCAGCAGCAGTCAAGTTCATGGCACCGTGGCTGGCTCTGTTGCACAGGAGGGCAGGAAAAAGAGTGGGAGAGCGATAGTAATAGGGGATTCAATTGTAAGGGGAATAGATAGGCGTTTCTGCGGCCGCAACCGAGACTCCAGGATGGTATGTTGCCTCCCTGGTGCAAGGGTCAAGTATGTCTTGGAGCGGGTGCAGGACATTCTGAAAAGGGAGGGTGAACAGCCAGTTGTCGTGGTGCACATTGGTACCAACGATATAAGTAAAAAAAGGGATGAGGTCCTACGAGACGAATTTAAGGAGCTAGGAGCTAAATTAAAAAGTAGGACCTCAAAAGTAGTAATCTCGGGATTGCTACCAGTGCCATGAGCTAGTCAGAGTAGGAATCGCAGGATAGCTCAGATGAATACGTGGCTTGAGCAGTGGTGCAGCAGGAAGGGATTCAAATTCCTGGGGCATTGGAGCCGGTTCTGGGGGAGGTGGGACCAGTACAAACTGGATGGTCTGCACCTAGGCAGGACCGGAACCAATGTCCTAGGGGGAATGTTTGCCAGTGCTGTTGGGGAGGAGTAAAACTAATATGGCAGGGGGATGGGAACCAATGCAGGGAGACAGAGGGGAACAAAATGGAGACAGAAGCAAAAGACAGAAAGGAGATGAGTAAAAGTGGAGGGCAGAGAAACCCAAGGCAAAAAACAAAAAGGGCCACTGTACAGCAAAATTCTAAAGGGTCAAAGTGCAATAAAAAGGCAAGCCTGAAAGCTCGGTGCCCCAATGCGAGGAGTATTCGGAACCCAGGAGAGGGCTCTTAGCTAGTTAGATTGGGTGAGAGCTCAGATGAACAGGACCCCAAGAAATAATGCAAAAGGCAGGAGGCAACAGAGCAGAGTAGCACTGGGGTAAGTGTAAACCACAAGGTGATAGGAAGGGACAATATGTATGAATATAAAAGGGCTGCAGGAGCGGTCAAAACTAAAAATCATGGTTTAAAAACTAGGATGAAAACACTCTACCTAAACGCATGCAGCATTCGAAACAAAGTAAATGAGTTAACGGCACAAATCATTACAAATGGGTATGATTTGGTGGCCATTACAGAAACGTGGTTGCAGGGTGACCAAGACTGGGAATTAAACATACAGGGTATCTGACAATTCGGAAAGATAGACAAGAAGGGAAAGGAAGTGGGGTAGCTCTGTTAATAAAGGATGATATCAGAGCAGTTGTGAGAGACGATATTGGCTCTAATGAACAAAATGTTGAATCATTGTGGGTGGAGATTAGAGATAGTAAGGAGAAAAAGTCACTGGTGGGCGTAGTTCATAGGCCACCAAATAATAACTTCACGATGGGGCGGACAATAATCAAGGGAATAATGGAGGCATGTGAAAAAGGAACGGCAGTAATCATGCGGGATTTTAACCTACATATCGATTGGTCAAATCAAATCGCACGGGGTAGCCTTGAGGAGGAATTCATAGAATGCATACGGGATTGTTTCTTAGAACAGTATGTTACAGAACCTACAAGGGAGCAAGCTATCTTAGATCTGGTCCTGTGTAATAAGACAGGAATAATAAACGATCTCCCAGTAAAAGATCCTCTCGGAATGAGTGATCACAGTGTGGTTGAATTTGTAATACAGATTGAGGGTGAGGAAGTAGTGTCTCAAACGAGCGTACTATGCTTAAACAAAGGGGACTACAGTGGGATGAGGGCAGAGTTGGCTACAGTAGACTGGGAACACAGACTAAACGGTGGCACAATTGAGGAACAGTGGAGGACTTTTAAGGAGTTCTTTCATAGTGCACAACAAAAATATATTCCAGTGAAAAAGAAGGGCGGTAAGAGAAGGGATAACCAGCCGTGGATAACCAAGGAAATGAAGGAGAGTATCAAATTAAAAACCAATGCGTATAAGGTGGCCAAGGTTAGTGGGAAACTAGAAGATTGGGAAAATTTTAAACGACAGCAAAGAATGACTAAGAAAGCAATAAAGAAAGGAAAGATAGATTACGAAAGTAAACTTGCGCAAAACATAAAAACAGATAGTAAAAGCTTTTACCAATATATAAAACGGAAAAGAGTGACTAAAGTAAATGTTGGTCACTTAGAAGATGAGAAGGGGGATTTAATAATGTGAAATGTGGAAATGGCTGAGACCTTAAACAATTATTTTGCTTCGGTCTTCACAGTGGAAGACACAAAAACCATGCCAAAAATTGCTGGTCACGGGAATGTGGGAAGGGAGGACCTTGAGATAATCATATCACTAGGGGGGTAGTGCTGGACAGGCTAATGGGACTCAAGGTAGACAAGTCCCCTGGTCCTGATGAAATGCATCCCAGGGTATTAAAAGAGATGGCAGAAGTTATAGCAGATGCATTCGTTATAATCTATCAAAATTCTCTGGACTCTGGGGAGGTACCAGTGGATTGGAAAGCAGCTAATGTAATGCCTCTGTATAAAAAAGGGGGCAGACTAAAGGCAGGTAACTATAGGCCGGTTAGTTTAACATCTGTAGTGGGAAAAATGCTTGAAGCTATCATTAAGGAAGAAATAGCGGGACATCTAGATAGGAATAGTGCAATCAAGCAGACGCAACATGGATTCATGAAGGGGAAATCATGTTTAACTAATTTACTGGAATTCTTTGAGGATATAATGAGCATGGTGGATAGAGGTGTACCGATGGATGTGATGTATTTAGATTTCCAAAAGGCATTCGATAAGGTGCCACACAAAAGGTTACTGCAGAAGATAAAGGTACGCGGAGTCAGAGAAAATGTATTAGCATGGATCAAGAATTGGCTGGCTAACAGAAAGCAGAGAGTCGGGATAAATGGGTCCTTTTCGGGTTGGGAATCGGTGGTTAGTGGTGTGCCACAGGGAACGGTGCTGGGACCACAACTGTTTACAATATACATAGATGACCTGGAAGAGGGGACAGAGTGTAGTGTAACAAAATTTGCAGATGACACAAAGATTAGTGGGAAAGCGGGTTGTGTAGAGGACACAGAGAGGCTGCAAAGAGATTTAGATAGGTAAAGTGAATGGGCTAAGGTTTGGCAGATGGAATACAAATGTCGGAAAATGTGAGGTCATCCACCTTGGAAAAAAAAACAGTAAAAGGGAATATTATTTGAATGGGGAGAAATTACAACATGCTGCGGTGCAGAGGGAACTGGGGGTCCTTGTGCATGAATCCCAAAAAGTTAGTTTGCAGGTGCAGCAGGTAATCAGGAAGGCGAATGGAATGTTGGCCTTCATTGCGCGAGGGATGGAGTACAAAAGCAGGGAGATCCTGCTGCAACTGTATAGGGTATTGGTGAGGTCGCACCTGGAGTACTGCATGCAGTTTTGGTCACCTTACTTAAGGAAGGATATATTAGCTTTGGAGGGGGTACAGAGACGATTCACGAGGCTGATTCCGGAGATGAGGGGGTTACCTTATGATGATAGATTGAGTAGACTGGGTCTTTACTCGTTGGAGTTCAGAAGGATGAGGGGTGATCTTATAGAAACATTTAAAATAATGAAAGGGATAGACAAGATAGAGGCAGAAAGGTTGTTTCCACTGGTCGGGGAGACTAGAACTAGGGGGTACAGCCTCAAAATACTGGGGAGCCAATTTAAAACCGAGTTGAGAAGGAATTTCTTCTCCCAGAGGGTTGTGAATCTGTGGAATTCTCTGCCCAAGGAAGCAGTTGAGGCTGGCTCATTGAATGTATTCAAATCACAGATAGATAGATTTTTAACCAATAAGAGAATTAAGGGTTATGGGGAGCGGGCGGGTAAGTAGAGCTGAGTCCACGGCCAGATCAGCCATGATCTTGTTGAATGGCGGAGCAGGCTCGAGGGGCTAGATGGCCTACTCCTGTTCCTAATTCTTATGTTCTTATGATAGCGCAAATGTGTCATGCGAGATTGAAATCAATGATCCTGTATTTGTGTTAAATTATGGTTCAAGGTCCCAAGTGGCTTCCCAGCACTGTCGTGGCCAAAGAGGGGAGCAGGTTGTTTTGTGTCAAACTTTCAAATGGACTCATTCACCGGAAACACTTGGACCAAATCAAACTCAGATTCAGGGACTATCCTGAGCAACCCAACTTGGATCCTACCTTTTTTGATCCCCCAACATATACACCAGTGGCAACCGGCACCACGGTTGACCACGAAGCAGAACCCATCATCCACAGCAGCCCAGCAGAGCCCAAAACACCAGGCAGCCCAACAAAGCCAGCTGCACAGCAGCCCAGCGAGAGCCCAACAAATGATTCAACACCAGCTTTCACACCGAGATGATCAACCAGGGCAAGAAGGGCCCCAGAACGACTCCCATTGTAAATAGTTACACTATTGACTTTGGGGGCGGTGGGGGGGCGGGGAATTTTGTTATATATGTAAACTTGTATTTACTCTGTACAGCCACCAGAGGGCTCATCCCCTGGAGTCCCAAGGGATCCCAAAATCCCTTGGGAGCACAGGTATTTAAGAAGGCTTCACAGATTGGAGAGGCACTCTGGAGACCTGCAATAAAAGACTAAGGTCACACTTTACTTTGAGCTCACAATGTTCAGTCTGACTCTTTCTCCATACACAACAGTCCTTGTGGCTGACTCTTAAACATGTCAGAGACAGAGCTCTCACGCAGGATGTGAGCTTCATGGAAGCTGCCCGGACATTTGGCATTCACTGCCATGATTATCTGGTGGTGGTTGACAACTAGTTGGACCTTCAGGGAGTGAAATCCTTTTCTGTTACGAAAAAGCTCTGGGTCCTGAGAAGGTGCCCGCATGGCGATGTGAGTGCACTGTATTGCTCTCTGCATGACTACCCGGCTGCCCCATAGCAGGCAGTCAGCTTGGATGGAGAGCTCATCCATCCGCCTGTGAAACGGTCTGACCTCCTCAGGGCATGCTCCGTGTGCGGGCACCCAATCCCCAGTCAGGACACATTTCTTAATCAAGGATAGGAGGGGATCTCTGTTGGTCCAAATTTTGATCTGGCGGGCTGCGATGGGGGAGCCTGCGCTGTCAAAAGCATCAACAGCCATGACCATCTCAGCGCTTTGCTCCGCTGCCCCCTCAGTGGTGGCCAGTGGAAGCCTGCTGAGCACGTTGGTGCCTGGCCGATGCCGTATGGTGTAGTCATACGCAGCCAGCGTGAGAGCCCATCGCTGACGCATTGGCATTGACAGCTTTGCTGTCTGACAACAGGGATGTTAACGGCTTGTGGTCCATTTCTAACTCTAACCTTCTGCCAAAAAGGTACTGGTGCACCTTTTTCACCCCGTAGACACATGCGTGTGCTTCCTTTTCAACCATCCCATATCCCCATTCTGCTTGGGAGAGCGACCTGGAGGTAGAAGCCATAGGTTGGAGTTGGCCCTCATCATTACTCTGCTGCAACACGCACCCAACCCCATAGGATCATGCATCACATTTCAAAACCAATTTCTTACAGGGGTTGTACAGGGTCAACAGCTTATTAGAACAAAGCAGGTTCCGCACCCGATTGAAAGCCCGTTCCTGACATTCCCCCCAAAACCAATCGCAACCCTTACGCAGGAGTACATGTAGCGGCTCCAACAATGTGCTTAAGTTCGGCAGGAAGTTCTCGAAATAGTTCAAGAGTCCCAGAAATGAATGCAATTCCAATGTGTTGCCGGGCCTGGGCGCACGTTGAATCGCCTCCGTTTTGGATTCGGTAGGCCGGATCCCATCTGCGGCAACCCTCCTGCCCAAAAACTCGACCTCTGGGGCCAAAAACACACACTTGGACTTCTTTAGTCGCAGGCCTACCCGGTCCAGTCGGCGTAGCACCTCCTCCAGGTTGTGGAGGTGTTCCTCGGTGTCTCGATCTGTGATAAGGATGTCGTCCTGAAATACGATTGTTCCGGGGATGGATTTGAGCAGGCTTTCCATGTTCCTTTGAAAGATAGCGGCTGCTGAACAAATGCCAAACGGACACCTGTTGTAGACAAACAGCCCCTTGTGCATGGTGATGGTGGTCAGCAGCTTGAATTCTTCAGCCAGTTCCTGGGTCATGTAAGCTAAAGTGAGGTCCAACTTGGTGAACAGTTTGCCGCCTGCCAGTGTGGCAAAAAGATCCTCCGCTCTCGGAAGCGGGTATTGGTCTTGTAGTTACACTCAATTGATAGTGGCCTTGTATCGCCACAGATCCTGACAGAGCCATCCATTTTTAGGACAGGGATGATGGGGCTTGCCCAGTCGCTGAATTCAACGGGCGAAATTATGCCCTCTCTTAGCAATCTGTTCAACTCACTCTCAATTTTCTCCTGCATCACATACGGCACAGCTCTGGCTTTATGATGCACTGGTCTGCCGTCCGGGGTGATGCGTATCACTACTTTGGTACCTTTGAAAGTCCCGACACCAGGTGGAAATAGTGACTCAAATTTCTGTAGGACTTGTGAGCATGAACTTTGCTCCACAGATGAAATGGCGTGCACATCCCCCCATTTCCAGTTCATCTCGGCTAGCCAGCTCCTCCCCAAAAGCGCGGGACCATTTCCCGGGACAATCCAGAGTGGCAGCCGGTTCTCTGATCCATTATGTGTGACCAACAACATTGCACTGTCTAGCACTGGGATGATCTCTTTGGTGTACGTCCGTGATTGCATGTCAATGCGTTCTAGTTTGGGTCTGCTAGCTCTGAGTGGCCACAGTTTCTCGAATTGTTGGACACTCATAAGTGACTGGCTGGCCCCTGTGTCCAGCTCCATGCGTACCAGGATGCCGTTTAATAGGACTTTCATCATCCTAGGTGGCGTTTTTGTATATGAGCTGTGGATGTTTGCCACATGAACCTGCTGAACTTCAGCATCCATTTCTGTGTCCCACACATCAACCTGCCTTGCAGACCCCTCTTGTGGTTCATCTGCCTCGTAAATTAGCCTCGCTGCGGGCTTCCTGCACATTCTGGCTAAATGTCCACTGAAGTTACAATTTCTACAGATAAATTGTTGAAACCTGCAGGTTTTCGCAGCATGTCTGCCCCCGCACCTCCAGCATGACCTGAGATTGTTATGAACAAAAGAGCTGTTACCAGGCATTCGTCTCTGATTGTCTCTTTGATTACTCTTGAGCACTCTGTTAGTTGGTGTCAATGGCCCCATCCCGGGACATATTGTCCCTTATGATGGTGTAAATGTCCGTTCAACCTGCCATTGTCTCTGTTGAGGACCCACTCTAGAGTCTGCCTGCCTGCGGGGTTCTGAGTCGCATTTAAAATGTTAACTCCCTGCCCCATCGCCATGTTGGAAACAGAGTTGCGTGTATATATTAGTTTGGTTTCCTCCTCCCCCGCCATGAAGGTCTGAGCCATCAACGCTGCCACTTCCAAGGTCAAGTCCTTGGTCTCAATTAGCTTTCTGAAAATCTCGGCATGCCAATGCCCTCAATGAAGAAATCCCTTAACATCTCCCCCCTGCAGGCGTCTGTGAACTTACAGAGGCTGGCCAAGCGCCGAAGGTCCGCAACGAAGTCCGGTATGCTCTGCCCTTCCCAACGTCGGTGTGTATAGAATCGGTGCCGGGCCATGTGTATACTGCTCGACCGTTTGAGGCGCTTACCGATCAGTTTGCTGAGCTCCTCAAAGGTTTTGTCCGCCGGCTTCTCGGGTGCGAGCAGGTCTTTCATCAGTGCGTACGTCTTATGTCCACAGCTGGTCAGTAGATGCGCCCTTCGCTTGTCAGCCGCTACATCGCCCAGCCAGTCCTTCGTGACAAAGCTCTGCTGGAGCCTCTCAACAAAATCATCCCAGTCCTCACCAACACAGTACTGTTCCTCTGTGCTACCCGTGGCCATTCTTGCGAGTCGTTGATTCCCGTTTCTCGTCGCCAAATGTTGTGTCCTTACACACTACTATAAATTCACACGAGGCACATTCTACAGACAAGGTCACTCTGTGACCCTAACCTTTATTCACAGGACCAAGAAGTGATGACCCTGCGTGGGACTTCCCTTTATATACCTGGATGACCAGTTGAGGAGTGTCTCCCACAAGTTCACCCCCTGTGGTCAAGATGTGCATTTCTTAGGTGCATACAGTATGCAGTGTTGTTACATGAAGGTTACAGTTACATGAAGGTTACATACATGACATTTTGAGCGCCCTTTTCATGAGCCGTTCGGCTGGGGGAACCCCGGTGAGCGAGTGGGGTCTGGTGCAGTAGCTGAGCAGGACTCGGGACAGTCGGGTCTGCAGGGAGCCTTCCGACACACCTTTCAAGCTTTGCTTGATGGGGCTTGAACGGGGCAGATGTGACATGCTTGATCCCATTGCGGGTCATGAATTCCTTGAATTCAGCACTGGTGAAACATGGTCCATTGTCGTTGACAAGGACATCAAGCATGCCGTGTGTGGCTAACATGGCTCGTAGGCTTTCGATGGTGGTGGTGGATGTGCTCACAGACATTATTACACATTCAATCCATTTTGAATAAGCATCCACAACAACCAAGAACATTTTGCCTAGAAACGGGCCCGCAAAGTCAACGTGGATCATGGACCACGGTTTGGAGGGCCCGACCACAAACTTAGTGGTGTCTCTCTGGGTGCATTGCTCAGTTGAGAGCAAGTGTTGCACTGGCGCACACATGACTCTAAATCTGAATCGATGCCGGGCCACCACACATGGGATCGGGCTATGGCTTTCATCATTACTATACCTGGGTGGGTACTGTGTAGGTCGCATATGAACGTTTCTCTGCCTTTTTTGGGCAAGACCACGCGATTACCCCACAAAGGACAGTCCGCCTGTAAGGACATTTCATCTTTGCGCCTCTGGAATGGCTTAATCTTTTCTTGTATCTCTGCTGGAACGCTGGACCAGCTCCCATAGAGGACACAGTTTTTTTACACGGGACAGTAAAGGATACAGGTCCTGATCTGGCGGACTGTAACGGGTCACTTTTCGTTTTCGAATGCTTCCATCACCAAGAGCGTGTCTGCAGGCTGTGCCATTTCCACCCCGGTGGTGGGCAATGGTAGCCGACTGAGAGCATCAGCGCAGTTCTCTGTGTCTGGTCTGTGGCGGATTACATAGTTGTATGCCGACAGCATGAGCGCCCATCTTTGGATGCGGGCAGAGGCATTGGTGTTAATCCCTTTGCTCTCTGAGAATAGCGATATGAGCAGCTTATGGTCAGTTTCTAGCTCAAACGTGAGACCAAACAGATACTGGTGCATTTTTTTCACCCCGTATACGCACACCAGAGCTTCTTTTTCAATCATGCTGTCTTCCCTTTCGGCCTTGGACAGACCCCTGGACGCATAGATGACCGGTTGCAATATTCCCGATTCGTTAGCCTGCTGTATCACACACCCGACCCCATATGACGATGCATCGCAAGCTAGCACTAATCGTTTACATGGGTTATACAGAACAAGCAGTTTGTTGGAACATAACAGATTTCTGGCTTTCTCAAAGGCAGCCTCTTGTGAATTCCCCCAAACCTAGTCGTCTCCCTTGCGCAGTAGCACATGTAGGGGTTCAAGCAAGGTGCTTAACCCGGGTAGGAAATTACCAAAATAATTGAGGAGTCCCAGGAACGACCACAGCTCCGTCACGTTCTATGATCTCGGTGCGTTCTTGATGGCCACCGACTTGGTGTCAGTGGGTCTGATGTCGTCTGCTGCGATTCTTCTTCCTAAGAACTCGGCCTCTGGCGCCAGGAAAATACACTTCGAGCATTTCAACCTGAGCCCCAAGCGATCCAGCCGACTTAGAACCTCTTCCAGATTCTTCAAGTGTTCGATGGTGTCCCGACCTATGACCTGTATGTCATCCTGGAAAACCACGGTGCGTGGAACAGACTTTAGTAGGCTCTCCATGTTTTGTTAGAAAATTGCCACGGCCGAACGAATCCCAAACGGGATTTTTTGCGTGTTGATGCAGGTGAGGCCTTTAGAAGATTCCCCTAGCTCCTGCATCATGTAAGCCGAGGTCAGGTCCAACTTGGTGAACATCTTTCCTGCAGCCAGGGTCGCAAATAGGTCGTCTGCCTTGGGTAGCGGATACTGGTCCTGTAGCGAAAAACGGTTAATCGTTACTTTATAGTCCATACAAATTCTGACCGTCCCGTCATCTTTGAGTACCGGGACAATCAGACTGGCCCACTCATTGAACTGCACTGGCGTGATGATACCCTCTTGTTGCAGCCTGTCCAGCTCAATTTCCACTTTCTCCGCATCATATACGGTACCGCACGTGCCTTGTGGTGGATGGGTCGTGTACCGGGAACCAAGTGGATCTGCACCTTCGCCCCCGAGAAACTTCCAATGCCTGGCTAGAACAACGATGGGAATCTGGGCACATGAGGCGTCGTCGACGGAAGAAAGCGCTCGGATGTCGTCCCAGTTCCAGCGGATTTTTCCCAGCCAGCTTCTGCCGAACAGTGTAGGGCCATCCCCTGGCACAATCCATAATAGGAGTCAGTGCACTGCTCCATCATAGGAGACTTTTACTTCTATGCTGCCAATTACAGGAATCAGCTCTTTGGTGTAAGTTCTTAGCTTGATGTGAATGGGGCTAAGCTTGGACCTGGGTGCCTTGTTGCTCCACAGCCTGTCGAAGGCCTTTTTGCTCATTATGGACTGACTCACACCAGTGTCCAGTTCCTTGGATACTGGAATTCCGTTCAGTTCAACTTTTAGCATGATCGGTGGACATTTCGTGGTGAAGGTGTGTACCCCATACACACTTCTGCCTCCTCGGTTCGAGTCTCTAGTTCAGCCTGATCCACCATGGATAGATCTTCCTCTGCAACGTGGTGGTTTGCAGGGTTTGCGGGGTTTGCAGCTTGTCTGCACATTCGCTGGAAGTGTCCCATTGTTCTGCAGCCTTTTCACGCATAGTGTTTGAAGCGGCATTGATGGGCCTGATGATCACCTCCACAACATCAACAAGGTGTTAACTGCCTGGCATTAACATTTGATGGCGGACTCTGGGTCATCTGAGGTCGTGCAACAGTCGGCGTGTACGTTCTGCCATATGCATGCCTGCTTGAAAACGATGTTACTTTGTGCACAGTACTAGCCGAAATCTCTTTATGCTGCGAAATTTGTTTGCTGTTATCACTGGTGGACATAAATCGTTATGACTTTGCTCAGATTCAGTGTTTCAACAGTCAATAGTTTGCGAAGGATAACATCATGGCCAATTCCAATCACAAAAAAGTCTCTTAGCATTTGTTCAATGAATCCATCGAATTCGCAACGTCCTGCAAGGTGCCTTAGTTCGGCGACGTAGCTCGCCACTTCCTGCCTCCGACCAAAACACTTTCCTTCGGATTTAGGTGCTTCTGGACCAGCGTACACAGTTCTTCATAGGATTTGGTTGTTGGTTTCACCGGAGCTAGAAGATTCTTCATGAGGCCATAGGTTGTTGCCCCACAGACGGTAAGGAGGACCGCCCTTCGTTTGACAGCGTTCTTGTGCCCTTCCAGCTCGTTGGCCATGAAGTATTGGTTGAGTTGCTCCACGAAGGCCTCCCAATCGTCCCCTTCTGAGAATTTCTCCAGGATACCAACAGTTCTTTGTATTTTTGTGTGGTTGTTCGTTTCTTGGCACCAATTGTTATGCTCATAATAAAGGATAAAATTGAGTACTGTATGCAATGAGTAAGTGTGACCGTAGCTCCTTAAACTCCTGAGTGCTGGTACAGTGAGGGAGGCCTGCTTATAAACAGTGCTCCCAAGGGACGCTGGGATCCCTTGTGACTCCAACAGGTAGGCCCTCTGGTGGTGGTATGATACAGGTTGCCAAGGGTTACATACATAGCATAGGTAACCTACAAGTCTCCCACTGCTGTGCCCTCTGGTGGCACACCTTGACATGGTACCAACAGTGGCCATGTAAGATACATGATATCACTCCCCCCTGAACCCTCAGTGCAAATTGCCTCTGCATTACTCTGGGCTTAGCTCTATATGGGTTCTGTCTGGTAGATCTCTAGTGGGCCGGTTCAACCTTGGATGGGTAGTTGCTGTTTGTGTGTGTGTGTTCCTGATCATTCCATTCCCCCCCCAACCCCCCCGCCCCATGTTGGTGTGGCGGGGGCTCCTGGAATTCATATACACATGAGTTCAGGTAAGTGGGTTTTGCATGTTTTTTTGTGTGTTTCCGTGGTGACAAGAGCGTTAGGTGTCTTGTCGATGCGATGGCCAGTGCGTAAGGACAAGCTAGTTCCGGAGCTGCTGCATGGTGTCCCTGCAGTCCTGTGGCGGGTCAATGCCCGGTGCTGGCAGTGGGAAGCCGGTTGGCTCGCGTAGCCTGCTCTCGGGGCTGTTGCCGTGGTTCCTCACATCAGGCAGGTTCACAGATGTCTGTGACCCCCCCTGTCCTTTCTTTATGGCCTGGGTCCCAGCTGCTCCCTGAGGAGCTGTCATCTAGCAGTGCACAGGGAACTGCTGACTCGTTGACCTGAGCGTCGCTTGGTTCAAGATCCTGACTGGTGCTTCTTTCCTCTGGGGAAACATTGGCGGGTGACTCTACATCTAAGCGTATGGCCTTAGTGCAGTCTGCTCCTTCAGGCTCGTGGCAGTTGGTGCTATTGATTACCTGAGAGATGGAGCCGACCCAGGGCATGGTATCACCACCGCTGCCTTTGCCCTGCTGAGGTCGCTTGCTTGACAGCTCATGTGTGTTGGCTGCTTGTGGCCACACTTCGTGGTGCATGATTCTGGTCCCTGGGATGCAGGCTACTGCATTGGGTAGCTTGCTGGACCTGTGTGCACCGATGGGTGTCTGCCCCCTGCATTGGCTGCATGTGGTGGGAATCCTGCATCGCACAGCTTTTCCTTACTTATGATGGACATTCTAGGGGTCCGATTGCGATCATGCGACTTTTCCTTACTGGTTGCATATGCACAGTTCAAATCATCAATTACACATTGTACATAATCGTGCGACTTTTCCGCGCTGGTTGCATGTATACAATTCCGATTATCAGTTACACATTTTACATGGTCAGTTACACACGTTTTGGTCTCCTAACCTGAGGAAGGACATTCTTGCTATTGAGGGAGTGCAGCGAAGGTTCACCAGACTGATTCCCGGAATGGCGGGACTGACCTATCAAGAAAGACTGGATCAACTGGGCTTGTATTCACTGGAGTTCAGAAGAATGAGAGGGGACCTCATAGAAACATATAAAATTCTGACGGGGTTAGACAGGTTAGATGCAGGAAGAATGTTCCCAATGTTGGGGAAGTCCAGAACCAGGGGTCACAGTCTAAGGATAAGGGGTAAGCCATTTAGGACCGAGATGCGGAGGAACTTCTTCACCCAGAGAGTGGTGAACCTGTGGAATTCTCTACCACAGAAAGTTGTTGAGGCCAATTCACTAAATATATTCAAAAAGGAGTTAGATGAGGTCCTTACTGCTAGGGGGATCAAGGGGTATGGCGAGAAAGCAGGAATGGGGTACTGAAGTTGAATGTTCAGCCATGAACTCATTGAATGGCGGTGCAGGCTAGAAGGGCCGAATGGCCTACTCCTGCACCTATTTTCTATGTTTCTATGTTTCTATGTTAAGTAATCTGTTCTACCTTTAGTCTCTAACATATAATTCTTGTTATATTGCTTAATTGTGTGGAACTGTCCCTTTAATTGTCGTGGGTTGCAGGCCTCCTTTAAGAGAGCCTTGCTTGCTTTATCCCAATCCGCTTCTCCGTTTGGTGCCACGTGTTGCTCCATCAGCGCTGCACCTCGTGGTCTGGCCATGGCCATCTTTGTCTTCAGCGCATCGCCTCGTGGTATGGGCGCCATCTTTCCTTCATCCACGATGTCGACTGCGGCGATCCTCTTCTCCCCGGGTTCTGCCTCCGCAATTGGGAAGTCGCTGTGGGATCTGATTTTCTCCCTCCTGAGTCTTGCCACTGGAGCCTGGAAGGTGCGTTCGGGTTGTCTCAGCTGGATCATCTCCACGCAGTTGTGCTGAGCGGTCTGAGTCTTGGGTGCCGTGCTGGTCAGTTCATCGGTGCTGGGTCCACCCTCAGGTGAGGGCTTGCTTTGCCTCTGAGCACAGAGGGCTTCGATCGCTGGAGGAGTGAAATCTTCCCACTTCCCACTGGATCTTCTCCATCCACCTTCTGCCGAGCAGCGTTGGTCCATCACCTGCCACAATCCACAGAGGTAACTTGTGTACCACGCCATCAAGGAGTACCTTTATATTCACATTACCACGACTGGGATGATGTCATTGGTGTAGGTGCGCAGCTTTGCTTGAACCGGGGCCAACTCGGGTCATTCAGCCGGATTGCCCCATAGCCTCGCAAAGGCTCGTTGAGTCATCACTGACTGGCTCTCCCCCATGAAGACTAGACTTCCCTCTATCTCGACATCCATCTTCAGCGGGGAGCACTCATTGGTGTAGGTAAACATGCTATGTACCTTCCCGTGGGACTGGGCTGCCTCTCTAACAATTCATAATCCACGCTGGATTCATGGCCAGCTGCGGACTCCTCATCGACACAGTGAATCCTATTTCTCTTACACATTCGCTGGAGGTGGGCTCGAGTTGCTCCTGGATCAGGGTTATGAGCTCCTTGTACGACTTGGTCGTTGTCTTCGCTGGTGCCAGCAAGTCCCTGACGAGGTCGTACATATTGGGCACACAACTCGTTAGCAGGATAGCATGGCGCTTATCAGCCAGTGCGGTTGGGTCGTCTCCTGCCAGGTCGTTTGCTCTGAAAAAGTGTTCTAGCCTCTCCACAAAGGCGTCCCAATCATCACCATCGGCGAACTGCTGCAACGTACCAAGGGTAGCCATTTTCGCGTGAAAGTTCGTATTCTCGTCGCCAGTTGTTGTGTTCTTAGATGCTCTAACAATGACTCCACGAGGCAGTGTGTTGTACTTGAACTGTAGTGACCTTAGTCCTTTATTAGTTAACTCCAGAGTGAGGATCACACCTGGTGGCCTGTCTTTTATACGAGGCCATGCACCTCTGTACAGGTAACCTACAAGTCTCCCACTGCTGTGCCCTCTGGTGGCACACATTGATATGGTACCAACTGTGGCCATGTAAGATACATGAAAGTTAGTATGCATGTACAGCAAGTAATCAGGAAGGCAAATGGAATGTTGGCCTTTATTGCAAGGGGAATAGAGTATAAAAGCAGAGCAATCCTGCTACAACTGTACAGGGTATTGGTGAAGCCACTCCTAGAGTACTGCGTGCAGTTTGGGTCTCCGTATTTAAGAAAAGATATACTTGTATTGGAGGCATATCAGAGAAGGTTCACTCATTTGATTCTGGAGATGAAGGGGTTGACTTATGAAGATAGGTTTAGTAGGTTGAGCCTATACTAATTGGCGTTCAGAAGAATGAGGTGATCTTATTGAAACATATAAGATAATGAGGGGGCACGACAAGGTTGATGCAGAGAGGATATTTCCACTCATAGGGGAATCTAGAACTAGGGGGCATAGTTTCAGAATAAGTGGTCGCCCATTCAAAACTGAGATGAAGAGGAATTTCTTCTCTCAGAGGGTTGTAAATCTATGGAATTCTCTGCCCCATGGAGCTGTGGAGGCTGGATCATTGAATATATTTAAGGCAGAGATACAGATTTTTGAGCGATAAGGGAATAAAGGGTTATGGGGAGCGGGCAGGGAAGTGGAGCTGATTCCATGATCCAATCAGCCATGACCTTATTAAATGGCGGAGCAGGCTCGAGGAGCCATATGGCCTACTCCTGCTCTTATTTTTTATGTTATGTTTAAGATTGGTCTCTGTGGAGTAAGCTGTCCCATATTCACTGCAGCATTGAGCCAGTATCAGTCACTTTTTTTGTGATTTTTTTTTACTATCAATGATATCAGTGCCAAAGGACTAAAGAGATTTCTTGGCCAGGAACAACTAACTCCTCTCTGGTTATGGTGGGCTATACTTAGGAGTAAAGGCTCCCCTACACTAATCCCCAAAACCCTGATCCCAGAAGAACATTCCCTTCACCAATGGAACATTTTCACTTCCCATCTAAGCTATCCATGTGTCCTCGCTTAGGGTAAGTTGTATTGAATTATGATTAGCTTAATGTCATGAGCCATGTCCCCAAAACTGGCTGAAACTACTCAAGCTCTTTTAATTTAGAACCCTTATTGCAGCAGAGAAGTGAGACTTTCTCTAATTCTAGGTTTGATTTTAATCCAGATCCCAGAGGTGAACGAACTTTGTTCTGAACCAACTGTACCACCCAGTTTTCCCTTAGCTAGTATTGTTACAGCACAGTGCAGCATTATGATGTGCAGCTGAGTATTGCCATCTTTGTGGAATAATAAAATGATGCAATCTCACTCGGTATCTGGGAGAACACTCAACTTCATATTATTATCAGACAATCATAGCAATTGTGAAGAAGTCACTACTGCAAAGATTTTGGAAAATATTGTTGTAAAGAGATTAGATCTATATGGATGTGCCACTGAATTGTAGCAATTATAAGTAATTTTACTCGGGTTTGCTATTTTGATTGTATTGTTTAAACATTATAGTGCTTTTATTTATAGCTAAGCTGGCCACAAATGTATTTATTAAAATGGCAGTGGAGCTACATTTCCATTGTCATACAGCTCAAACTGTTCGGAACTGTTACTCGACTGGCTATTTCTTCCCAATCTCTCCATGGGAAGACATTGTGCCTTTAAGGCCAACACAATGGATCTTGTGTCTTTTATTAGGCTGAACATGTTGAAGCAGAATGGAATGTAGGACTGGAATGAATGTTTGTTCTCCTTTATATCTGAATTAATTAAAACATCATACAACTTGGAGCAGGGCCACTGCTATTGTTACAGAACTGGAAAATTCAAATTAGAAATTAATTATTTTGTTCTCCATAATTAGGTAAGGCATCATTTGTTTAAGTGAAATTCAATTTCCTCCCCCCCCCTCCACAAAAAAAATTACTGCATGTTTCCATGTTCAGATGTTCTTTTTAAGGTCTCCCTATAATATGCACCATTCCCTGACAGAGGTGAAAAGTGCCCTTCTCCCAGGTTTTAGCCGAAGCTACACTTAAGTCCGCCATTAGAGAAGTGAGAGACTAGTCTGGATTGAATTGCTCTACATTTTTCCCTCTTTTCTCTTGAAACAAAGGTTGATAATGGAAATGGCAATGTGCAGAATTATTGTACCATTGAAACACAGAATGCCCGTAACGCTAGTTTACCATTTTAAACACTATACCTTGAATAGAAAAATTGCATGTGTGGGGTTTAGTCTTATAAAACACTACATTTAATGCTGTTAACAGGCTGTTTCTTTCTCATGGTTGTGAATCAATGTGAAAGGAACATTGTACAGCTGCTCTCCGTAGAACATACAAGCTTGTGCTAAATTTCATTCTGAAATCATCTCCTACATTTTAATGCATCACTGTCTTACAAAGGAAAATAAATAGAGTAAGTATATGAGAGCAACTATATCATGTTCTACAAATACAGAAGAGAGAAAATGTTGATTAAATTTATAACAGGCAGATCCTGAAATCGGCGTGATACAGAAATGAGAAAAATATGTGAAATGAGAAGTAACAGGACTGATATTGGTATAAAAAAAAAATACAGTACTTGAGGCACAATGCTGGAAAGAAGATCTGACTGCAAAATTCTGCAGAAATATCCATGCCTGAGACTCTGCATACAAATGTTGCACAAATTATTTCACATCAAAGAAATTGGTATTTTGCTGTGTATCACTAATTCAGAAATGCAAATTATTGCTGACCTACCATGTGTACTCAGTGGATCTGCTGTCGCCTTTTTGATTACCAATTAAAAATGAAAATGAGTACAGCACCGCCAAAGGCTCACCGAGTTTATCTGCTGAGTAGCTGGACAAGAAAGTCCTAAATTTGATCCCCAGTCTGTGCTGCATTAGCTGACCTTAACCGGGGCAGTGTTGGATTAGAACTGCAGCAGTTGGCTTTAGTGTCCCCAGAATAGTAAGGCGAGAATTTGACAAGAATTCCTTGTTTGCTGTGTGTGGCAGTATATGAGAAATTATTCCATATACAAATAGATCAACGTGTTTGCATTCAGCCTTATCCTTCCATTGTTTTTAGATCCTTTAGATTCCAGTGGGGAGCTTATCAAATCAATAACAGTGTTACCTCCAGGACTAGGTTTCATCTGCTGGATTGTATATGATAGTATGTGTGTAATAATGAAATGATAGTCTCAAACATTGCACTGGTCTTGATTGCTTTCTGTGACCACAGGTTGAGGTGTACATAGAAACATACAAACATAGAAAATAGGTGCAGGAGTAGACCATTCGGCCCTTCGAGCCTGCACCACCATTCAATAAGATTATGGCTGATCATTCATCTCAGTACCCCTTTCCTGCTTTCTCTCCATACCCCTTGATCCCTTTAGCCATAAGGGCCATATCTAACTCACTCTTGAATATATCTAACAAACTGGCATCAACAACTCTCTGCGGTAGGGAATTCCACAGGTTCACAGTTCTCTGAGTGAAGAAGTCTCTCCTCATCTCGGTCCTAAATGGCTTACATCAAGTGAGGAAAGGGTTGGCTGAGCTGTAACATCCCCACCATCAAATAGCTTGATGTCATCAAGGTGAATTATCTAAATACAGATGAATTAATTATTAGTTGGGCACCAGAGTGCCCAACTATACTCCAGTAATGAATACATGGATTCAGAAGGCAAAGGAAGAAGATTGACAAGAAAACAAATAATTTGCAATGTAAAACTGTAATGGAGTTTACAATAGTAAGGCCAAACTAATGACCTGGCCCAACAAATTTGGTCTCTCTGAGGCCTGGACTGACAAAGTGCACTTTGAATGTGCTCCACCTATCCAGCACTCAGACAGTGGGGGAGGGGCAAGAACATTCATCTCAATAACTCCTTCTGACCAAATTCCCGGTGAGGTCACCAGCACTCAATGTTTCAATGCCAAAAAAATGTGCAGAAAAATGATTTTAGACTTAATCATATTTATTTTTAAATGTTTGCAGTGCTAATACTGAAACTCCCACTCAAGGAGTGGGAGTGTTGTTTCTGGAAATTGTCTATGAGGTAGATCACTTTAGCAATAAAACAACTTGAATCGCCTGAATGTTTTTGCCAGTTTAGAAATATAGATATAAATTTATTAGAATGATTACTTGAAACAGCCTAGAGGTATTTGGGATTTCAAATTATATTGTTAAGAATCGAGTCCTTAAATATAACAACTTTGCCTGTAGTGCTTGGAAGCACTATGCACTATGTGAAAATGATGAGGGCATAACAGCTGTTAATAATGTTTCAACTAAAGAGAAATGACATCACAGGACAAAAAAGAAACAATTAAACAGATTGCTGGCCATTGACACATAGATTAATATTAAAGTGGTCCAACAATTTAACTTGGACTACTTCTGAATTTTCTTCCCCCTCTCCTCCCCTGCATACAGTTGCTTAGCACCAACATTTATGAATGCATAATATATTAAAAGTTGATGCTAAGAAACTGTATGTTGGGGAGGGGTGTAAATGTCACATTTGATTTTTATAACAGTTCCCCGTCATGCTCCTCCGATTCATTTTCAGCACTGGAGTTGTGCTAGCTTAAGTTAAAAATTATTGATACCACTAGGAATTAAAGATGTTTCAGAGAGAATGCATGATTAGTACTGCTCTTGACTGACTAGCTAAGGGTATGTAATGGCAGCCCAGTGTGAACACTATCTGATGCCCCCTACAGTAGAATAGGAATGGGTACTGGTATTCCAATGCATTGCATCTACACACTGCCTCAGAAGAATATTTATGAATCCACATGAAATAATAGCGATGGTTTAGTGGGTAAATGCATTGCTTGGTATTTATTGAACTATACAGATCAAGAAAGTTTCAGATTCAATATCTGGTCTGTGCTCAGCCAGGCAGCTGTAGAAATGTTGGGCAGTATTTTGCGGTCAGCGGTGAATGAACGACGCCAGCAAGTCATTATACTTACACTTGCCCACAGCCTAGCTGTGGAGTTTTGCGCTGGAACTTGCTATGATTAGAAAGCCATTTTGGCAGTATACCCTCTGCAGAGGATCTGTGACCTGTATGAACAGGGAAAACAACTGTGTATCTACTTACCCAATCAGATGGAAGAATTGTTACCAAGCAGCGCAGAGTCTAAACCAGGAAGTGTAAGTTATAGGAGCTGATTTTCATCAAGGCCTCCACCTGCCCAAGTGCCGCCCAAAGTGTCGCTGATGGCCGCCGAGGTACCGGACAGTACTTTGGGCGGGATATTCATGGCCGAGATCCCTCAAAGGTTGGAGGGCGGCAAATGGACAATGTACGCTGCCAAGCTGGGCGGCAACAGACGGGAGGTCTCATTCTCGGCGGCAGAGGCACTTGCCGCCCAAGTGCCGCCGAGGATGAAGTCGGGCTCACGGAGGGTCGAAGACCTGAAAAAGAAATCACCAATAAACAATACAAAAGCTATCCGAAGACCTTCAGGGGACCCCATGCAAGTAAGTCGCTGTGAAAAAATGTTTTTTAAATGTTCACTTACCTTTTTTGCAGGTTCTTCAGACTTACTGTCGGGAACAGACCAGCCTCCAGCCAGCGGACCACCCCCATTCTGCGCCGAGTCCCACCCGCAGGAATCTGGGAGCTTGGTGGGCGGGAGGTCAGTTGCGCCACTCGGCCGTCCGCTGACGTCAGCGGGTGGTTCTTGGCAGCTCTCCCCTACCGCCCGCTCCAGGTCACCTTGAAAGTGGCACTGGGCAGATCTTCAGGAGGAATGTCGGTGGGAGTGGGCGGCAGCAGGTGATGGGCTGATGAATTTCGGCCCCATAATATTTAATTCAATGCCAAATCATGTACAGAAAATAAAATAAAGTGAGGGAAAGAAAGATGGGATTAAGGGAAAGAGATAACAGAGATAGAAAGAAAAGGTAAAGAAAATATTAAAATCTTTCAATTTTTAAAAATCTCGAACAATAATTAAAATCTGAAGGAATGTGACTTCACACTTGTAAAAATTGGCATCACGGAAACATGGCTCCAGGGTGACCAAGGCTGGGAACTCAACATCCAGGGGTATTCAACATTCAGGAAGGATAGACAGAAAGGAAAAGGAGGTGGAGTGGCGTTGCTGGTTAAAGAGGAAATTAACGCAATAGTAAGGAAGGACATTAGCTTGGATGATGTGGAATCGGTATGGGTGGAGCTACGGAATACCAAAGGGCAGAAAATGGAGTTGTGTACAGCCCACCAAACAGTAGTAGTGAGGTTGGGGACAGCATCAAACAAGAAGTTAGGGATGCGTGCAATAAAGGTACAGCAGTTATCATGGGCGACTTTAATCTACATATTGATTGGGCTAACCAAACTGGTAGCAATGCGGTGAAGGAGGCTTTCCTGGAGTGTATTAGGGATGGTTTTCTAGACCAATATGTCAAGGAATCAACTAGAGGGCTGGCCATCCTAGACTGCATGATTTGTAATGAGAAAGGACTAATTAGCAATCTTGTTATGTGAGGCCCCTTGGGGAAGAGTGACTATAATATGGTAGAATTCTTTATTAAGATGGAAAGTGACACAGTTAATTCAGAGACTAGGGTCCTGAATTTAAGGAAAGGTAACTTCGATGGTATGAGACGTGAATTGGCTAGAATAGACTGGTGAGTGGGAAAGCGGGTTGTGTAGAGGACACAGAGAGACTGCAAAGAGATTTAGATAGGTTAAGCGAATGGGCTAAGGTTTGGCAGATGGAATACAATGTCGGAAAGTATGAGGTCATCCACCTTGGGAAAAAAAAACAAAAAAGGGAATACTATTTGAATGGGGAGAAATTACAACATGCTGCAGTGCAGAGGGACCTGGGGGTCCTTTTGCATGAATCCCAAAAAGTTAGTTTTCAGGTGCAGCAGGTAATCAGGAAGGCGAATGGAATGTTGGCCTTCATTGCGAGAGGGATGGAGTACAAGAGCAGGGAGGTCCTGCTGCAACTGTATAGGGTATTGGTGAGGCCGCACCTGGAGTACTGCGTGCAGTTTTGGTCATCTTTCTTAAGGATGGATATACAAGCTTTGGAGGGGGTACAGAGATAATTCACTAGGCTGATTCCGGAGATGAGGGGGTTACCTTATGATGATAGATTGAGTAGACTGGGTCTTTACTCGTTGGAGTTCAGAAGGATGAGGGGTGATCTTATAGAAACATTTAAAATAATGAAAGGGATAGACAAGATAGAGGCAGAGAGGTTGTTTCCACTGGTCGGGGAGACTAGAACTAGGGGGCACAGCCTCAAAATATAGGGGAGCCAATTTAAAACCGAGTTGAGAAGGAATTTCTTCTCCCAGAGGGTTGTGAATCTGTGGAATTCTCTGCCCAAGGAAGCAGTTGAGGCTAGCTCATTGAATGTATTCAAGTCACAGATAGATAGATTTTTAACTAATAAGGGAATTAATTATGGGGAGCGGGCGGGTAAGTGGAGCTGAGTCCACGGCCAGATCAGCCATGATCTTGTTGAATGGCGGAGCAGGCTCGAGGGGCTAGATGGCTTACTCCTGTTCCTAATTCTTATGTTCTTATGAGTGATACTTAAAGGGTTGATGGTGGATAGGCAATGGCAAACATTTAAAGATCACATGGATGAACTTCAACAATTGTACATCCCTGTCTGGAGTAAAAATAAAACAGGGAAGGTGGCTCAACCGTGGCTAACAAGGGAAATTAAGGATAGTGTTAAATCCAAGGAAGAGGCATTTAAATTGGCCAGAAAAAGCAGCAAACCTGAGGACTGGAAGAACTTTATAAATCAGCAGAGGAGGACAAAGGGTTTAATTAGAAGGGGAAAAATAGAGTATGAGAGGAAGCTTGCTGGCAACATAAAAACTGACTGCAAAAGCTTCTATAGATATGTGAAGAGAAAAAGATTAGTGAAGACAAACATAGGTCCCTTGCAGTCAGATTCAGATGAATTTATAATGGGGAACAAAGAAATGGCAGACCAGTTCAACAAATACTTTGGTTTTGTCTTCACGAAGGAAGACACAAACAACCTTCCGGAAATACTAGGGGACCAAGGGTCCAGTGAGAAGGAGGAACTGAAGGAAATCCTTATTAGGCGGGAAATTGTGTTTGGGAAATTGATGGGATCAAAGGCCGATAAATCCCTGGGGCCTGATAGTCTGCATCCCAGAGTACTTAAGGAAGTGGCCCTAGAAATAGTGGATGCATTGGTGGTCATTTTCCAACATTCCATGGACTCTGGATCAGTTCCTATGGATTGGAGGGTAGCTAATGTAACACCACTTTTTAAGAAAGGAGGGAAAGAGAAAACAGGTAATTATAGACGGGTTAGCCTGACATCAGTAATGGGGAAAATATTGGAATCAATTATTAAAGATGAAATAGCAGCGAATTTGGAAAGCAGTGACAGGATCGGTCCAAGTCAGCATGGATTTATGAAAGGGAAATCATTCTTGACAAATCTTCTAAAATTTTTTGAGGAAGTAACTGGTAGAGTGGACAAGAGAGAACCAGTGGATGTGGTGTATTTGGACTTTCAAAAGGCTTTTGACAAGGTCCCACACAAGAGATTGGTGTGCAAAATTAAAGCACATGGTATTGGGGGTAGATAGAGAACTGGTTGGCAGACAGGAAGCAGAGAGTTGAGATAAATGGGTCCTTTTCAGAATGGCAGGCAGTGACTAGTGGGGTGCCGCAGGGCTCAGTGCTGGGACCCCAGTTATTTACAATATACATTAATGATTTAGATGAAGGAATTGAGTATAATATCTCCAAGTTTGCAGATGACACTAAGCTGGGTGGCGGTGTGAGCTGTGAGGAGAATGCTAAGAGGCTGCAGGGTGACTTGGACAGGTTAGGTGAGTGGGCAAACGCACGGCAGATGCAGTATAATGTGGATAAATGTGAGCTTATCCACTTTGGTGGAAAAAACACGAAGGCAGAATATTATCTGAATGGCGGCAGATTAGGAAAAGGGGAGGTGCAACGAGACCTGGGTGTCATGGTACATCAGTCATTGAAAGTTGGCACGCAGGTAGAGCAGGCAGTGAAGAAGGCAAATGGTATGCTGGTGTTCATAGCTAGGAGATTTGAGTATAGGAGCAGGGATATCTTACTGCAGTTTTTCAGGGCCTTAGTGAGACGTCACCTGGAATATTGTGTTCAGTTTTGGTCTCCTAATCTGAGGAAGGATGTTCTTGCTATTGAGGGTGTGTAGCGAAGGTTCACCAGACTGATTCTCGGGATGGCAGGACTGACATATGAGGAGAGACTGGATCGACTGGGCCTGTATTCACTGGAGTTTAGAAGGATGAGATGGGATCTCATAGAAACATATCAAATTCTGACAGGACTGGACAGGTTAGATGCAAGAAGAATGTTCCCGATGTTGGGGAAGTCCAGAACCAGGAGACATAATCTAATGATAAGGGGTAGGCCATTTAGGACTGAGATGAGGAGAAACTTCTTCACTCAGAGAGTTGTTAACCTGTAGAATTCCCTACTGCAGAGAGTTGTTGATGCCAGTTCATTGGATATATTCAAGAGGGAGTTAGATATGGCCCTTACGGCTAAAGGGATCAAGGGGTATGGAGAGAAAGCAGGAAAGGGGTACAGAGGTGAATGATCAGCCATGTTAGTGCAGACTCGAAGGGCCGAATGGCCTACTCCTGCACCTATTTTCTATGTTTCTATGTTTCTATGTTTTCAGTGCCAGAGAGGCTGCTTGGCAGTAATTAAAACTTATCACGTCGTTAAAAACTTACTTACACTGGAATGGACAAACCCTAACCTTTTCTGGCAAGTTTAATATGTATCTGGCATGTAAACACAGCAACTTCACACCACTGCATGTATTTGAATGTGGAGTCTCTCAGTAAGATACTGTTATAGTTGAGCTTCTGGAGAAGGAAGACAACTCGGACATCAACATCCTGATTTATGCGTTTAACTGCACATGCACAGTCACCGGAGGTTGCTGTCCAATTTACACTTTAATAACGATAAGCACTGATGGCCTCAATTTTTTCCCCTGCAAAATCTGGGCCACTATTATTGGCTTCAGTATCTGGATGTGAGGAACTCAGTTAGAGGGACTGCTTGATAACATTTAGTGCTGTTATGCCCACATTAATTGGTGACTCTCACTGTCAAGGTTCACACATGAAGAATGAGAACTTGGTTGAGAGATCAGAGAGCTCCTGGTGTTTGTGGAGCTGTATCCCACCGAGTCAGTCACTTTAGGAGAGCAGAAAAGAAGGGGGGAATGAAATTGGAAAATCAAATCAAATACAATAGCTTCTCACCAAAACATGTGAAAATCTTCAAGCCTTGAACAAATTGTATTAAAGAGTTTTAATATTTTCTTTCACGTTTCTAGAGGAGTTATCTTGTAATTTTTTCACCCCTCCAATCTTCTTCTTCTACTAAAGGCAATGAGACAAGCAGCAGTTGATTGAACAGGTGGCAGTTTTTCCAATTCCTCATCTAAGGACCAACTTTTCATGTGTAAAACTAGATGGTGAGTGCCAATAAGTTATTTGACTGTGGACATTGGGTCATTACAGCTGAGCCCCTTTCTGTTCTCACCTAAAATTAATATATAAAAGGGATCGCTGAATAATGACAAGAAGTGATAGGTCAGAATTTGAAACTACAATACTATACTCCATTTTATCTTTGGTTCAACAACTATTAACATGCCCTGGGAACAGGCTTTCACTTTTCAAAAACTAAAACTGAAACTTAAACAAAATGGGAAAGGGGGCATGAACATAATCCTGATAAAAATATTATGGAAGGCAAAATAAATGACAACTTGAACTAATAATCCATTTGCAATAACACAATATAACTAACTACCTTATTACACTTTGGTATGCAAGCTTTAGCAGAATAACATAAACTGATGCAGGGAGACATAAATTCAAAGACATAAAAAAAGGAAATAGAATTAGAGACTTAGAACATGCAACATAATCATAAACAAAAACAAAGATTGGCACAGGTGTAAAAGACACAAACATTCGCAAAGATTATAAGGTTAAACCCCGAAGAACAGCATACAAAACCTAAATGAGCAAAAACACAGTAACACACAGGCCCTGAAATTGTGGTATCTGTGAAAGCGTACTCTCAGAGTATGCCAATATATTTCCTTTGAAATGCCCCACAAGTTCTGGATGCATGCACGAAATCCAGAACTTGAAGCCTGTCAGGCAATCCGTGGGGGGTCCAAAAAAACAATTGCTGGTGCAAAGTTGGGCTATTTGACCAGCAACTGGCCAGCAATTGCCCACATAAGTCTTGCGGTTGATGGAAGCAGGCATAAAGCCTGCTTGCATCAGTGCAAGGGGATATCTAAGCCTTAAATTAAACATTTATATATTTTAAATTATGCAGTTCCACTTTATTAAATGAGTTTATGCAAATATTTGGCCTGATTACAGTCTTAATAATGTTTAAAATTATCAAAAAATTAAATTTTTATTGAGGTTGGTGCAATGAAGGAACATGAATAAAATTGCAATTCTGCACATTGTATAATTATTAGATTTGGAGATTCCATTGCAAATCTTTACGGGATTCCCTTCGTGAATAATTGAAGTGGGCCCATGTGATCCCAGGTATGCTTCTGAACCGTCTGCGTCTCTGGGATCCATGGACCATTACACTGCCTTCCGCCTCGAGGCCTGAGACCACACAATTTCGCAGCATGGACACCAGGAGGTACTTTGTAATTGTTTTGGAGTCAGAGATGTACTAGAAACATAGAAACATAGAAAATAGGTGCAGGAGTAGGCCATTCGGCCCTTCTAGCCTGCACCGCCATTCAATGAGTTCATGGCTGAACATTCAACTTCAGTACCCCATTCCTGCTTTCTCGCCATACCCCTTGATCCCCCTAGCAGTAAGGACCTCATCTAACTCCTTTTTGAATATATTTAGTGAATTGGCCTCAACAACTTTCTGTGGTAGAGAATTCCACAGGTTCACCACTCTCTGGGTGAAGAAGTTCCTCCGCATCTCGGTCCTAAATGGCTTACCCCTTATCCTTAGACTGTGACCCCTGGTTCTGGACTTCCCCAACATTGGGAACATTCTTCCTGCATCTAACCTGTCTAACCCCGTCAGAATTTTATATGTTTCTATGAGGTCCCCTCTCATTCTTCTGAACTCCAATGAATACAAGCCCAGTTGATCCAGTCTTTCTTGATAGGTCAGTCCCGCCATCCCAGGAATCAGTCTGGTGAACCTTCGCTGCACTCCCTCAATAGCAAGAATGTCCTTCCTCAGGTTAGGAGACCAAAACTGTACACAATACTCCAGGTGTGGCCTCACCAATGCCCTGTACAACTGTAGCAACACCTCCCTGCCCCTGTACTCAAATCCCCTTGCTATGAAGGCCAACATGCCATTTGCTTTCTTAACCGCCTGCTGCACCTGCATGCCAACCTTCAATGACTGATGTACCATGACACCCAGGTCTCTTTGCACCTCCCCTTTTCCTAATCTGTCACCATTCAGATAATAGTCTGTCTCTCTGTTTTTACCACCAAAGTGGATAACTTCACATTTATCCACATTATACTTCATCTGCCATGCATTTGCCCACTCACCTAACCTATCCAAGTCGCTCTGCAGCCTCACAGCATCCTCCTCGCAGCTCACACTGCCACCCAACTTAGTGTCATCCGCAAATTTGGAGATACTACATTTAATCCCCTCATCTAAATCATTAATGTACAGTGTAAACAGCTGGGGCCCCAGCACAGAACCTTGCGGTACCCCACTAGTCACTGCCTGCCATTCTGAAAAGTACCCATTTACTCCTACTCTTTGCTTCCTGTCTGACAACCAGTTCTCAATCCATGTCAGTACACTACCCCCAATCCCATGTGCTCTAACTTTGCACATCAATCTCTTGTGTGGGACCTTGTCGAACGCCTTCTGAAAGTCCAAATATACCACATCAACTGGTTCTCCCTTATCCACTCTACTGGAAACATCCTCAAAAAATTCCAGAAGATTTGTCAAGCATGATTTCCCTTTCACAAATCCATGCTGACTTGGACCTATCATGTCACCTCTTTCCAAATGCACTGCTATGACATCCTTAATAATTGATTCCATCATTTTACCCACTACCGATGTCAGGCTGACCGGTCTATAATTCCCTGTTTTCTCTCTCCCTCCTTTTTTAAAAAGTGGGGTTACATTGGCTACCCTCCACTCCATAGGAACTGATCCAGAGTCAATGGAATGTTGGAAAATGACTGTCAACGCATCCACTATTTCCAAGGCCACCTCCTTAAGTACTCTGGGATGCAGTCCATCAGGCCCTGGGGATTTATCGGCCTTCAATCCCATCAATTTCCCCAACACAATTTCCCGGCTAATAAGGATTTCCCTCAGTTCCTCCTCCTTACTAGACCCCCCGACCCCTTTTATAACCGGAAGGTTGTTCGTGTCCTCCTTCGTGAATACCGAACCAAAGTACTTGTTCAATTGGTCCGCCATTTCTTTGTTCCCCGTTATGACTTCCCCTGATTCTGACTGCAGGGGACCTACGTTTGTCTTTACTAACCTTTTTCTCTTTACATATCTATGGAAACTTTTGCAATCCGTCTTAATGTTCCCTGCAAGCTTCTTCTCATACTCCATTTTCCCTGCCCTAATCAAACCCTTTGTCCTCCTCTGCTGAGTTCTAAATTTCTCCCAGTCCCCAGGTTCGCTGCTATTTCTGGCCAATTTGTATGCCACTTCCTTGGCTTTAATACTATCCCTGATTTCCCTTGATAGCCACGGTTGAGCCACCTTCCCTTTTTTATTTCTATGCCAGACAGGAATGTACAATTGTTGTAGTTCATCCATGCGGTCTCTAAATGTCTGCCATTGCCCATCCACAGTCAACCCCTTAAGTATCATTCGCCAATCCATCTCAGCCAATTCACACCTCATACCTTCAAAGTTAGCCTTCTTTAAGTTCTGGACCATGGTCTCTGAATTAACTGTTTCATTCTCCATCCTAATGCAGAATTCCACCATATTATGGTCACTCTTCCCCAAGGGGCCTCGCACAACGAGATTGCTAATTAATCCTTTCTCATTACATAACATCCAGTCTAAGATGGCCTCCCCCCTAGTTGGTTCCTCGACATATTGGTCTAAAAAACCATCCCATACTCTGGAGGTATGCCTCTGACCGCATGTTTATTTGTACCTCAGTATAAAATAGACAAAATGCTAAACATGAACCATACTTGTATAATACACACCTATTGGACTAAATAAAATCAGTTATCCTGGAGATCACCAGTGAACTGGACCAGCCGTATCAATACTTTCACCACAGGAGCAGTGCAGAGGCTGGGCAATTTACGACAAGTGGCTCACCCACCATCCACAAGACACAATTCAGGTGTTTTTCTTTTAAATGTGTGACCTGATGTTGTGCTATGTGCAGTCACATGTAATTGCATCCATAATATTGATGGCTCCAAGAAGATAGTATTGATTGGGTAACTCATCAAAATTAGTAGTCTTTTGCATTGTGGAAAACGTTCAGCAACAGGAAAAAACAAATAGGTCAACCACCTTTTTGGTTGAGCTCACTCAGTCTACTTGCCTTTGCCCTATCACCATATCCCTCAAATGCTTCTATCCAAAAACACATCTAATTGCTTCTTCACATCTTTGTACTATTAACTTCAATGGCCTTTTCTGGCAACTTATTGCACAAGTTTATATCTTTTGTGTAAGATGCTACCTGTTACCTCCGTTTTTCTTGCTCTTAACTTCCAATTTTCTCACTTGCTTTCCATAGTATTTGAACTCATCTGAATAGTGAACAGTGCTGGAAATTGAATTTTAGCTTTCAATCTTTTTAAAATTTCAACCAATTTGCAAAGACTAAAACTTAGCTTTGTTAATATAATAAAACCTTCTTATTCAAAAAAGTAGTATCCCCAGCTACAAAGCTTGAGATCTCAGTGCACATCTAATATATAATTTTCTTTGCACAATGTTCCAAATTTGGCTCTCAAAAAGAAGAAGCAATAAATTGGTACTTGAATTTTCATTTAAATTTGATCTTTACTCCACATGGAAGCAGGATGGTCCTCTAAATTTCACTTTAATATTCCTATTTTCCATTTCCAATATCTCAGGATAACTCATTTCACTACACTGTATACACACTTTCCTATTGGTTGTGTTCCACTATATAAGGTAGGCGTATTCCTGACTTGGTTGATTTGCTAAAATGGTCAGCACCAAAATATGCACCACTGAGGAAGGGTCACAGACCTGAAACGTTAATTCTGTTTCTCTCCACAGTTGCTGCTTGACCTGCTGAGATTTCCAGCATTTTCTGTTTTTATTTAAGAGTCCAGCAGCCGCAGTATTTTGCTTTTGTATGCACCACTAATACTCCTTAGCATTGTGCAAACAGAGCACCATCTTTTAATTCTCCATCGGCTGTGCAGCATTATTTGTGTGCTGCAGGGGAAGAAGCTGTAAAATCTCCGTTGATATTGTTCTGTATAACCTACCAATGAAGACGGGTTTGGGCGCACGACCATTTTAACAACCAGTTGCACTTGTGTCCATCCCTCCAGGAACTCGAGTAAAATGCCAGCAGTTCTACAAAAGTTTTGTTCCAACCAGTTGCAAAGTTCAACAATAGAGTTGTTTTGAGACAATTAGAAGCCTTTGTGCACTTTTTGTTGCAAATCCTTTGGAAACACTTAAAAAAAGATTCTGTTCTACTACGGTTGGAATTACCACAAAGGTTTAAGAGAATGTATCAACTTGTTAAAATCTGGCCTTCAACTCAGATACAAGCACAAAATTCCGATTAATCATTCCCATTACTCATGCTCAGTTATATTATTCAGAATTTCTGATCCTATCATATAATTTATTTGGAAAGTTAGGGTTAATCGAAGACAATAGTCACAGTCCAAGTCTTTGCATGTATGATTCAGTGCATCATGCGAATCTTGAGAATGGCATGAGTCACGAATTGCGCTTTAGAAATAACATTGGGATTACAAGTCTTTTGTAATTACTAATTGAAAAATATCACTGAAAATACCCAAGATTTTAAATTTCAAACGAATGGTCTGAATTTTGTGTTGAAAATTGTAGTGAACTATCAATTATCATATAATGCTGCTAAAATATAATTAACATATATATATACACTTTCACTCGGTTTTGGTGCGTATAATGGTTTCGTTAATTCTCGTATATGAATAACTTTGCCTTGAAGCAGAGTGGACGAGTGCATATATCGATTTTCAAATGAAGTATTAGTGACATGGTGGAGCATAGTAACACATAGGGTTATTATTATTTAACGTAGGCAGGTAGAGAGAGGATTAAAGGGAACATTTGAAAACATCCCTAAAATTGCAGATGATCTAAGACATAAGGTACGAAAAGAACTCGTTGGACAGCCATGTTCATTCATCGATTTTTTTTGCGGGAGCTAGCGGTACCATCGCATTTACTACAAAGTTAAACGTAGTTTAACTCTTACCTGCCAGGCAGAGAATGGGCATCCACCAGGAGAATCCAGTGACCCACATTTTCACCGCCTTTTACATCCCAAATATTTTGTTATAACTCGATATCATTTAATCCCCGATTATGAATTAAATTCCGATTTCCCATTGTAATCTCTCTCGGCGTCTCTCTCTCTCAAACTGACAGACACAAAAGTATCAAGCCAGGCTTTAACTGGCACCTGTTACTCATCTGCCGTGGGGAGGGGTGGACATTTGTATGAACCTTAACATAAATAGACCTGCAAAACGGAACGTGGCCTTAAGCATTCAAATAAAAGTTGGTACAATATAGAGTTTTTTATCGGTTCACATATCGGCTTGAAATAAAGTCAAATACAGAAAGTAATTCACGTACAAGTGTCGCGGATCCCCCCTCTCCGGCGATGGACTTTTCCAATCACATGGCTTCATTGATGCTGCTTTGGGCTCTGCTGGAGTTGAAATTGACGAACGCTGTCAGTGTAGATGTTACAATGTATACAATAAACTACAACCATTTTATTCATTTGCCAATGTTCTTATTGTTTTACTACTGAATTTCCTACCTCCTTCGTTTTTGTGTGTGTGTTATATGGGTCAATGTGTATGTAAATAATAACATTGAATTCTAATTAAAATGTAATAAACACAGGAACTTTGTACTGTATAAAACGCACTCGCTGTTTAATTGCTATGAAACTGTATCTGTTAATATAAAGCCACTTAGCCCGACGTTTCTGAATTTAGTTAAGAATGTCCGCTACCTTATTCTCAGCATGGAACCTTGACAGTATACAAACTGTGTTAAATTAAAAATTGGAACGCTTGTTTCGTTTTGTGATGTATCTGTATATACAGGTACAGGGTTACACAATTGTACTGCAACAGTGCAATGCACTTGCGGTACTCAGACACTTAACAGCCAGCAGAGGCATGACCAGAATTGATAACCTGGTGAGGAAAATGGGGCAATAATCCTGATTCTAAATGTTACATTCCAACCAGAACAGCAGAAGCTAAATACAAACTAAGGAGGCCATTCCGCCTATTTTAGCTCATCCATTCAGCCAAAAAACCTTATAAATTACCCCGTTCCCCCTTCTCTCATCCAACTGGATCTTGAATCAATCTAAGATTTTTGCCTCCACTATCCTCTGCGTGTCGATTGTTTTGGTGTGAAGATGTTCTTCCCATTATCAGTCGTGATTTGACCTTTTACCGCTTTACACTCGGTTCTGACTCAAGCAAAACCTACTGACCAATAACCTTCTACCGGCATTCAGGTCCGATTTTGTAAAAGCTACTGGGCTCTAGACCGCATCACAACCTTGATCCAGACATGAAGGGAAGCGCTGAATGCCAGAGGAGGGAGATGAGAATAGCTGCCCATGACCAAGCATGACATAAAAAAACCTTGCAACATTGAGGTCAAGGAGTGAGCAAAGGGAAACACTTTAGTGGTTCGAATCATACCTGCCACAAGGGAAGATGGTTATGGTTGTTGGCGATCACTTATTGCAGCCGCGCGACATTGCAACAGGAGTTCCTCGGGGAAACCTCCTCCGCTCAACTATCTTCATCTCCTTACATCCTTCATAAGGATAGCAGTTGAGTTGTTTGCAGAAGATTCTATAGCATTCAGCTCAATTCACAATTCCTCCAATATTGAAGCAGCCATGCCCAATGGGACTTTGACAACATCCAGGATTGGGCTGACAAAAGGCAGATAACATTTGTGCTAAATGAGTGCCAGGTAATAATCATCTTCAACAGGTTTGAGTGGAGATCCGGTGTTCACTGATGAAGGAAGAGAGCAGGCATGGTTGGAGGATGGGCAGTGAGCTCAGGTAGCTGACCTTGCAGCATGGAATTGCACTTAGGGGTGAGAAAATGCACCCACTAATAGGGCCAAGGGAAGTTAAACAGTGGAAGGGAGAAGATTTGGGGTGAAAGAGTGAAGGATGGCAACGGATAGTCTGGGATAAAGTTGTTCAACAGAGGAGCTCTCTTGGGAGCTGCCATCCTGGGAGCCATCTTAGAGGTAAATTTCCAGTCAAGACCACCTACGGCCCAAGCACCCAAGGCTCTACCTCACTGCTGGCCAAGAACGGTGAGGTACTCAGTCAGTGCCCGTTGGAAGGAGTATTTTGAAGATCTCCTTAACCGAGATTCTGTCTTCGACGCGAGTGTCCTCGACTCCATCCCGTAGCATGCTACCCTCCACCATCTCAGCACAACCCCAACCCGGCATGAGGTAGAAAAGGCCATCTGGCAGCTGAAGAATAAAAAGGCAACAGGAGCAGATGGAATTCCTGCCGAAGCACAAGCACAGTGGAGAAGCACTATCGGCATGAGTACATGACTTCATTTCTCTTATCTAGAAGGAGGCGATCATGCCAGGAGATCTCAGGAACGCCGTAATTGTGACCACCTCCAAAAAGGGAACGTCTGATTGCGGTAACTACAAAGGAATCTCCCTGCTGTTGGCCACAGGGTAAGTCATCACAAGAATCCTCCTCAATTGTCTTCTCCCTGTGGCTGAAGAGCTCCTCCCAGAGTCACAATGCAGATTCCATCCACTAAGCGGTACGACGGACATGATCTTCACCACGCAACAATTACAAGGGAAATGCAGGGAACAGCACCAACCCTTGTAGATGGCCTTCATTGATCTCACAAACGCCTTTGACACTGTCAACCATGAGGGGTTATGGAGCATCCTCCTCCATTTCGGTTGCCCTCAAAAGTTTCTCATCATCCTCTGTCTACTCCACGATGACATGCAAGCTGTGATCCTGACCAACGGATCCACCACAGACCCAATCCACATCTGGATCGGGGTCAAGCAAGGCTGCATCATCACACCAACGCTCATTTCGATTTTCCTTGCTGCAATGTTTTATCTCACCCGTAGCAACTCCCCGCTGGAGTGGAGCTAAATTATAGAACAAATAGGAATCTGTTCAACCTCCAATGCCTCCAGGCCAGATCCAAGGTCGTCCCATCCTCTGTCATTGAACTACAGTATGCAGACGATGCTTGCGTCTGCGCACACTTGGAGGCCGAACTCCAAGCCATCATCAACACTTTCACCGAGGCATACGAGAGCATGGGCCTTATGCTAAACATCTATAAGACAAAGATCCTCTACCAACCTGACCCCGCCACACAGCACTGCCCCCCGATTATGAAAATCCATGGTGAGGCCTTGGACAACATGGACCCTTTTCCATATCTTGGGAGCCTACTGTCAGCAAGAGCAGACATTGACGATGAGGCCCAACACCGCCTTCAGTGCACCTGAGGAAGAGAGTGTTTGAAGATCAGGACCTCAAATCTGGCACCAAGCTTATGGTCTACAGGGCCGTACTGATATCTACCCTCCTATATGGCTCAGATCTGTGGACTATATACAGCAGACACCTCAAAACACTGGAGAAATACCACCAGTGCTGCCCCCGTAAGATCCTGCAAATCCACTAGGAGGATAGATGCACCAACGTCAGTGTTCTCGCTCAGGCCAACATTCCCAGCATCGAAGCATTGATCACGCTTGATCAGCTCCGTTGGGTGGGCCAGATCATCTGCATGCCCAACACGAGACTCCCAAAGCAAGCGCTCTATGTGGAGCTTCGACACGGCAAGCGAGACCCCAGATGGGCAGAGAAAACGCTACAAGGACACCCTCAATGCCTCCTTGATAAAGTGCAACATCCCCACTGACTCCTGGGAATCCCTGGCCCACGACCGCTGAGCACCATCACCAAGAATACGCAGAAACCAAGCGTGGACAGTGGACGGAGCGTGCATCAACCCAGGCTCCCCACCCATCCTTTCCTTCAACCACTGTCTGCCCCACCTGTGACAGAAACTGTAGGTCCCGCATTGACTCTTCAGTCCCCTGAGAGCTCACTTTTAGAGTGGAAGCAAGTCATCCTCGACTCCAAGAGACTGCCTATGATGATGATGATCTTCAACAAGAAAATGCTCAATACTGCCTCTGACCTTCAGCAGCATCATTATTACTGAGGGCCACATGCTGCTCCTTTGAAGGCACCGACCTGCTGATGGTCCTTTGAATTCCAGCATTCGGCGTGGCAGCCCTGGCCTGCAAGGATCATCGGCAGATCGGGGTCTTTAAAAGAGCATACCACTTCAAGGTACAATGCATGCTGGAGAGCGACGGCTGTGAAGAGGGCGACTGGATTGGACGTCACCAAGGACCAGGTCGCTGATTGGAGCATGGGCAGGTACAGCAAGAGCGGCGAGGTTGGGGCGCAGGAGTGGCGAGTGATTGTGGAGCGACATGATCGGGGCCCAGGAGAGGCGTGAGTTCGGGGCGCAGAAGAGGTGAGAGCCCAGGGGCAGCACGGGCCAGCCCACCCTACAATATGTGTGCGCACTAGGTCCGTGCAGCAGAGCTGGTCTCCAGTCATCTTGATTAATCCTTGCCACTGGACCAAGACCAAGCTCTGTCAAGCCTGTGTGGTGGCTGGTGTGCAACTGCCACCACATGTTAAAAAATTCCATGCACAGGCATCTTCCACCCTTCAACATGTAGTTCGGGACCTGGAATATTAGGTCCTTCATTGAAACACCTGTGAACTCATTCCTTTTTGGCTTGGAAGCAAGTCATCCTCGATACGAGGGACTGCCTATGATGATGATGATATTACTGAATCCTTCACCATTAATTCCTTGGGAACCACCAGTGAGCAGAAGATTAACTGGACTAGCTATATCAACACTGTGCTGCAATAACAGGGTGGAGGCAGGGTACTCTCTGACATGTGACTCACCACATGACCCCGCAAAGCCTCTCCACCATCTACAAGACGCAAGTTGGGACGATAATGGAATACGTATCGTGGGCTTTGATAGGTTCAGCTGTAACAACACTCAAGAAGCTGTACACCCATCCAGAACGAGTGTTTTGTTTGATTGGCACCACTGTTATGTACTAAATATTCATTCCCTCCATCACTGGTTGCAATATGTACCATCTACAGATGTGACTTTGACATCGCCTCCCTCGCCTGCGATCTCTACCACCAGAAAAGACAGTACAGCAATGTAATTCGAATACTTTCATCTCTGAGCTTCCCTACAAATCATGCACTATGCTATGGATATATATTGCAATTCCTTCATTGACGCCTGATCAATATTCTGAAATTACCTACATAAGCCCATTGTAGGAGCACTAATCACAAGGATTGTAATCGTTCAAGAAGGAAGCCCATCAACACCTTCTCAGGACAACCAAGAATAGAAAATAAATGTGGTCTTGGTAGTGTCAATCCCATCCCAAGAACAAATTTAAAAATATAACCGGTGCAGTGCTGAGTCTACCGTTACTACCAAGTCGTTTTTAGTTTAATCTTTAACAAGCTGTGTACCATCCATTGGGTCATGTCTGTAACCACAATGTAACACCACTGTATTATTGTGTACACACAACCTAGATGCACACCTTGACCACAAGGGGTGAACTTATGGGAGACACTCCTTACCTGATCACACATGTATAAAAAGGGAGGTCCCACGCAGGGTCATCGTCTTTGGAGTCCTGTGAATAAAGAGTTAAGGTCACAGAGTGATCTTATCCCCAGGATGTGCCTCGTGTGGTTTCATGCTGTAGAGTAAGGACTTAACATTGGCGACGAGAAACGGGAATTCACGACCCACGAGAATGGCCACTGGTAGCACAGAGGAACGGTACTGTGTTGGGGAAGACTGGGACGATTTTGTCGCGAGGCTTCAGCAAAGCTTCATTATGAAAGAATGGCTGGGGGATGCAGCAGCCGACAAGCGAAGGGCTCATCTTTTGATCAGCTGTGGACCAAAGACTTACGCGCTCATGAAGGACTTACTAACACCTGGACAAAACCTTTGAAGAACTTAGCAAATTGATCGGGAAGCACCTCAAACCGGCGAGTAGCATACGTATGGCCCAACACAGATTCTACACCCACCGACGTCGTGAAGGACAGAGCATACCGGACTTCGTAGCGGACCTCCGGCTTTTGGCCAGCCTCTGTAAGTTCACAGTCGCCTGCAGGGGGGAGATGCTAAGGGACTTCTTTATCGAGGTCATTGGTCATGCAGGAATTTTCTGCAAATTAATTGAGACCAAGGATTTGACCTTGGAAGTGGTGGCGTTGATGGCTCAAACTTTCATGGCGGGGGAGGAAGAGACGAAAATAATATACGCGCGCAATTCTGCCTCTAACGCGGCGATGGATCAGGGAGTCAACATCATCAATGCGACTCAGAGCCCCGCAGGCAGGCAGGGGCAGTCCGACACTCCCCAGGCAGCAATAGACCCCAGAGTAGGACTTCAACAGAGACAACGGCAGGCTGAACGGATATTCACGCCATCACAGTGGACAATGAGGCCTGGGATGGGGCCATTGACATCCACTAATAGGGTACTTAAGAGCAGTCAAAGGGACAGTCAGCACGGAATGCCTGGCCATAGTCCCTTTGTTCCCAACAATGGAAACTTTAACTCATGCTGGAGGTGTGGGGGAAAACACTCAGCTAGATCTTACAGATTTCAACAGTTTGTCTGCAGGAACTGCAATCTCAGTGGCCACTCAGTTCGAATGTGCAGGAAGTCTGCAACCAGACTAATATATGAGGCGGATGGACCAGAAGAGGGTTCTTTGAGGCAGGATGACTTTTGGGGCAAATCAATGGACGTCGAGGTTTAGCGGGTCCATGTGTCGAATATTCACAATTCATACACCAAAACGCCACCAATGATGATGAGGGTTTTATTAAACGGTATCCCAGTACGCATGAAGCTGGACACTGGAGCCAGCCAGTCACTCGTGGGCGTTCAGCAATTTGAGAAGCTATGGCCACTTAAAGACAGTAGACCCAAATTAGCACGTATTGAGACACAATTACGGACTTACACTAAAGAAATCATTCCAGTGCTAGGCAGTGCAATGTTGGCTGTCACACACAATGGGTTAGTGAATCAGCTGCCGCTCTGGATTGCCCCGGGCAATGGTCCCGCACTGTTGGGGAGGAGCTGATTAGCCAAGATGAACTGGAAATGGGGGGATGTTCACGCAATGTCATCTGTGAAGCGAAGTTGGTGCTCACAAGTACTACAACAATTCGATTCACTATTCTAACCTGGCGTCAGGACTTTCAAAGACACTAAAGTAGTGATACACATCACCTCGGATGCCAGGCCAGTGCACCACAAAGCCAGAGTGGTGCCGTATGTGATGTGGGAAAAGATCGAGAGTGAATTGGACCAACTGTTGAGAGAGAGCATCATCTTGTCTGTTAAATTCAGCGACTGGGCGAGCCTCATCCTTCCCGTCCTAAAAGCGGATGGCTCTGTCAGGATCTGTGGCGACTACAAGGCCACCATCAATCGGGTGTCCCTACAAGATCAATACCCGCTCCCGAGAGCGGAGGACCTCTTCGCCACGCTGGCAGGCGGCAAGCTGTTCACCAAGTTGGACCTCACTTCAGCCTATATGACCAGGAACTAGCCGACAAATCTAAACTACTGACCACCATCACCACGCACAAGGGACTGTTTGTTTATAACAGGTGCCCGTTTGGCATTCGATCAGCGGCTGCGATTTTTCAACAAAACATGGAAAGCCTGCTTAAATCCATTCCTGGAACGATCGTATTCCAGGACGACATCCTCATCACGGGTTGAGACACCGAGGAAGACCTTCACAACCCGGAGGAGGTGCTACGCCGACTGGACCGGGTAGGCCTGCGACTCAAGAAGTCTGAATGTGTGTTCTTAGCTCTTGAGGTTGAGTTTCTGGGCAGGAGGGTTGCTGCAGATGGGATTCGGCCCACCGAATCCAAAACAGAGGCGATTCGACGAGCATCCAGGCCCTGCAACACATCGGAGTTGCGTTCATTCCTGGGACTGTTGAACTATTTCGGGAACTTTCTGCCGAACTTGAGCACATTGTTGGAGCTGCTACACGTGCTCCTGCGTAAGGGTTGCGATTGTTTTTGGGGGGACTGTCAGGAACGGGCTTTTGATCGGGTGCGAAACCTACTTTGTTCAAACAAATTGTTGACCCTGTACGACCCCTGTAAAAAATTGGTTCTGACATGTGGTGCATCGTCCTATGGGGTTGAGTGCGTCTTGAAGCAGGGCAATGCTGATGGTCAACTACAACCTGTGGCTTATGCCTCCAGGTCGCTCTCTCAAGCAGAACGGGGATATGGGATGGTCGAAAAGGAAGCGCTTGCATGTGTCTATGGTGTAAAAAAAAATGCATCAGTACCTCTTTGGTAGGAAGTTTGAATTAGAGACGGACCACAAGCCATTAACATCACTGTTGTCAGACAGCAAGGCTATCAATGCCAATGCATCAGCTCACATACAGCGATGGGCTCTCACGCTGGCTGCTTATGACTACTCTATCCGGCACCGGCCCGGCGCTGAAAATTGCGCTGATGCGCTCAGCAGGCTTCCACTGGCCACCACTGAGGGAGCAGCGGAGCAAAGCACCGAGATGGTCATGGCTGTCGATGCCTTTGACAGCGCAGGCTCCCCCATCACAGCCCGCCAGATCAAAATCTGGACAAACAGAGATCCGCTCCTATCCCTGATTAAGAAATGTGTCCTGACTGGGGATTGGGCACCCGCACACGGAGCATGCCCTGAGGAGGTCAGACCGTTCCACAGACGGATGGATGAGCTCTCCATCCAAGCCGACTGCCTACTATGGGGCAGCCGGGTAGTTATGCCCCAGAAGAGCAGGGAGGCATTCATCAGGGAACTCCACAGCGAGCACCCAGGCATTGTGCTGATGAAGTCCATTGCCCGGTCACACGTTTGGTGGCCTGGAATTGATTCAGACCTGGAACACTGTGTTCGCAGGTGCACAACGTGTGCCCAACTGGGTAATGCCCCCAGGGAGGCCCCGCTCAGCCCACGGCCCTGGCCCACCAGGCCATGGTCACGCATTCATGTTGACTATGCGGGCCCATTAATGGGAAAGATGTTCCTTATTGTGGTAGATGCGTACTCAAAATGGATCGAGTGCATCATTCTGAATTCATGCACGTCATCCACCACCGTGGAAAGCCTACGTGTGATATTTGCAATCCATGGCTTGCCGGACATCCTGGTTAGTGATAATGGCCCATGTTTCACAAGCTACGAATTCCGAGAGTTTATGTCGGGTAACGGCATCAACCACGTCAGGACTGCACCGTTCAAGCCGGCCTCCAATGGCCAGGCGGAACGTGCGGTCCAAATCATTAAGCAAGGTATGCTCAGGATTCAAGGACCCTCCCTACAATGCCGCCTATCGCATCTCCTGATGGCCTATAGATCCCGACCGTACTCGCCCATGGGGGTCCCACCCGCAGAGCTACTAATGAAACGGACACTCAAAACTCGGTTGTCCCTCATTCACCTAGTTCTGACCGACATAGTTGAGGGCAAGCGCAAGTCACAAAACGAGTACCATGACCGTAATTCGAAGGGGAGATGTATAGAAATAAATTATCCTGTATTCGTCCTTAATCACGCCATGGGGCCCAAATGGCTTCAGGGCACTGAAATTGACAAAGAGAGGAATAGGGTCATTGTGGTAAAACTCAACAATGGTCAGATATGCCGTAAGCATCTGGACCAAGTAAAAAGAAGGTTCAGTATCGGCAAGTAGGAACCTGAAGAAGACCATAAGATGGAGCTCACAACATAGCCAGTGAACGAGCAACAAGAGCAATCAGAAGAATGCACAGTCCCTGCGGTCAGCCCAGACAGGCCGGAATCACCACAGGTGACAGACATTCACGCCAGTGTCCAACAACCAGAGCCCCAACTGCGGAGTTCCATGAGGGAGCGTAGACCACCTGAAAGACTAAACCTATGATCCCAATAAGACTTTGGGGGAGAGGTGATGTCATGTATGTAACCACAATGTAACACCACTGTATTACTGCATACACTCAACACATTGATGCACACCTTGGCCACAAGGGGTGAACTTGTGGAAGACACTCCTTATCTGATCACACAGGTATAAAAAGGGAGGTCCCACGCAGGGTCATCATCTTTGAGTCCTGTGAATAAAGAGTTAAGGTCACAGAGTGACCTTGTCCCCAGAATGTACTTCGTGTGGTTTCATGCTGTAGAGTAAGGACTTTACACATTGTTTACATATGGCATAAATTTTACTTCCAATGTGTAGTACTTTACAGTTGTCCATATTAAGCTTCATCTGCCACTGATCTGTCCATTTACAAATTTAATCGAGTTCATTTTAGAGGATGCCCTCTTAATTTAATATCACCTGTAAATTTATAAAATTGCATTCAGTTTCTGAATTGGTCAATGATATAGATTGGAAACAATAGAAGCAACTATTTCTGGGACACTCCACTTGGCACGTCCCACCATCCTAATCCTTTTTTCCTAGCACATATTCACTGCTTTCTTTCCTTCAGACAATTTCTCATCTATATTTACTTTGAACTCTAACTACTTTCAACTTTTGTCGCAGCCTTTCCTGAGGAAGTTTATTAAAAGCTTTCTGGGTTATGTCATACAGTTTTTGTTATTTCCTCAAAAAAGTAAAGCAAGTTGATCAGGCACGATCAGGCATGAACTCTTCTCAAATCATTTTTTGCTATTTATTCGATTATTATTGTATGATAATCCTCAAGTTTTCTCATGAATTGATTTCATTATATTAATAGTTATTGATGTAAGATTAACAGATTTGTAGTTGCCTGGATTAGTTTATCACCTTTTTTTATTGATTATGGATACAATTTTAGCTAGCTTCCAATTGACCAGAACTCCACAGCATTGTGGCTTCCTCATGATGACTGTCAACACAACATGAACCTCATCCCTTGTTTCTCTTAGTACCCGATGATAAATTCTTTTTTAATGTCTTTAGACCTGTCTAGGTTCTGCACCTGGTTAGATTATTCCTGTTCATAGAAGGAATATTACTTAAACATAGAAAATAGGTGCAGGAGTAGGCCATTCGGCCTTCGAGCCTGCACCGACATTCAATGAGTTCATGGCTGAACATGCAACCTCAGTACCCCATTCCTGCTTTCTCGCCATACCCCTTGATCCCCCTAGTAATAAGGACTACATCTAACTCCTTTTTGAATATATTTAGTGAATTGGCCTCAACAACTTTCTGTGGTAGAGAATTCCACAGGTTCACCACTCTCTGGGTGAAGAAGTTTCTCCTCATCTCGCTCCTAAATGGCTTACCCCTTATCCTTAGACTGTGACCCCTGCTTCTGGACTTCCCCAACATTGGGAACATTCTTCCTGCATCTAACCTGTCTAAACCCGTCAGAATTTTAAAAGTTTCTATGAGATCCCCTCTCATTCTTCTGAATTCCAGTGAATACAAGCCCAGTTGATCCAGTCTTTCTTGATATGTCAGTCCCGCCATCCCGGAAATCAGCCTGGTGAACCTTCGCTGCACTCCCTCAATAGCAAGAATGTCCTTCCTCAAGGTAGGAGACCAAAACTGTACACAATACTCCAGGTGTGGCCTCACCAAGGCCCTGTACAACTGTAGCAACACCTCCCTGCCCCTGTACTCAAATCCCCGCGCTATGAAGGCCAACATGCCATTTGCTTTCTTAACCGCCTGCTGTACCTGCATGCCAATCTTGGCGTTTATTGCAAAGGAGATGGAGTATAAAAGCAGGGAAGTCTTGCTGTAGCTATACAAGGTATTGGTGAGGCCACACCTGGAATATGCATGCAGTTTTGGTTTCCATATTTACAAAAGAATATACTTGCTTTGGAGGCAGTTCAGAGAAGGTTCACTAGGTTGATTCCAGAGATGAGGGGGTTGACTTATGAGGAAAAGTTGAGTAGGTTGGGCCTCTACTCATTGGAATTCAGAAGAATGAGAGGCGATCTTATCGAAACGTATACGATTATGAGGGGGTCTGACAAGGTGGATGCAGAAAGGATGTTTCCACTGATGGGGGAGACTAGAACTAGAGGGCATGATCTTAGAATAAGGGGCCGCCCATTTAAAACTGAGATGAGGAGAAATTTCTTCTCTCAGAGGGTTATAAATCTGTGAATTCGCTGCCTCAGAGAGCTGTGGAAGCTGGGACATTGAATAAATTTAAGACAGAAATAGACAGTTTCTTAAATGATAAGGGGATAAGGGGTTATGGGGAGCGGGCAGGGAAGTGGAGCTGAGTCCATGATCAGATCAGCCATGATCTTATTGAATGGCGGAGCAGGCTCGAGGGGCCGTATGGCCTACTCCTGCTCCTATTTCTTATGTTCTTAAGGTTGTAATGAGGTCTGGAGCTGAGTGGTCCTGGCACAACCCAAACTCAGCATCGGTGAGTAGGTGATTGGTGAGTAAGTGCCGCTTGATAGCACAGTCGATGACATCTTTCATCACTTTGCTGATAATTGAGAGTAAACTGATGAGGCAGTAATTGACCGGATTTGATTTGTCCTGCTTTTTGTGGACAGAACCTACCTGGGCAGTTTTCCACATTGTCAGGTAAGTGCTAGTGTTGTAGCTGTACTGGAACAGCTTGGATAGAGGCACGGGTAGTTGTGGAACACAAGTCTTCAGCATGACAACCTGGATGTTATTGGTGCCCCTCGCCTTTGCTGTATCCAGTACGCACAAGCATTTCTTGATATCATGTGAGTGAATTGAATTGGCTAAAGACTGGCTTCTGTGATGATGGGGCTGAGAAGGATCATCCACTCAGCCCTTCTGGCTGAAGATGGTTGAAAACGCTTCAGCCTTGTCTTTTGCACTCGCATGCTGGGCTCTGCCATCATTGAGGATGGGGATATTGATGGAGCCTCCTCCTCCAGTTAGTTGTTTAATTATCCATCACCATTCATGCATGTATGTGGCAGGACTGCAGAGTTTTGATCTGATCCGTTGATTGTGGGATCGCTTTGCTCTGTCTATAGCATGCTGCTGTTTCCGTTGTTTCGCACTCATCTTTGAACCAGAGTTGGTCCCCTGGCCATGAGGTTACAGATTGTGGTGCAATACAATTCCGCTGCTGATGGCTCACAGCGCCTCCTGGATGCCCAGTTAGATCGGTTCTGAATCTATCCCTTTTAGCACGCTGGTAGTACCACGCAACACGATGAATGGTGTCCTCAGTGTGAAGATGGGACTTCATCTCCACAATGACTGTGTGGTGGTCGCTGCTACCAATGCTGTCATGGCCAGATGTATCTGCGACAGGTAGATTGGTGAGGATGAGTTCAAGTAGGTTTTCCCCTCGTGTTGGTTCTCTCAACACCTGCCACAGTCCTAGTCTGGCAACTATATCCTTCAGGAATGGCCAGCTCGGTCAGTAGTGGTGCTACCGAGCCACTCTTGGTAATGGACATTGAAGTACCCCCACCGAGTACATTCTGTGCCCTTGTTTCCCTCAGTGCTTCCTCCAAGAAATGTTCAACATGGAGAAACACTGATTCATCAGCTAAGGTGCTTGACCTGAAGCCATGAGACTTCATGGAGTCCAGAATCAATGTTGAGGACTCCCAGGGCCACTCACTCCTGACTGTATACCACTGTGCTGCACCCTTGGTGGGTCTGTCCTGCAGGTGGGACAGGACATACTCAGGGATGGTGATGGAAGAATCTTGGACATTGGCTGAAAAGTATGATTCTATGAGTATGACTATGTCAGGCTGATGCTTGACTAGTCTGTGGGACAGCTCTCCCAATTTTGGCACAAATTCCCCGATGTTAGTGAGGAGGTCTTTGCAGGGTTAACCTGGCTGGGTGTGCTATTGTCATGTCCAAAGCAGCTGCCAAGGTCAATGCCGGGTGGTCTGTGTGGTTTTATTCATATTATTGCATTTTGTATCAGTCGTGTACAACTGAGTGACTTGCTAGGTCATAGATGTTGACATGCTCTTTTTCCATGATAAAATGTTGGTATTAACAAATAAAGTGTGGACATAAAAATCATGACAATAGGAAGTAAGCGTAATGTGGACAGCAAGTGCAAACCATATACTTTTAATATATTATATAAATTGTTATAACACAGGGACAGGAAAACACTGTGAATGCATTTGTTGCATCTTAGATATTGTTTTATTAAATCATGGCACACAAAGGAGTTTCGGTATCTTAAGCTATTAATGATATAACTGCCTTGATCAGCTCCAAGTGCTGGCTGGTCTTTCCAATCTGAAATTCAAACTAGTCAATCAAAGACGCAGGTCACCAAAGTCAGCTGCATATAAAAAAACCTCCTCGTAGGACTGCTTCTGGGCCTGGCCAATGTGGCTATTAACAGGTCCAGGTAGCGGGCGGTCGAGGGGGTCGTTTGGCCTTACTGCCTGCTTCTCTTCCGCGGCTATGTTCGCGCCCGGGTGTCCCTGGAGATGGCACACACGATGCCCGCCAGCATGCTTGAGGCCTTCAGCTATTGGTAACCACCGGCAGGACTGGAGTGCATGATCACCACTGGAAATAGAACTTTAATTTAATTTGTTAAGGTTCAGTCAAACTTTTTTCCGTTAATTTAGAGGTTTTTACTGGTTGTCCCTCTTTAACAAGGGGGGCACATGGTTGACTTTTAAGAGTCAGCTGCGTATAAAAGACATCCTCATCGGATTGCTCCTGGACCTGGCCAAGGAGGCCATCAACAGGTCCAGGCCCGACTGTCTGCCTTTCTTCTGCGGCTACATTCGCACCTGGGTGTTGCTGGAGATGGAGCATGCGGTGTCCGAAGGCACGCTCGTGGCCTTCCATGGTTGGTGGGCACTGGAGGGACTGATGTGCATTTTCACAACCGGAAATAGAATTTTAATTTAATTTGTTAAAGGATCCTTTAAACGTTTTTGTTAATTTACAGGTTTTATAGGTTGTGCCCAATTAAAAAGGGGCCATTTAAGAAAGTCAGCTGCATATAAAAAGACTGGTTCATAATGTGTCTTTAGCTAAATTGGTGCATTATTCTTCATGGTGTAATATTCTTCATATTTTCCCCATCCTGTCAAAATTAATAGCTTCATTGCTCCAGATGATAGTGGTAGATTTCCATTGTCCTATATTATGGAAGTGACCTAGTTTTGTTCGGTAACCCAGTTATCTTGCAGCACTGTTAAAATCCTGGACACATATTTTTAAATTCACATATACAGAAGGAAATTGATTAAAAATTTTTTTGTAGTGGTCTGAATCACTATGTCCAGATGCCCAGAAAACCTGCCAATTTCTAAATGCCATTCATATTTCTGTCGGAAAGATTAACATTTTGCAGGCAGAAAGACATATCCCCCAATGGGGACAGCTTAGTAACTTAGTTAGTGATAGGCCATGGGCCGAAGCCTGTTTTCTTGCCTAGATTTTTAGTTCCGTAGTCTCTGTGTGAGAAGTATCTAGAACCATGCTAAATATGTTAAATATATGTATCTGAAGCAAAAAACAAATGTTCCCAAGTCGGAAAATTAAGTGTTATTGAGAAATGGCCCAAAACAAAGAAAAACATAAAAATGGTTGCTATGGTTTTTCTTTTCCCTAGCAATGGTGACATATCAGTGCTCCTGCTAAATTTTAAGCATGGATAAGTGCAAGAATTGGTAAAAAGTATCACTGAGGACATCCGAGATCTGGACACATCATATGGTGCAGTTATACATAAATCCAAGTTTTGTTTTCATATCTGTTGCTAAGAAATAAATCTACCATAACAACCATTTATTTCATACATACTTATTGACATTTTAGATGGACACCCGCACTCATTTGTCAACCATATAATAATAATCATTATAATAATAAAAGTAATAGTATTGATTTTTTTTTAAATATACAAGTACTGAAAAAACAAAATAGAACTGAAAAAAGTTTGAGGCTGAAAAGGAATGCATATCTATGAATCATCATCAGAATCAAAGTTATCTGTTTCATCAGCCCTAGAAGTCTCGGGCAAAGATGCAACATTCTCACAACCTGCACACGAGCAGATGTCGGTGCAAGGTAGCTTGTTGAGAAGATAAGAGCACCTTCCTTGTGCTCACGAGGTCTTTTTGCATGAACAATGTGCAAGCTCCATTACACTTGCTGGTGCTGAAGTGTCATCCAGTCTGTGACAAGTACATCATCTTCAAGTTTCCACCCATGGTCCTTCGGAAATGGGATTTCCGGCATGTTCTCAAGACATCGCTTATGAATTGCAGATTGGTAATTGGCACGCTGTAAATGCTTGTACAGTGAATCTTTATTTGATGGCAAGCACTTTTCTGCATAACTTGAACATTTGACATCTGGCCTGGTTCACGCTTCAGTATCCATGCTGGTATCCATGTCTGTGTCGGTCTCACTTGTGCTCGTTTCTAAAAGCAAATCTTTGACTGACTCCTCAACAACTTCTTCTGTTGCAAGATCGTCTACAAAAATAAGATCACTCATTACTGTGTGATTATTACATCTTGAATAAAGAGTCAGACCAGATACTGCAAGCTCAAAGTAAGGTGTGACCGTAGTCCTTTATTACAGGTCTCAGAATGCCTCTCCAGCCTGTGAGGTCTCCTTATGTACAGGTGCTCCCAAGGGATTGTGAGATCCCTTGGGACTCCAGGGGATGAACCCTCTGGTGGTTAAACATAGTATTTACAGGTTTATATATATAACAACACTCCCCTCCCCAAAGCCAATAGTGTAACTATTTACAATGTGAGTTGATCTGGGGCCTTCCTTTCCCTGGTTGATCGTCTTGGTGCAAAGGCTGGTTTTGCTGAATCGTTTGTTGGGCCCTCGCTGGGCTGCTGCGCAATTGGCCTTGCTGGGCTGCTGGGTATGGTGAGTCCTGCTGGGCTGCTGCGGGTGATGGATTCTGCTTCATGGTCAACGGCTGGGTCGGTTGACACTTGTGTATGTGTTGGAGGGTCGAAAAAGGTAGAGTCTATTGTGGGTTGTTCTGGATAGTCCGTGAATCTGAGTTTGGTTTGGTCCAAGTGTTTCCTGCAGGTGAGCCCATTTGAAAGTTTGACCTGAAATACCCTACTCCCCTCTTTGGCCACGACAGTGCCGGGAAGCCACTTGGGACCTTGTCCATAGTTCAACACAAATACAGGATCATTAATCTCAATTTCGCATGACATATTTGCACGATCATGATATGTATTCTGTTGAAGCTGCCTGCTCTCTATCTGTTCGTGGACTAATGAGAGCCCTGTCTTAAGTGCCCTTCTCATGAACAGTTCAGCGGGGGGAACCCCAGTGAGCGAGTGGGGTCTTGTGCGGTAACTAAGCAGGATTCGGGATCGGCGAGTCTGCAGTGAGCCTTCAGTTACCCTCTTCAAGCTCTGCTTGATTGTTTGCACTGCTCGCTCTGCCTGACCATTGGATGCTGGTTTAAACGGGGCAGATGTGACATGCTTGATCCCATTGCGGGTCATGAACTTTTTGAACTTGGCACTGGTGAAGCACGGCCCATTGTCACTCACAAGGATGTCAGGCAGGCCGTGGTTGGCAAACATGGCCCGCAGGCTTTCAATAGTGGCAGTGGACGTGCTTGCCGACATTATCACACATTCAATCCATTTGGAGTACGTATTTCCAAACACTAGGAACATTTTTCCAAAGAATGGGCCTGCATAGTCAACATGGACCCTGGACCACGGTTTGGAGGGCCAGGACCATAAACTTAGTGGCACCTCCCTTTTGAGAAGGAATTTCTTCTCCCAGAGGGTTGTGAATCTGTGGAATTCTCTGCCCAAGGAAGCAGTTGAGGCTAGCTCATTGAATGTATTCAAATCACAGATAGATAAATTTTTAACAAATAAGGGAATTAAGGGTTACGGGGAGAGGGCGGGTAAGTGGAGCTGAGTCCACGGCCAGATCAGCCATGATCTTATTGAATGGCGGAGCAGGCTCGAGGGGCTAGATGGCCTACTCCTGTTCCTAATTCTTATATTTTTATGTTCTTATGCATTGCTTAACTGTGAACATATATTACATTTGTTCACGCAGGACTCTAAGTCTGCATCGATACTGGGCCACCACACGTGGGATCTGGCTATCACTTTCATCATTACGATGCCTGGGTGGGTACTGTGGAGATCACTAATGAAGGTGTCCCTGCCCTTTTTTGGCACAACTACCCGATTACCCCATAGGAGGCAGTCTGCCTGTACAGACATTTCATCTCTGCGCTGCTGGTCTGGCTTTATTTCCTCCTGCATCTCTAATGGGACACTAGACCAACTCCCGTGGAGCACAGTTTTTTTACTAAAGACAGTAAGGGGTCCTGGCTCGTCCAGGTTCTAATCTGTCGAGCGGTAACAGGTGATTGCTCACTCTCGAATGCTTCCATTACCATAACTAAATCTGCGGGCTGTGCCATCTCCACCCGTGGTAGGCAATGGCAGCCTACTGAGAGCTTCAGCACAGTTTTCTGTGCCTGGTCTGTGGCAGATGGTATAGTTGTATGCAGACGTGAGCGCCCATCTCTGGATGCGGGCCGATGCATTTGTATTTATCCCCTTACTTTCAGAAAAAACGGCTTTAAGTGGCTTATGGTCGGTCTCCAATTCAAATTTGAGCCCAAACAGATATTGATGCATTTTCCTTACCCCATAAACACACGTTAACGCTTCTTTTTCAATCATGCTGTAGGCCCTCTCAGCCTTAGACAGACTTCTGGATGCATAAGCAACCGGTTGCAATTTCCCAAATTCATTAGCTTGTTGCAATACACACCCGAAACAATACGACGACGCACCACATGCTAGTACCAAACGCTTACATGGATCGTACAACACAAGCAATTTGTTTGAGCATAACAGTTTCCTAGATTTCTCAAAGACATTTTTTTGGTTTTTACCCCATACCCATTCATCTCCTTTACGCAGTAAAGAGTGCAGTGGTTCTAACAATGTGCTAAAACCCGGTAAGAAGTTCCCAAAGTAGCTCAGGAGTCCTAGAAACGACCGCAGCTCCATCACGTTCTGTGGTCTCGGTGCGTTCTTGATTGCCTCCGTCTTCGAATCGGTGGGCCTGATGCCGTCCGCCACGATTCTTCTCCCCAGGGCCTCCACTTCAGCCACCAGGAAAACGCACCGTTTTAACCTGAGCCCCACACGATTAAGCCGACTAAGAACATCCTCCAGGTTCTGCAGGTGCTCGACGGTGTCCCGACCTGTAACCAAGATGTCGTCCTAGAAGACCACGGTGCACAAGACCGACTTCAGCAAGCTTTCCATGTTCCTCTGGAATATCGCTGCGGCCGATCGAATCCCAAACGGGCATCTGTTGTAAATGAAGAGACCTTTGTGCGTGTTGATGCAGGTGAAGCCATTCTTTGATTCCTCCAGCTCCTGCGCCATGTAGGTCGAGGTCAAGTCCAGCTTCGTGAATGTTTTTCCTCCCGCCAGCGTCGCAAATAGGTCATCTGCCTTTGGTGGTGGGTATTGATTCTGGATAATTTCTTTGTAATCACCACAGATTCTGACGGTGCCGTCTTCCTTGAGGACTGGAACAATTGGACTGGCCCACTTGTTGAATTCGATCGGCGAAATGATGCCCTCTCGTTGTAGCCTGTCCAGCTCGATCTCCACCCTCTCTCTCATCATGTACGATACCGCTCTCGCCTTGTGATGGATGGGTCGCGCCATCGGAATCAAGTGGATCTGCACTTTTGCTCCTGGAACTTCCCGATGCCTGGTTCGAACAACGAGGGGAACTTGTTTAGGACCTGGGCACATGAATTGTTGTCAACGGACGACAACGCTCGGACGTCGTCCCAGTTCCAGCGTATCTTTCCCAGCCAGCTCCTGCGGAACAGCGTGCGGTCATCACCCGATATCACCCAGATTGATAAATTGTGCACTGTTCCATCGTAGGAGACCTTTACGGTAGCACTGTAGTTTACGGGAATCAGTTCCTTTGTATACGTTCTCAGTTTAGTACGAATGGGGGTCAGGACTGGCCTTGAGGCCTTGCTGCACCACAATTAATCGGAAGTCTTTTTGCTCATTATGGACTGGCTCGCACCCGTGTCCAGCTCCATTGACACCGGGAGTCCATTTAATTCAACCTTCAGCATTATCGGGGGATACTTTGTGGTAAATATGTGCACCCCATATACCTCCGCCTCCTCAGTCTGAGGCTCTAGTTCGTTGTGATCCACTGTGGATCTGTCCTCCTGTGCAACATGGTGGTTTGCAGGATTAGCAGGGTTTGCAGCTCGCCTGCACATACGTTGGAGATGTCCCATTGTTCCACAGCCCTTGCAAACGTATCCTTTGAAGCGGCATGAATGGAAACGATGATCACCCCCACAGTGCCAACATGGTGTTAATGGCCTTGCATTCACCACCCTTGATGGTGGGCTCTGAGTCACCTGCGGACGTGCGGCTGCAGGCATGTAAATCCTGCCCTGTACATTACGATTCGAAATCAACATCACTTTGTTCACAGTACTTGCAGCATCACTAGTGTGCTGAGAGATTTGTTTGGTATTGTCACTGATGGTGATAAACGCCTGGGCTATCGCTATGGCTTTACTCAAAACTTTAGTCAAAAGTTTGAGAAGTATTACTTCATGGCCCATGCCACGGTAAAGAAGTCCCTGAGCATGTGCTCCAAGTGTCCTTCAAATTTGCAATGTCCTTCAAGGCGCCTTAGCTCGGCGATGTAGCTCGCCACTTCCTAGCCTTCAGACCTCTTGTATGCGTAGAACCGATACCTCGTCATCAGAACGATTTCCTTCGGGTTTAGATCCTCCCGGACCAGTGTGCACAAATCATCATACACTTCTCTGTGGGTTTCGCTGGAGCGAGCAGATTTTTCATGAGGCCATACATTGGTGCCCCACAAACGGTGAGGAGGATCACCCTTCGTTTTGGCAGCGTTCGCTTCTCCTTCCAGCTCGTTGGCCACGAAGTATTGGTCGAGTCGCTCCACGAAGTTTCCCAATCATCTCCCTCTGAAAATTTCTCCAGGATGCCCACGGTTCTCTGCATTGTTGCGGTGGGGTTAGTCATCTGTATCTCGTCGCCAGTTGTTACATCTTGAATAAAGAGTCAGACCAGATACTGCAAGCTCAAAGTAAAGTGTGACCGTAGTTCTTTATTACAGGTCTCACAGAGTGCCTCTTCAGCCTGTGAGGCCTCCTTATATGCAGGTGCTCCCAAGGGATTGTGGGGTTCTTTGGGACTCCAGGGGATGAGCCCTCTGGTGGTTAAACATGGTATTTACAGGTTTATATATATAACAGCGATGATCTGACAAATTTCAGGAAAGGATAGATTTCTGCATTTCTACGTTTAAGATTATACATTTTATAAGAAACATCGATACCCTCTTTCTCAAAAATGCATTTCTTAAACAACTATTCAACTTTGTCATTCTAAGAATTTCACGATTCTTTACAATCTTACCGTCTATCACTGTATCACAGAAGTGCCTTCTAGAATGTCTTCCTGTTCTTTTCTGGTCAGAAATATGGTGTAGCTCTGGTACAGCTCTGGTGCAGCTTGGGCTAGACTTTCCACCGCATCGCCCATCTATGGCCCAAAACGGACCTCTATCGCCCACTTTGAGCAAAAAGTGGAAACTAGGCCCAAAATATCGGCCGAAAAACAGATGCCTAAGTTTCCACTTTGATCACCGAGAAGATCGCCGAAATTATAGCCCACACAAGGCCCATCCCAAGTTTCTGCACCCAGCATGCACTTCGCTGGGCCGATGCAAGGCCCAAAAGAGTGCTCAAAAATAGTTGCTTTTTCTGGGCCTAAGAGAAGGAAAATGGGCACTACGGATGCCATTTTGACTTCAGAGGAATGGTGGATGATTAGTTGTGAGTTATTTAGAGAGTTAGTTGTACTCAGAATATTGAGACAGGGAATATAAATAGGTATTATTACATTATTTTTGATAAATAGGTTTTATATATTGAACCTATTAGGTTTTATATATATTGAATTTATTAAATAGCTTTTACATAGTGAAGTTATTTCCTGATATCGTTGGGGCCTATCAAACTGACTGGTATACAGTGTAGAGAGTAGAGTGCAGTGATTAGATATTGTTGAGAGATTATTAAAATTAGACATCAGCACGCTACACACTGCTGCATTTGACAGGTGACTGAAGCTCTTTACACTCGTGGAGGGACTTCATAAGCTTCACAATGACCAGGGAGGCACAGACCGAGAGCACTTTCGGTTTCTCGAGAATAGCAGACTTCCCCAAGGTGCAGGGAGCAATAGACTGTACTCACATTGCCCTCAAAGCACCCTTAAAGGGGTTCCACTCGCTAAATGTGGACATTCAGATGTTGATTTACAGTTAGGGTTAATCAAAAGTTTCAACTGTGTCCTTGTTGTCTTGCCTGCATTGGCCTATCCTCAGAATTTATGCTTATTTTATAAAGTTTAATGTTACTAAAGTACTTGTATATTAAAAGAATAAACAAATATGGATTAACAACTGTATAGTTGATAACTAATGAAACTAAGAGAGAAGACACACATAATTTATTGAATTAAAGAAATTTTTTTTATTAATAAATATGAAAAAAAATTTGATAAACTATCCCTCCAACCTCCTGCACCAACCCACCCTTCCCTCAAATACACAAAATCTTAACAATTAACAAATAACAATTAGCAGAACAAGAACAAGAACAAGTGAACAGTGAACAAATAAACTTTGTGAAAAAACTACCCCCCACCGCCACCTACCTGCGGCCACATTTCCCTCCAGGTCCAGTCCCACCCCGTGTTCGTACCACACCTGCCCGTTTTGGTCTACACAGGCTGACACCAAGACGTCGCGCAGAGTGAGATGGCAAGACTTCCTGCCGTGGTGGAGGTGACAGAGCAGAAGCGTGAAGCTCCACTTCCGAGTCAGGAGGAACTGTGTCCTCCGTACTCGCTTGCGTGCTCGGGCTCTTGCTACGAGCAGACACGACACCTTGGGGTGCAGCGCCATAGGGCATTGGTTGCGGCTGTATGCTGTCGAATGGCCTCCAACGTCTCCCTTGCAGTCTGTGCTTGCTCGGAAGACCAGTTGGAGAAGTTCGTGCATAATTCGCTCCAGGTTGCTGGAAACTGGCTCCAGTTCACGGAGAACTGGCTCCAGTTGGCAGAGAATCCCGCGAAACCCTGGATAAGGTCGCGATTCGCGACCGTCTCCCTGCACAGGGATATTAAGCTCTCAGTCTGGCCCTCCATGGTAGGCGATTGCTCACCCCGCTGACAGTACCTCCGTGGGGTCGGTGTTTGCCAAATTACACGCCTTGGCGTCGCCACCTGCACACCGCTTGGTCCCGGTGCCTCTTCCATCTCAATTGAGATGGCCGCAGGTTGTTTCATCCCCCCCCCCCACCAAAAACAATCTCATTCTCCTCCTCCTCCTCCTCTTCCTCTTGCACCACCTCAAATTGACTTAATGATTGCGTGATAATGTCCTCCTCCTCCTCTGTCTCTTCCTCCTGCGAGCTGTTGGAGGGGTCGATATTTGCGGATGTCTCCGCAACTTCATTTGATCAATGGACGTTTGACCTTAGAAAGATGAATGAAATTTCTAAACAACTCATAACAATTCATATCAATATATATCAATATTTCAATATCAATATTTCAATAACCAAAACATTGCAATACTTTAAAAAAAACCTTTTGCACAAGGGTTCACCAGGGTTGACATGGACTCATTCAGAGATCAAAACTACATCAAAATTATTGAATTATAATTGCATAACATTACATGCGTAACTACGTTATTTTTAATATGTATTTAGTAATGTTTCACACATTGCACAGTTCCCATTACTCACGAGACTGAAAGGTAGGCTTGGCCACACCACGGGTTGTGACCAAACGGTTTTCAGGCCCCACCAAGACCACCGCAAGCTCCTCATATTGCCTAAGTATGTGCATCGTTGCGGAGCCGCCACCCGTCCTCCTTTGCTCCGCGCGGTTGATAGTTATCTTCTTCTGTAAATTATAATTTAACATTACACAGCACAAGCTAATGGACTTGAAAATAAACTTTTAAGACTGACAGATTTAAATGTTCAATTATTACATAACATTGTAGTGCATATGAATAATTTTTAATACTATAAGACTCAACTTAGTGTTAGGGAGAATAAATGTATTTTTAATTTAATTATTTTATATTATAAATAAATGACATTGAGGATTCTAATTACAATTTATAACCATCAAGTAAATAATACATATGTATGATTTTAAATATGACCTTTAAATATGTTTTAAATATAGAATAAAAAATGCAACTTACTCTGGTAGCTACATATGAATAATTTTTAATACTATAACATTCAACTTTGTGTTAGGGTGAATAAATGTATTTATAATTTAATTTAATTACTTTACACTATAAATAAATGACTGAGGATTTTAATTACAATTTATAAACATCAAGTAAATAATAAATATGTATGATTTTAAATATGACTTTTAAATATGTTTTAAATATAGAATATTTAATGCAACTTACTCTGGCAGCTGCCAGCAGGCTGTTCCATCTCTTGCGGCACTGGTCAGCAGTCCGCACCTCATTAGATGCCAATGTCACAACATCGTCAATCTTCAACCAAATTCTACGATATGCATGGGGTGGAGGTTTCCCAGGCCCACCCCATGTCAAGTCCTCCCACCTCGTTATGACTACATTAACAAGGGCCTTGTTGGCCTCCTTACGAAAGGCTTTGGCCCTTCTCCTTTCCATCTCCCTTTCTTTTTGCAGTTGCATTGACATTGCTACAATGTATTTTAAGATACGACAAATTAGATACTAGATTATAAATCCTAGATACTATGGGCCCAAGTTTCCACAGGATAAAAAACGGGCGCCCCTCCAAGCTGGGCGCCGTTTTTCGCGCCTAAAACGGCGCCAGAAAAAAAACGCGCTATTCTCGAGTGCTTTGCAGCTCCTTGTTTGGCGCGGCGCTCAGGGGGGCGGAGCCTACACTTGCGCCGATTTTGTAAGTGGGAGGGGGCGGGTACTATTTAAATTAGTTTTTTTCCTGCCGGCAACGCTGCGCGTGCGCGTTGAAGCGTTCGCGCATGCTCAGTGTGAAAAAAGAAATTGGCACTCGGCCATTTTTGTAGTTCTTTGTAGCTGTTTAATTTTTGAACATTTTTTTATAAAACCACATTGCCATCAGCACTGAGGCTTCCCTTCTCACTGTCTCCTTCCCCTCCCTCCCCTCCGCGGCAACAAGCCGCTGTCTCCTTCCCCTCCCTCCCCTGCGTAGCAACAAGCCGCTGTCTCCTTCCCCTCCCTCCTCTGCGCAACAAACCGCTGTCTCCTTCCCCTCCCTCCACGGCAACAAGCCGCTGTCTCCTTCCCCTCCCTCCCCTGCGCGGCAACAAGCCGCTGTCTCCTTCCCCTCCCTCCCCTGCGCGGCAACAAGCCGCTGTCTCCTTCCCCTCCCTCCCCTGCGCGGCAACAAGCCGCTGTCTCCTTCCCCTCCCTCCCCTGCGCGGCAACAAACGGCGGTTTCCTTCGAACGATGGCTGAAGCACTTTCACACTGGTAGGAAGATGGTTTATTTAATCTTTTCTTTGCTTATAAATGTTTATTCAGGTTGGATTTATTTGTATAATATTTGTAGAGGTATAAATAAGGATTGATTGTAGAATTTAATGAGTTCCCTTCCCCCCCCCACCTCGTTCTGGACGCCTAATTTGTAACCTGCGCCTGATTTTTTAATGTGTAGAACAGGTTTTTTCAGTTCTACAAAAATCTTCACTTGCTCCATTCTACTTTAGTTTGGAGTACGTTTTCACTGTGGAAACTTTGAAATCAGGCGTCAGTGGCCGGACACGCCCCCTTTTGAAGAAAAAATTCTGTTCTAAAGTAGAACTGTTCTACCTCACTAGAACTGCAGAAAAAAAAAATGTGGAGAATTGCGATTTCTAAGATAGTCCGTTCTCCACCAGTTGCTCCTAAAAATCAGGCGCAAATCATGTGGAAACTTGGGCCCTATATACTAGATAATAGATCATTCAAATGTACTAATTTGTCAAATATACTGGATTATTCAAATTTTTCTCACAGCAAACGACCATGTCCTCTCTCCTTCTCTCTCTGACCCTCCCTGTGCTTCTGAGCATGTGCGATGACCCATGAACTCTCCAAACGCGGCAAAAAAAAATCAACCCCAAAGAAAACATCCCACACATGCGCACAATAGCGTAGATAGGGAAGCTTTTTTTCTCCTATGACTTCCGTTTGACTTCCGCTTTCTTTGGGCGATCATGAGATCGCTGAAAAATCAGATCGCCCATTTGACAGCGCTGGGGTAAGGTCGAGTGGAAAATCGCGGGGAGAAAAATGGGCCTTGTGCCGGCGATCAGCACGGGCGATACGTCCCACATCGCTGGAACATGGCCCATTTTTTGGGGCCTTCGCCACCTAGTGGAAAGTCTAGCCCCTTGCTTCAAGGGCAACAAGATCTTGTCTACGGATATGTAACAGGATTGCTTCATCTTTGCGAGTTTCTGCTGCAAGGAGCAGCTTACCTGCACTTTTAGTCTCACATTGTACCAGCCTCTCTTCATTCTCTTTCGCCTGTGTCTCTCCACAATGTTCTTGCCCTTCTTGCAGAGAAGACAGTGCACTGGAAGCAGATGGGAAGCCCTCGCAGGTATAATCTTGGGGTTTGTCGTCTTTGAGCGAAGCAGTCGAACCTTGGTGGCAGCTTCACCCCCCTCCTCTTCTTTCTGTACTGGTTCTGCAATGGCTGCGAAGGAATGATAAAATGGATATTCTAATCAGCCCTACTGACAATGACCTTTGATCAAAAAAACTGTTTTTTGCTGTGTTTGTGCGTGTTATGACCACAGTGAGTCAGTCAGTCTACACGGAAATAAGTATATGGGGCTGAAGCAGGCCCACGAAATGGAACATGTCAAATGGCATAACCATTGAACTAAGAAATGAAAGTTGGATATAAACATTTGTAGGCTGACGGTTTTTTAGGAAATACTGTACAATCACGTGTACTCATGTTCATAGTTCTGATTTTCCCTTTCTTGCTTCTTCTTGGCTCTATTGATCTTGGATTTATCAGTGAAACGCATGCAGCACTGCCGATGAGATTCAGTCGAATGTGAGATTGTTGCGAGTCTTTCTGGTGCAATAACCAGCTCCAGATCTAAACTTTCGATGGCATTTTCTGCAATTTTAGCTTCCCTAGTGCCGGTAAATTTCCACTGATAAAGACTTGTGAAAAATTTTATTCAGCTAGAGTCCGAAAAATAAATTACATTGCCTTTGGCTCCCGGAACTACGTGCATGCAGTCACTGACTCTAATCGATCTCGTACAGAGATCGTGATTGGCTGATTTCACAGTACTGACAAATACAGCAATTGTGATTGGTCATTTAAGTAACTCGTCATCCCTCTGGGTTTTAACAAAATTTCTGCCTATTTTCTAATGAAAATTTCTGCAAAATGCTCATTTTTTGAAGATGGGAACATTGATTTTTGTGATAAGTGGTCCCTAAACTAATATTGGTGTGAATATGAAGTACTTCCACAAAGGGGACAATGGAAAAGCATTTTTTTGAGACTCAACCCACGGTCTATGATCAGCAGAAAATCTCTTCCAAGTCCCCTCCCCACCCACCTCTGCCCCCGACCCATAAAGGAGCACACAGTGTTCAAGTAGAACAATAACAATAATAACTATTCCTGCCAGAATGGAAATGAAGGGTAACACAGAATAATTATGCAGTATTTTTAATAAATTTCACAATGTTTGCAATACAATGTTTGCAAAAGCTCTCCTAAATCGCAAAAGGTGTAAATGCCATATTAAAAAAATCAACAAAGAAAACCACATTCCACCCATTGACAGGAAACATTGTTATATAGGCAATGAGAATGGCAATTTCAGTAATGCCAACTCTCGTGAAACACATGATTTTAAATGAAAATTTACCTCAAGTCACGAAGGATGGTGATTTTTTGTATAGCACTTTCAGCTGCTGTAATCAATATACCCCTAATTTTTGGGTGCATTTCCCCTTTAAGGAGCTGCACAGCCTATTCAGTTCCGCGCATGCGCAAAAGAAAGTCCCGGGCTACTCGGGACTAAGACAGAAAGCTGCACGGCTACGCACCTTAGAGGGAATGTTGACAGTGATATCGTTATTGTAAAGAACTGTGGCCTATTAGAGATGAAATAAAGCTACTAATGAGGTTTATGAACTAAAAAATACCAACTCATGGGCCCGAAATTCATCATATTACCACCCAGAAATGCGAATTTGATCAAAAAAAAATCAATTATTGCTCACTTACCGCCCACATTCCCGCCAGCGATAAATTCATCAGATATTTACCGTCGGCGGTTGTCAATACTGCCCACCCATCGGAGAAGGCCCAAAAACGCAATTTTGATCACTAAGATCCATTTACCGCCAGGCCTAAATACCATCCTGAAAAGTAAGGTCTGACCTGATCTTAAACGGACGGTACGGATGCCACTTTGAAAACAGGAGTATTTTATGAAAGGCTGCTGAGAGCTTAACACTTAGTTTACACTAGGATTTATAGGGAATTGGAAACAATTTTTACAATTTCAGCACATTGGAGTAAATTTAAAAGGACATTTGTGTTTATCTCAGGACATTTGAGGATCACATTGGAGTAAATTTAAAGGACATGTGTGCTTATCTGAGGATATTAGAGGATACTTGACGACATTTAAAGCAATGGGGCCTGTAATATCTCAGCCTGTATTGATGACTAATTATCTAATGCTAGATGTAGCTGGAAGAAAGTTTATTGCTATAATAACAGCCATATGCGTGGATCACTCTGGAGGCAGGCTGCAATACCACCCTGAGTAGGTCGCTTACTTCAAAGTAGTGTGCCAAATGTTGCATAACTTAGCCATCATGAGGAGACGAGAATTGCCACAGGGGACTGCAGGACCACCTCAGGAGAGAGAGCAGGAGACAGAGGAGGAGGAAGAGAAGGACGGAGGAGCTTCACGATGAACCCATGGCAGCATTCCCCCCCCCCCCCAACACCAGCTTTGTCTGCCCACTGTATGGAACCCTTATGACTATTACCCTTCATTTTCTAAAAGTTAGACACTGTACAAGAGTGGTTAAATTCAATAAAAAAATGTATATAAAATTGTAAAACATTCAAGAGATTTAAAAGTTGGAAAACTTTCAGAACTTTCAAAAATGTCAAGTTTAAAACTTAATAAATTATTTTTAACAATTTACAATGAACACTACAGATTCACACGAGGCATGTAGTGAAGTCAAGGTCACTCTGGACCTGCACCTTTATTTCACAGCTCTGGAATGCCACACTTGCCTGAGACCTGCCCTTATATACCTGTCTCTTGCAAGTGCACCCCTGGTGGTAAGGTATGCTGGTGGTTACAGGTCATATCTTATTACAGTCATGTATAGCATGTTAGGATACAGTTATATATAATAATGTAAGATACATGACATCACCCTCCCCCAAGGTCTTATTGTCTTTATAGGTTCAGTCTCTCAGGTGGTCTACGCTCTCGTGTGCAGCGTCTGAGTTGTGGTTCAGTTGTTTGCCTTGGTGTCTGTTTTTCTTTGGGTGTGGTTGCTGGTATCTCACCTGGGCTGTCTGTTTCGATTGGTGTGATTGTTGTTGACTCGCCTGGGCTGTCTGTTGGGATTGTCCTTTCCTCAGGTTGTTCCCTCTGTCTCTCCACCAGGTGTGGTGTGAGTTCCACATTGTAGTCTGCCTCTGGTTCCGCAGTGTTGTTGGTAAATCTGCTTTTGACTTGGTCTACATGCCTCCGGCAGGTTTTGCCATTGTCCATTTGTACTACCAGTAGCCTGTTTCCTTCCTTGCCCGTTACTGTCCCTGCAAGCCATTTGGGACCCCTGCCATTGTTTAGTACAGACACTTTGTCCCCTATCTCATTCCATCTCCCCCTCGAATTTCTGTCATGGTACTCAGTCAGCTTACGGCGCTTTGCCTCAACGATTTCGTGCATGTCTGGGAGGATTAATGAGAGCCTTGTTTTTAAAGTCCTTTTCATCAACAGGTGCGCGGGGGGGGGGGGGGGGGATCCCAGTCAATGAGTGCAGACGAGATCTGTATGCCAGCAGAAGTCGCGACAGGCGACCCTGCAGCGTGGGACCTTGGAATTTAAGCATGCCTTGTTTAATGATTTGCACTGCTCTCTCCGCCTGGCCGTTGGAGGCCGGCTTGAACGGTGCCGTCTTGACGTGATTTATGCCGTGGTCAATTATAAAGTCTTGGAATTCTGCGCTGGTGAAGCAAGGACCATTGTCACTGACCAATATGTCAGGGATTCTATGCGTTGCAAACATGGTTGCGAGGCTCTCCACAGTGGTGGAGGTTGTGCTCGAGTTTAAAATGGTGCATTCGATCCACTTTGAAAATGCATCTACAACTACGAGGAACATTTTGCCATGAATGGGCCCGCATAGTCTACGTGCACCCGTAACCACGGTTTGGTAGGCCAGGGCCAGGGGCTCAGTGGAGCCTCCCTGGGGGTATTGCTGAGTTGGGCATAAATGGTGCACCTTCGGAAGCAGAGCTCCAAGTCCGCGTCAATACCAGGCCACCAGACGTGGGATCTGGCTATGGCCTTCATGAGAACGATCCCCGGGTGCTCGCGGTGGAGCTCCCGGACAAATGCCTCTCTGCCTCGCAGAGGCATGACTACTCGGCTGCCCCACATCAGGCAGTCTGCTTGTAGTGATAGCTCATGCATGCGCCTGTGAAAGGGTTTTAATTCCTCGGGGCAGGCATCGCGAGCCTCTTCCCAGTCACCGGTTAGGACACATCTTTTTACTAAGAATAACGTGGAGTCGCTGGCCGTCCAGGCTCTGATTTGGCGAGCCGTCATGGGCGAACCTGTGGACTCAAAGGCATTGACTGCCATGACTATCTCACAGTCCTGTTCGTCAGACCCTTCCGTGGTCGCCAGGGGTAGCCTGCTGAGCGCGTCAGCACAGTTGTCTGTGCCTGGTCTGTGCCTTATTGTGTAGTCGTAGGACGCCAGCATGAGTGCCCATCGTTGAATTCGTGCCGAGGCGTTGGCGTTTATTGCCTTGCTCTCGGATAGGAGGGACGTGAGGGGCTTGTGATCGGTTTCTAACGCGAACTTGGCCCCGAAAAGGTATTGGTGCATCTTTTTGACACCATACACGCACGCGAGCGCCTCCTTCTCTACCATTCCATAACCGCGCTCCGCCCGCGAAAGTGACCTGGAAGCATAAGCTATGGGTTGTATTTTGCCCGCACTATTGACATGTAGCAAAACGCACCCGACCCCATACGCTGACGCATCGCATGTGAGAACTAGCTTTTTACCTGGGTCAAAGAAAGTCAAAACACTGTTGGAACACAGAAGGTTGCATGCCTTATTGAAGGCGCGTTCCTGGGCGTCCCCCCAAAACCAATCGCACCCCTTCCTGAGTAGCACGTGGAGAGGCTCCAGCAGCGTGCTTAAGTTCTGCATAAAGTTCCCAAAGTAATTGAGTAGCCCGAAAAAGGCACGCAGTTCTGAGACATTCCGGGGCCTGGGTGCCAGGCAAATTGCTTCTGTTTTGGACTCTGTTGGGCGGATTCCATCAGCGGCAATCCTTCTGCCCAAAAATTCAACCTCGGGTGCGAGAAACAGACGCTTGGATTTCTTGACTCGTAGGCCTACCCAATCCAACCGCTTTAGTACTTCCTCCAAATTACGGAGATGGGAGTCTTGAAATACAACCGTCCCCGGGATGGACTTGAGCAGACTCTCCATGTTGCGCTGGAATATGGCAGCTGCCGACCTGATGCCGAATGGGCATTGATTGTACATGAAAAGGCCTCGATGTGTGTTGATGGTGATGAGTAGCTTGGATTCCTCGGTCAATTCTTGCGTCATATACGCAGATGTGAGGTCTAATTTTGAGAAAAGTTTACCTCCAGCCAATGTGGCAAATAAGTTCTCCGCTCTGGGCAGCGGGTACTGGTCCTGTGGGGAGATTCTGTTTATGGTAGATTTGTAGTCCCCACAGATTCGTACGGATCCATCAGGCTTCATGACTGGGACGATGGGACTTGCCCAGTCGCTAAATTCCACAGGTGATATAATGCTTTCCCGCAGAATCCTGTCTAGTTCGTGTTCAATCTTTTCCCTCATCACATAGGGTACAGCTCTGGCCTTGTGATGGACCGGTCTAGCATCCTGTGTGATGTAGATTTTGACTTTGGCCCCTTTGAAAGTGCCCACACCTGGCTGAAAGAGATGTTCAAATCGCTTTATAACTGTTGAGCAGGAGGTCCGTTCCTCTCATGACATGGCATGGACATCATCCCATTTCCAGTTTAGTTTTGCCAGCCAGCTTCTCCCCAGCAGTGCTGGGGCATCTCCGACGACAATCCACAGGGGAAGTCGGTTCACTGTCCCTTTGTGTGTGACAGAGAGCATGGTGCTGCCGAGGACTGGTACGATTTCTTTGGTATAGGTCCTTAGTGTGGTGTCGACCCTTGTGAGTTTTGGTCTGTCTCTTTTATGCGGCCACAGTTGTTCAAATTGTTGAGCGCCCATGAGAGATTGACTCGTTCCCGTATCCAGCTCCATGTTGGCAGATATCCTGTTGAGTAGGACCCTCATCATTATAGGAGGCGTCCTGTTGTAGGAGCAGCGGCCATTGATCGTGTTGACCCGCTGTACACCGGTGTCTCGGGTACTGTCCCCACCATCTTCTGGTCCGCTTTCCGACCCATCCGATTCGTATACCAGCCGAGCTGCGGTTCTTTTGCACATGCGGGCCAAATGCCCTGTATATTCAAAATTTCTGCAAACGGCCTGCTGAAATCGACATCCCCTTGCCGAGTGCCCACCCCCACACCTCCAGCACAGATCTGTTCCATTGTTCAAAGAGTTTCCAAAGAATGAGCTGCGTCTGGCTGATCTCTCTTGAGCTTCTCTCAGTTTGTAGTTGATTGCTCGCATTGTGGGTTGATGAGGTGTGAACGGCTGTTCCTGTGGCCCTTGATGGCTTCTGCCAGCTGTAGAGAACCTGTTCTCCCGGTTTTGTCTGTGTGTGGGGGTAGCAGCTTGTTTAGTGCTGTGAACTTCTTGTTCCAATATTTCGTTAGTTGTCGTACCTGCATTGTAAATCAACCTCGTTTCTTCTTCCCCATCAAGAATGTCTGTGCAACCAGTGCTGCTGCCTCTAAGGTCAGGTTCTTGGTCTCTCTGAGCTTTCAGAATATGCCTGCATGGCCTATTCATTCAATGAAAAAGTCTCTCAGCATTTCTCTCCTCAGTTCATCGGAGAACTCACATAAACTAGCCAACCTCCGAAGTTCCGCCACGAAGTCGGGTATGCTCTGGCCCACACAGCGTCTGTAGTTGTAGAACCTGTGTCTGGCCATGTGTAGGCTGCTCGCTAGCTTCAGGTGGTCTCTTACCAGTGTGCTCAATTCTTCAAACGACTTGCTTGCTGGTTTCTCGGGTGCCAACAGATCCTTCATTAAAGCGTATGTTTTCGAGCCACAGCTGGTCAAGAGATGGGCTCTTCTCTTGTCTGCCTTATCGTCGCCTAACCAGTCTTTGGTTACAAAGCTTTGCTGGAGTCTTTCTATAAAGTCCTCCCAATTGTCTCCCACATTGTACTTTTCATCTGATCCGTTGTTCGCCATTCTGTGGATTCTGTAATCCCGTAACCCGTCGCCACTGTAAAGTCCTGTCCCCTCAGTACAGATTCACTCAAGGCATGTAGTGAAGTCAAGGTCACTCTTTATTTCACAGCTCTGGAATGCTGCACTTGCCTGAGACCTGCCCTTATATACCTGTCTCTTGCAAGTGCACCCCTGGTGGTAAGGTATGCTGGTGGTTACAGGTCATATCTTATTACAGTCATGTATAGCATGTTAGGATACAGTTATATATAATAATGTAAGATACATGACAACTAATAAAAAATTTTCATCAAATATATAAAACACCAACAAGAACATCAACAACATGTACAAAAACAACCAACACCTAACCCTCTAGCCACTCCCACCACCCCCTTACTATCACCTCTCCTTTATTCTTCCCATTTTGCCGACCTCCAGCCGGCCCCTCCCGCGTTAGGACCAGGACGTTGTGCAGCACTGGATCCGGAGCACTGCTGCCATCGTTGGTGGGAAGACAATGGTGGCGCCATGATTGGACTCAGAGGAGAAGGTCGGGATGCGGAAGGCCCAGCTGCTATGGTACAGGGGGGTTGCATGCCATATCTCGAGTCCGCGTGGCATCGATGGACTCGGTATTTCGCTCCACCATGGCAATCAGCCTCGACATAGTCTCATGTCGGTCTGAAAGTCCCGCAATGTGCCCAGCTATCACAGCCATGGCCTGGAGGAGCTCTCGACCTATCTGCATTTGTACATGTGACACACACACACAGGCACACAAATGGGCCATCAAAACACTAGTCGTTAGTTTTATGTCTCATTAATCCCATTAAGAAGCACGCGGTTCTTGAGCAAGATGTCTAAGTACAGAATCATCTTCTTCGATCTCAAAAAAACATCGCAATAAGATCACTTATTCATTGATGGCAAATATGGTGTTACACAAAGCCGAGATTTACATTGTAAGTAGTAAGGGAGTGCATCAATAAAATCATTACTTACTCTGGCTGCGCTACAATGTCATTCCACCTTTTGCGACATTGGTCTCCGTCCCTTACGATTGTCCCCACTGCGGACATGGCATCCCCAAGTTCCTTCCAGATCCTCTGGTACTGGACGGGGGGTGGCTTCCCATGATCATCCCTGGTAAGGTCCCCATACCTTGCCTCCACCACAGAGACAAGTGCCTCCAGCTCCTCGTCGGTAAACCATGGTGCCCTCAGCCTCTGCCTATCTTTGACTTTTTTGAGGCTCTTTTTTTGACTCATGATTTTATTTACGATCTTTAGTACATCTTGAACAATTATTATTTTTTGTGCTAACTCTCTCTCCTCTCCACTCTCTTCTCACCTATCTATCTATAAAGTGACTTTTCCTGCTTTGTCCTTTGTTTTCTCTCTCGCTCTCTCTCAAATCTTCTGTCTTCTCTCTTTCGAACTCCCTGTCCCTCCCAAGCTGCTCTGCGCATGCGCGGGCGACCCACAATTGCTGGAAAAACTACGTCCCAAAAAAATTGCGCATGCGCAGAACTCGGTCTCCGATGTTTGCCAAGTCTAATGCCCTCCACTGCCTGCAAAATACTGATGAAATTCGCATTCCTCGAACTCAACGGTATGCAGGCAGTAAAAAACCAAGGCCCGCCCGAATACTGCCGAGAAACAGGCGGCAGCGGGTCTTCATGAATTTCGGACCCCATGATTTTTAAGAGTTTGTCTGATTTCAGATGGTGGGGTTGGTATTACAGCATTTGTCATCAACAAATTAACAAGTGCCACCTTTTTCAAGGGCCACAAAAATTCAACATAGAAATTAGGAGCAGGAGCAGGCCATTCGGCCCTTCGAGCCTGCACCGCCAATCAATAAGATCATGGCTGATCACTCAACCTCAGTACCCCTTTCCTGCTTTCTCTCTATACTCCTTGATCCCTTTGGCCGTAAGGGCCATATCTAACTCCCTTTTGAATATATCTAACGAACTGGCATGAGCAACTTTCTGCGGTAGAGAATTCCACAGGTTAACCACTCTCTGAGTGAAGAAGTTTCTCCTCATCTCGGTCCTAAATGGCTTACCCCTTATTCTTAGACTGTGACCCCTGGTTCTGGACTCCCCAGCAACGGGAACATTCTTCCTGCCTCTAACATGTCCAATCCCGTCAGAATTTTATCTATTTCTATGAGATCCCCTCTCATTCTTCTAAACTCTAGCGGATACAAGCCCAGTTGATCCAGTCTCTTATCATATATCAGTCCTGCCATCCCGGGGATCAGTCTGGTGAACCTTTGCTGTACTCCCTCAATAGCAAGAACGTCCTTCCTCAGATTAGGGGACCAAAACTGAACACAATATTCCAGGTGTGGCCTCACCGAGGCTCTGTACAACTGCAGTAAGAACTCCCTGCTCCGAGACTCAAATCCTCTTGCTATGAAGGCCAACATGCCATTTGCCTTCTTCACCGCCTGCTGTACCTGCATGCCAAACTTCAATGACTGATGCACCATGACACCCAGGTCTCGTTGCACCTCCCCTTTTCCTAATCTGTCACCATTCAGATAATATTCTGTCTTCCTGTTTTTGCCACCAAAGTGGATAACCTCACATTTATCCACATTATACTGCATCTGCCATGCATTTGCCCACTCACCTAACCTGTCCAAGCCACCCTGCAGTCTCTTAGCATCCTCCTCACAGCTCACACCGCCACCCAGGTTAGTGTCATCTGCAAACTTGGAGATATTACATTCAATTCCTTCATCGAAATCATTGATGTATATTGTAAATAGCTGGGGTCCCAGCACTGAACCCTGCGGCACCCACTGGTCACTGCCTGCCATTCTGAAAAGGACCCATTTATTCCGACTCTCTGCTTCCTGTCTGCCAACCAGTTTTCTATCCACATCAATACATTACCCCCAATACCATGTGCTTTAATTTTGCACACTAAACTTTTGTATGGGACCTTGTCAAAAGCCTTTTGAAAGTCTAAATACACCACATCCACTGGTTCTCCCTTGTACACTCTACTCGTTACATCCTCAAAAAATTCGAGAAGATTTGTCAATATGTATGAATATAAAGGGGCTGCAGGAGGGGTCAAAACTAAAAATCCTGGTTTAAAAACTAGTATTAAAACACTTTATCTCAACGCACGCAGCATTCGAAACAAAGTAAATGAGTTGACGGCACAAATCATTACAAATGGGTATGATTTGGTGGCCATTACAGAAACATGGTTGCAGGGTGGCCAAGACTGGGAATTAAACATACAGGAGTATCTGACAATTCGGAAAGATAGACAAGAAGGGAAAGGAGGTGGGGTAGCTCTGTTAATAAAGGATGATATTAGGGCAGCTGTGAGAGACGATATTGGCTCTAATGAACAAAATGTTGAATCATTGTGGGTGGAGATTAGAGATAGTAAGGGGAAAAAGTCACTGGTGGGCGTAGTTCATAGGCCCCCCAAATAATAACTTCACGGTGGGGCGGACAATAATCAAGGGAATAATGGAGGCATGTGAAAAAGGAACGGCAGTAATCATGGGGGATTTTAACCTACATATCGATTGGTCAAATCAAATCGCACGGGGTAGCCTGGAGGAGGAATTCATAGAATGCATACGGGATTGTTTCTTAGAACAGTATGTTACAGAACCTACAAGGGGGCAAGCTATCTTAGATCTGGTCCTGTGTAATGAGACAGGAATAATAAACGATCTCCTAGTAAAAGATCCTCTCGGAATGAGTGATCACAGTATGGTTGAATTTGTAATACAGATTGAGGGTGAGGAAGTAGTGTCTCAAACGAGCGTACTATGCTTAAACAAAGGGGACTACAGTGGGATGAGGGCAGAGTTGGCTAAAGTAGACTGGGAACACAGACTAAACGGTGGCACAATTGAGGAACAGTGGAAGACTTTAAAGGAGCTCTTTCATAGTGCTCAACAAAAATATATTCCAGTGAAAAAGTAGGGCGGTAAGAGAAGGGATAACCAGCCGTGGATAACCAAGGAAATAAAGGAGAGTATCAAATTAAAAACCAATGCGTATAAGGTGGCCAAGGTTAGTGGGAAACTAGAAGATTGGGAATATTTTAAACGACAGCAAAGAATGACTAAGAAAGCAATAAAGAAAGGAAAGATAGATTACGAAAGTAAACTTGCGCAAAACATAAAAACAGATAGTAAAAGCTTTTACCAATACATAAAACGGAAAAGAGTGACTAAAGTAAATGTTGGTCCCTTAGAAAATTAGAAGGGAGATTTAATAATGGGAAATGTGGAAATGGCTGAGACCTTAAACAATTATTTTGCTTCCGTCTTCACAGTGGAAGACACAAAAACCATGCCAAAAATTGCTGGTCACGGGAATGTGGGAAGAGAGGATCTTGAGACAATCACTATCACTAATGGATCTCAAGGTAGACAAGTAATCTGGTCCTGATGAAATGCATCCTAGGGTATTAAAAGAGATGGCGGAAGTTATAGCAGATGCATTCGTTATAATCTACCAAAATTCTCTGGACTCTGGGGAGGTACCATCGGATTGGAAAGCAACTAATGTAACGCCTCTGTTTACAAAAGGGGGCAGACAAAAGGCAGGTAACTATAGGCTGGTTAGTTTAACAACTGTAGTGGGGAAAATGCTTGAAGCTATCATTAAGGAAGAAATAGCGGGACATCTAGATAGGAATAGTGCAATCAAGCAGACGCAACATGGATTCATGAAGGGGAAATCATGTTTAACTAATTTACTGGAATTCTTTGAGGATATAATGAGCATGGTGGATAGAGGTGTACCGATGGATGTGGTGTATTTAGATTTCCAAATGGCATTCGATAAGGTGCCACACAAAAGGTTACTGCAGAAGATAAAGGTACGCGGAGTCAGAGGAAATGTATTAGCATGGATAGAGAATTGGCTGGCTAACAGAAAGCAGAGAGTCAGGATAAATAGGTCCTTTTTGGGTTGGAAATCGGTGGTTAGTGGTGTGCCACAGGGATCGGTGCTGGGACCACAACTGTTTACAATATACATAGATGACCTGGAAGAGGGGACAGAGTGTAGTGTAACAAAATTTGCAGATGACACAAAGATTAGTGGGAAAGCGGGTTGTGTAGAGGACGCAGAGAGGCTGCAAAAAGATTTAGATAGGTTAAGCGAATGGGCTAAGGTTTGGCAGATGGAATACAATGTCGGAAAATGTGAGGTCATCCACCTTGGAAAAAAAAACAGTAAAAGGGAATATTATTTGAATAGGGAGAAATTACAATATGCTGCGGTGCAGAGGGACCTGGGGGCCCTTGTGCATGAGTTAGTTTGCAGGTGCAGCAGGTAATCAGGAAGGCGAATGGAATGTTGGCCTTCATTGCGAGAGGGATGGAGTACAAAAGAGGGAGGTCCTGCTGCAACTGTACAGGGTATTGGTGAGGCCGCACCTGGAGTACTGCGTGCAGTTTTGGTCACCTTACTTAAGGAAGGATATATTAGCTTTGGAGGGGGTACAGAGATGAGTCACGAGGCTGATTCCGGAGATGAGGGGGTTACCTTATGATGATAGATTGAGTAGACTGGGTCTTTACTCCTTGGAGTTCCGAAGGATGAGGGGTGATCTTATAGAAACATTTAAAATAATGAAAGGGATAGTCAAGATAGAGGCAGAGAGGTTGTTTCCACTGGTCGGGGAGACTAGAACTAGGGGGCACAGCCTCAAAATACGGGGGAGCCAATTTAAAACTGAATTGAGATGGAATTTCTTCTCCCAGAGGGTTGTGAATCTGTGGAATTCTCTGCCCAGGGAAGCATTTGAGGCTAGCTCATTGAGTGTATTCAAATCACAGATAAGATAGATTTTTAAGCAATAAGGGAATTAAGGGTTATGGGGAGCGGGCGGGTAAGTGGAGCTGAGTCCACGGCCAGATCAGCCATGATCTTGTTGAGTGGCGGAGCAGGCTCGAGGGGCTAGATGGCCTACTCCTGCTCCTAATTCTTATGTTCTTATGTCAAGCATGATTTCCCTTTTATAAATCCATGCTGACTTGGACCGATCCTGTCACCGCTTTCCAAATGCACTGCTATTTCATCTTTAATAATTGATTCCAACATTTTCCCCATTACTGATTTCAGGCTAACCGGTCTATAATTCCCCGCTTTCTCTCTCCCTCCTTTTTTAAAAAGTGGTGTTACATTAGCTACCCTCCAGTCCATAGGAACTGATCCAGAGTCAATAGAATGTTGGAAAATGACCACCAATGCATCCACTATTTCTCGAGCCACTTCCTTAAGTACTCTGGGATGCAGCCTATCAGGCCCTGGGGATTTATCGGCCTTCAATCACATCAATTTCCCTAACACAATTTCCTGACTAATAAGGATTTCTTCAGTTCCCTCGACTCTCGAACCCCTGGTATTTCCGGAAGGTTATTTGTGTCTTCCTTAGTGAAGACAGATCCAAAGTATTTGTTCAATTGGTCTGCGAATTCTTTGTTTCCCATTATAAATTCACCTGATTCTGTCTGCAAAGGACCTACGTTGGTCTTAAGAACATAAGAACATAAGAATTAGGAACAGGAGTAGGCCATCTAGCCCCTCGAGCCTGCTCCGCCATTCAATAAGATCATGGCTGATCTGGTCGCGGACTCAGCTCCACTTATCTGCCCTCTCCACGTAACCCTTAATTCCCTTATTAGTTAAAAATCTATCTATCTTTGACTTGAAAACATTCAATGAGCCAGTCTCAACTGCTTCCTTGGGCAGACAATTCCACAGATTCACAACCCTCTGGGAGAAGAAATTCTTTCTCAACTCGGTTTTAAATTGGCTCCTCCGCATTTTGAGGCTGTGCCCCCTAGTTCTAGTCTCCCCCACCAATGGAAACAACCTCTCTGCCTCTATCTTGTCTATCCCTTTCATGATTTTAAATGTTTCTATAAGATCACCCCTCATCCTTCTGAACTCCAAGGAGTAAAGACCCAGTCTACTCAATCTATCATCATAAGGTAACCCCCTCATTTCTCGAATCAGCCTAGTGAATCGTCTCTGTACCCCTTCCAAAGCTAGTATATCCTTCCGTAAGTAAGGTGACCAAAACTGCACGCAGTACTCCAGGTGCGGCCTTACCAATACCTTATACAGTTGCAGCAACACCTCCCTGCTTTTGTATTCCATCCCTTTCGCAATGAAGGCCAACATTCCATTTGCCTTCCTGATTACCTGCTGCACCTGCAAACTAACCTTTTAGGTGGAGTGCATCATCACGCCCGGCAACCAAATTTTAATTTGAGTTTACGTTTTAAAGTTTAATTTGTTTTAATTGCCGGTGCTTTTAGTGTCCCCTTCCCTTTTATAGGGGGCACTGGAAAAATGTGATTTTAGCGCCCCCAAAAAAAACCCCAAAAAATGAAAAACACAAAAAAAAACCAAAAAAAGGAAAAAAGGGCCTTGTAAATGTCTGGTGTGTCACCCAGGTCGGGTGGCACGGTTTAATGTTTTATGTTTTTGCAGATAGACTCTAAAAGAGTTTCATGCACAAGGATGCCTGGAGCACGACCCATCTCCTCTATCTGGGAGTCTACCTTAGCCCCGACGAGGGAGCCTGGCCGGCGAACTGGCAGGAGCTGGAGGCCAAGGTCGCCGCTCGCCTAGGGCGCTGGACAGGACTGCTCCGAGTGCTGTCCTACAGGGGTCGAGCGCTAGTCATAAACCAGCTGGTGGCCGCAATGTTGTGGTACCGGCTGGTCACTTTGACCCCTCCCCCTGCGTTTGTCGCCAAGATACAGAAGAAGCTGGTGGACTTCTTCTGGAACAACAGGAAGCACTGGGTCTCTGCTGCGGTCTTGAATCTCCCGCTTGAGGAGGGCGGTCAGTCGTTGGTGTGCGTCAGCGCCCAGCTCGCGACTTTCCGTCTTCAGACCCTGCAGAGATACCTTTACGTCGAGCCCCCTCCTAGGTGGTGTGCTCTGGCGAGGTATTTCTTCCGCCAGCAGCGCGACCTCAATTATGACACGCAGCTCCTGTTTGTGAACTTGGGGGGTGCCAGGATCGCCCTCCGGAAGCTGCCTGTCTTTTACAGGGAACTCATCAGGGTCTGGAACAAAGTCTCCACCAAGCGCAGCTCTCCGCCGGCTGGAGTGGCGGCCGTCCTGCAGGAGCCGCTGCTCGGGAATCCGTACCTCTACGACCGAGGTTTTATGTGGCGGTCGGAAGAGAGGGCTGTGGCTGGTGAGGTGACCAGGGTCAGGGACCTGCTCGATGGCGGAGGAGCGGGCTGGATGGCGCCAGACACGCTGGCGCGGCGCCTAAATTCTGCCAACGTCCGCCACGCGGCCGATGCCATCGAGTCGCTAAAAACAGCTCTGGACCCTGACTCCGTTAGGTGCATCGAGGAGGCTCAAGCACGTGGGGAGATCCCGTCCGAACTGACCCCCGTACGGACGGAATTCCTCATCGGCGCCAAACCCCGGAACCTCCCTCGGGGGCCGGCGCCTCACAACTTGAGCCGCCTCGGGGAAATCCCCTCCGTGCCTTTCAGTTCCGCGCGGAGGGGTTTCCTGTACGGGCTGCTCCTGCACACTCTCAACTTTGCCATCCTCGCCGGCCGTCCGGACACGCCGTGGCGTACCATCTTGCCGTCCGGAGGAGGCGGGGGTCCCCGATGGAGGGCACTCTACGCAGGGGTCCTCCCACTATTCATCGGGGACTTGGCCTGGAGGGTGGTGCACGGAGCAGTGCCGTGCAACAAATTTTTAAGCCGGTTCACGGACTCCCAGGCCGCCTGCAATTTCTGCGGTCTGGAGGAGTCCGTGTTCCATGTTTTTATTGAGTGCACAAGGTTGCAGCCCCTGTTCCATTATTTGAAGGGGCTGCTCCTGACATTCTGGCTGCACTTCAGTCCCACTCTCCTGATCTTTGGGCACCCTGTGCGGAGGGGAGCGGGTAGGTCCGAAGGCCTCCTCGTAGGACTGCTCCTGGGCACGGCCAAGGGTGCCATCAGCCGGTCCAGGCAGCGGGCGGTCGAGGGGGTCGTTCAACCTGACTGCCTGCCTCTCTTCCGCTCTTACATCCGGTCCAGGGTGTCCTTGGAGATGGAGCACGCGGTGTCCACCGGTACGCTCGCGGCCTTCCGCGAGAGGTGGGCACCGGAGGGACTGGAGTGCATCATCACGCCCGGCAACCAAATTTTAATTTGATTTTACGTTTTAAAGTTTAATTTGTTTTTAATTGCCGGTGCTTTTAGTGTCCCCCTCTCCTTTTATAGGGGGCACTGGAAAAAGGAACAAATTTGATTTTAGTGCCCCAAAAAAAAAAGGGCCTTGTAAATGTCTGGTGTGTCATCCAGGTCGGGTGGCACGGATACATGTTTTATGTTTTGCAGGTAGACTCTAAAAGAGTTTCATGCACAAGGACCCCCAGGTCCCTCTGCACCACAGCATGTTGTAATTTCTCCCCATTCAAATAATATTCCCTTTTACTGTTTTTTTCCCCAAGATGGATGACCTCACACGTTCCGACATTGTATTCCATCTGCCAAACCTTAGCCCATTCACTTAACCTATCCAAATCTCCTTGCAGTCTCTCTGAGTCCTCTACACAACCCGCTTTCCCACTAATCTTTGTGTCATCTGCAAATTTTGTTGCACTACACTCTGTCCCCTCTTCCAGGTCATCTATGTATATTGTAAACAGTTGTGGTCCCAGCACCGATCCCTGTGGCACACCACTAACCACTGATTTCCAACCGGAAAAGGACCCATTTATCCCGACTCTCTGCTTTCTGTTTGCCAGCCAATTCTCTATCCATGCTAATACATTTCCTCTGACTCCGCGTACCTTTATCTTCTGCAGTAACCTTTTGTGTGGCACCTTATCGAATGCCTTTTGGAAATCTAAATACACCACATCCATCGGTACACCTCTATCCACCATGCTCGTTATATCCTCAAAGAATTCCAGTAAGTTAATTAAACATGATTTCCCTTTCATGAATCCATGCTGCGTCTGCTTGATTGCACTATTCCTATCCAGATGTCCCGCTATTTCTTCCTTAATGATAGTTTCAAGCATTTTCCCCACTACAGATGTTAAACTAACCGGCCTATAGTTACCTGCCTTTTGTCTGCCCCCTTTTTTAAACAGAGGCGTTACATTAGCTGCTCTCCAATCCGCTGGTACCTCCCCAGAGTCCAGAGAATTTTGGTAGATTATAACAAATGCATCTGCTATAACTTCCGCCATCTCTTTTAATACCCTGGGATGCATTTCATCAGGACCAGGGGACTTGTCTACCTTCAGTCCCATTAATCTGTCCAGCACTACCTCCCTAGTGATAGTGATCATCTCAAGGTCCTCCCTTCCCACGTTCCTATGACCAGCAATGTTTGGCATGGTTTTTGTGTCTTCCACTGTGAAGACGGAAGCAAAATAATTGTTTAAGGTCTCAGCCATTTCCACATTTCCCATTATTAAATCCCCCTTTTCATCTTCTAAGGGACCAACATTTACTTTAGTCACTCTTTTCCCTTTTATATATGTGTAAAAGCTTTTACTATCTGTTTTTATGTTTTGCGCAAGTTTACCTTCGTAATCTATCTTCCCTTTCTTTATTGCTTTTTTAGTCATTCTTTGCTGTTGCTTAAAATTTTCCCAATCCTCTAGTTTCCCACTAACCTTGGCCACCTTATACGCATTGGTCTTTGATTTGATACTCTCCTTTATTTCCTTGGTTATCCACGGCTGGTTATCTCTTCTCTTGCTGCCCTTCTTTTTCACTGGAATATATTTTTGTTGCTCATTGTGAAAGAGCTCCTTAAAAGTCCTCCACTGTTCCTCAATTGTGCCACCGTTTAGTCCTTGTTTCCAGTCTACTTTAGCCAACTCTGCCCTCATCCCACTGTAGTCCCCTTTGTTTAAGCATAGTACGCTCGTTTCTGACACAACTTCCTCATCCTGAATCTGTATTACAAATTCAACCATATTGTGATCACTCATTCCGAGAGGATCTTTTCGAGGAGATCGTTTATTTTTCCTGTCTCGTTACACAGGACCAGATCCAAAATGGCTTGCTCCCTTGTAGGCTCTGTTACATACTGTTCTAAGAAACAATCCCGTATGCATTCTATGAATTCCTCCTCCAGGCCACCCCCTGCGATTTGATTTGACCAATCGATATGTCGGTTAAAATCCCCCATAACTACTGCCGTTTCTTTTTCACATGCCTCCATTATTCCCTTGATTATTGCCCGCCCCACCATGAAGTTATTATTTGGGGGCCTATAAACTACGCCGACCAGTGACTTTTTCCCCTTACTATCTCTAATCTCCACCCACAATGATTCAACATTTTGTTCATTGGAGCCAATATCATCCCTCACAACTGCCCTGATATCATCCTTTATTAACAGAGCTACCCCACCCTTCTTGCCTATCTTTCTGAATCGTCAGATACCCCTGTATGTTTAATTCCCAGTCTTGGCCACCTTGCAACCATGTTTCTGTAATGGCCACCAAATCATACCCATTTGTAATGATTTGTGCCGTCAACTCATTAACTTTATTTCTAATGCTGCGTGCATTTAGGTAGTGTTTTCATCCTAGTTTTTAAACCATGATTTTTAGTTTTTACACCTCCTGCAGCCCTTTTATATTCAGTGGCCCTTTTTGTTTCTTGCCTTTGGTTTCTCTGCCCTCCACTTTTACTCATCTCTTTTCTGTCTTTTGTTTTTGTCTCCTTTTTGTTTCCCTCTGTCTCCCTGTATTGGTTCCCATCCCCCTGCCATATTAGTTTAACTCCTCACCAACAGCACTAGCAGACATTCCCCCTAGGACATTGGTTCCGTTCCTGCCCAAGTGCAGACCGTCCGGTTTGTACTGGTCCCACCTCCCCCAGAACCTGTTCCAATGCCCCACGAATTTGAATCCCTCCCTGCTGCACCACTGCTCAAGCCACGTATTCATCTGTGCTATCCTGCGATTCCTACTCTGACTAGCACGTGGCACTGGTAGCAATCCCGAGATTACTACTTTTGAGGTCCTACTTTTTAATTTAACTCCTAGCTCCTTAAATTCGTCTCGTAGGACCTTATCCCTTTTTTTACCTATGTCGTTGGTACCAATGTGCACCACGACAACTGGCTGTTCTCCCTCCCTTTTCAGAATGTCCTGCACTCGCTCGGAGACATCCTTGACCCTTGCACCAGGGAAGCAACATACCATCCTGGAGTCTCGATTGCGGCCGCAGAAACGCCTATCTATTCCCCTTATGATTGAATCCCCTATCACTATCGCTCTCCCACTCTTTTTTATGCCCTCCTGTACAACAGAGCCAGCCACGGTGCCATGAACTTGGCTGCTGTTGCTCGCCCCTAATGAGTCATCTCCCTCAACAGCACTCAAAACAGTGTATCTGTTTTGCAGGGGGATGACCAGATGGGACCCCTGCACTACCTTCTTTGTACTACTCTTCCTGCTGGTCTTCCATTCCCTAGCTGGCTGTGGATCCTTCTCATGCGGTAAGACCAACTCACTACACGTGCCACTTATGTCATTCTCAGCATCGTGGATGCTCCAGAGTGAATCCACCCTCAGCTCCAATTCCGCAACGCGGTCCATTAGGAGATGGAGGCGGATACACTTCTTACACACGTAGTCGTCAGGGACACCGGAAGTGTCCCTGAGTTCCCACATGGCACAGGAGGAGCATATCACGTGACCGAGCTCTCCTGCCATGCCTTAACCCTTAGATACCCTTAAATTGGTAATAACAATGTCACAGTTTACTTACTGATATTAGTCTTCACTAATCTTTTTTCCTACACATATTTATAGAAGCTTTTGCAGTCAGTTTTTATGTTCCCTGCAAGCTTCCTCTCATATTTTATTTCCCCCTCCTAATTAGACCCTTTGTCTTCCTCTGCTGAATTCTAAGTTTCTTCCAGTCCTCAGGTTTGCTGCTTTTTCTCGCCAATTTATATGCCTCTTCCTTGGATTTAACACTATCCCTAATTTTCCTTGTTAGCCACGGCTGAGCCACCTTCCCCTTTTTATTTTTACTCCAGACAGGATGTACAATTGTTGTCGTTCATCCATGTAATCTATAAATGGCTGCCATTGCCTATCCACTGTCAACCCTTTAAGTATCATTTGCCAGTCTATCCCAGCCAATTCACATCTCATACCATCGAAGTTACCTTTCCTTAAGTTCAGGACTTTAGTCTCTGAATTAACACTGTCACTCTCCATCTTAATAAAGAATTCGACCATATTATGGTCACTCTTCCCTGGGGGCCTCGCACAACATGATTGCTAATTAGTCCTCTCTCATTACACAACATCCAGCCTAGGATGGCCAGCTCTCTAGTTGGTTCCTTGACATATTGGTCCAGAAAGCCATCCCTAATACACTCCAGGAAATCCTCCTCCACCGCATTGCTGCCAACTTGGTTAACCCAATCTATATTTAGATTAAAGTCGCCCATGATAACTGCTGCACCTTTATTGCACGCATCCCTAATTTCTTGTTTGATGCCATCCCCAACCTCACTACTACTGTTTGGTGGTCTTTACACAACTCCCACTAGCGTTTTCTGCCCTTTGGTATTCCGCAGCTCTACCCATGCAGATTCCACATCATCTAAGCTAATGTCCTTCCTTACTGTTGCATTAATTTCCTCTTTAACCAGCAACGCTACCCCACCTCCTATTCCTTTCTGTCTATTCTTCCTGAATGTTGAATAACCCTGGATGTTGAATTCCCAACCTTGGTCACCCTGGAGCCATGTCTCCATAACCCCAATTATATCATCATCGTTAATAGCTGCCTGCGCAGTTAATTCATCCACCTTATTACAAATACTCCTCGCATTGAGGCACAGAGCCTTCAGGCCTGTCTTTTTAACACTCTTTGTCCCTTTAGAATTTTGCTGTAATATGGCCCTTTTTGATTTTTGCCTTGGATTTCTCTACCCTCCACTTTTACTATTCTCCTTTCTATCTTTTGCTTCTGTCCCCATTTTATTTCCCTCTGTCTCCCTGCATAGGTTCCCATCCCCCTGCCATATTAGTTTAACTCCTCCCCAACAGCACTAGCAAACACTCCCCCTGGGACATTGGTTCCGGTCCTGCCCAGGTGCAGACAGTCCGGTTTGTACTGGTTCCAAAGCCCCAGAAATTTGAATCCCTTCCTCTTGCACATTATAATTAAATTAAAGTACACTGATCAAATTTAAATATTAAATGTTAAATACTGTTACTGGCATCCATGATGCACGCCAGACCCTCCGGGTGCCAACCGGTCGGAGAAGAAGAAACACTCTTAATCATCAATACAACTGAACAAGGTCTGAAAAGCACATATCTTGGGTGTGGCAAACTTTGCATTATAAAGATTACCGTCGGAAAACAGCCACCTCCACAACTCTTTTAAAGTAAACAGGCAAACATTAGATCAAGTGCCCCCCGATCTGGGGGACACTACAAACATTTCCCAAGGCCCTTTTTTTTTTGTATTTTTGTAGGTTTTTTTTGTGGTTTTTTTTGGGCTCTAAAACCATAATTTACAAGTGCCCCCTACAAAAAGGGAGGGGCCACCTCCACAACTCTTTTTGAGGGAGACAAAATAAACATTAAATCAAGTGCCTCCCCCCCCCCCCGATCTGGGGGACACTCCAAACATTTTTCAACTGCCCTTTTTTTTGTTGTTTTTTTTAACTTTTTTTTTGTTTTTTTTGTGATTTTTTTTTGGGCAATAAAATCATAAATTTTACAAGTGCCCCCTATAAAAGGGGAGGGGGAACACTAAAAATCCAGCAATTAAAACAAATTAAACTTTAAAACATAAAATCAAATTAAAATTTGGTTGCCCGGCGTGATGATGCACTCCAGTCCCTCCGGCGCCCACCTCTCGCAGAAGGCCGCGAGCGTACCGGTGGACACCGCGTGCTCCATCTCTAGGGACACCCTGGCCCGGATGTAGGCGCGGAAGAGAGGCAGGCAGTCAGGCTGAACGACCCCCTCGACCGCCCGCTGCCTGGACCGGCTGATGGCACCCTTGGCCGTGGCCACCCCCACAACTCTTTTTGAGTGAACAAAACAAACATTAGATCAAGTGCCCCCCCCCCCCGGATCTGGGGGACACTACAAACATTTCACAAGGCCCTTCCACCTCCACAATGTAGGAGAAATTATTGCTCAGCTGGAAATGAAATGATTTCACCCCAAGGAGCTTGCCTGCCCTGAATGCTGCTGTTCTCGGGATTCCCGCCGTTTTGCCCCTCGTGATCGGAGTGCGGCTCTCTGACGCGCGGGGCTCGGGCGGGGCTTGGGGAGCGCGTGTGTGGCTCGGGCTCGGGGAGCGCGCGCGGGGTGCGGGGGCAACGGTGTGTGTGGCTTGGGCTCTCACAGGGCGGCTCCATGGCTCTGGTTCCGTTGAAACAGAAAAAGCTGCCGAGGAACCCGTATTACTTCTTCATGCTGGAAAAGATCCCGGAGCTGAGGCAGAAGGGAATCGAGGTGAAGGGGCTGAAGGACGCGGTCCCGCTGTGCAGCTCGGACTGGGCGGTAAGGAAAGCTGAGGGACAACTTCCAAAAAAAAGTTGACCACTCAATAAAACCCAAGAACCCCGAATACTGAATAAAGACCAAGTTCCTGCTTCAAGATAACGGAATGTTAAATTATTTTTCATTGTATTGGATTTCAGGCTTTTTCTTGCTGTTTTGCTGATGACATTCCACAAGTCAGGTTTGTTTTCCAGTGAAAACTGAGTCCCAGTGTCATGATGCGGGAGGAAACGTGGCTGCAATGGGAGCGCCTTTGGGATAATGGACTTGGCATAACTTCGGCTGCACTATACCGAATGTTTCATCGTAGGGGGACTTCTGAAGACCGCAAGTGCTATTTTGGCAGTGGGAAATTAGGATTTTTAAAAATGAAATCTAGTGGTGCAAAGTCTCTCTTCTAGGACATTTCGCCCTGGGAAATGTAAACATTCTATTTATATTTTAGTGCATTTTCCAGCATTTTGTGTGTAGTCCGATTCTGCCATTGGGTTTTCAGAGTTAACAAAAGTGGTAGGAACCCGACCCCTCCTCCCTTCGTCAAAACCTTGATGTTTAACATTATTGTAAAAGCTTCTGGGTGGGTTTCACTTTATAATTAGTGTGCCTCTTGTGCGTGTATCACCGTTACTAGATACAAGCTCACCCAGTAGGCTCTTGTCTTCGCGGGACATGCTAAGAGTTGGCGAACGTTTATTGTTATTTGCTGCAGTTCTGGTGTTGCTGACGCCACTTTTAGTTGTTTGGTGCCCTGGAAACTCATTATAGTAAATTCATTTTGGTAACCTGAATTGTTGATGGGATCACACAGCCATCCCAAGTGATATTTGGTAATAAACAGTGTACGGAAGTGGCTGGGCACACCTAATTTTGGTAAAGTCATGACACTCTAGAGAAAAAATACATAGCGATATACCTTTGTGTATTTGTAGTTCCCTTCTTGCTAATCCTATCTTTTTTTCTGTCTCACTGTGCCTCTTTTGGTTCTGTGTCTGTAACTTCGGCTGAAAGTCCCTCTTTCTCCCTCGCCTTGTGTTTCTGCTTTCAATCCTTCTGCTCTCTTTTTTTTGTCTGAACTTGTTCTCTGTCTCCCCTATCTTGAAGTAGCCTTTACTGAGAAGATATGTTATGTGCAGTGAGCATTTCAAAAAGCTACTAGCAGAGATAGAAACCTTCGAGGAGCCACTATGCAAACCAAGCAGGTGGATCCAAAATAGTGAGTTGGTTCTGAAAATGGAGGGTTGGCATCTGTTACATTGCTGGCCGTGCCAAGCACTAAGCTTCTTAACAAACACTGAGCTCTCTGACTAGTTACAGCTTAATGTCAGGAGGTGAGGATGCCATTGTCTCTTCTGACCTATCATTAAAGTAACCAAACGTGTTTTTAAATGCGTATAATTTGCAGAAACTTGGAGGGCCAGTGGAATGAACCATGCAAGTTTATAGTATAGAAGGGGAGGCCTTGTGTCTGTGATGGCTCTATGCTAGAACAATCCAGAACTAATCCCACTGCCTTGCTCACTTTCCCAGCTCTTCTACTTCAAATATTTATCCAATTTTTCCTATAAAAGATTCAGTAGTCTTTATCTCAACCTTTGGCAAAGCTTTCCATACTCCCAACAGTTGTGGGGCAATGTTTCTGCCCTCCCCTGTTTCCCTCCACTCCCGCACAATGGTTCCATTACAGGTTGAACCTCCCTTATCCAGAACTCCCTTATCCAGAGCCACCCCTCACCCAGAACCATTCCCGGCCACCGGGTGGCGCATGTGCAGAACTCCAACTTGAACAAATTAAAGTCCTTCCTCTCTGCCGACTCCCACACTCGCTGGCCTGACCGCGCTACCCTGCTAATGATCTCTCTGCCGCACTCCCAGCCCCAAGCCAACCAGCCCCGATATCCCCTTGCTCAGTACTTGTACCATCCAATTTAACATGACCATCCCTTGTTCAGAAAAATCCCTTATCCAGAACAGGCAAGGTCCCGAGGGTTGTATCTCCCAACCTATATTCCTGCCTGACATGAAAAATTTAAATTGGTCTTGACTACCTATTTGCAATACCAAAGGAGATCGACTAGTTATAAAATAAAATCCAACAGTATTTTCTGTTTCTAACTACCTCTCACACACATTAATTGTAAAATTTTAAGTCCCTGTAGTCGAACTCTTCTCAACCCTCACGACTTTGAAATAGATTTTGTTTTCCATTTATTGGTCCAGTTTGAGACGACAATCTTTTGGTCGTAAAGGGTCAATTGGGACTTTGCTTTCAATCTTGTGATATAAAATGTCTTGGAAAAATCCAGTGCTCACCACATGACAGCTGTCAAATGGATAAATTCCCAACTGTATTTTACATCAGTATTTTTAAAAACTAGGAGATAAGAATATGGATATTGCAATCTCTATATGGTGCTAATTGTATTTATTCTTTTAATGAAGTCACTGACTGTACTGGAAAAAGAGAAGTTTACACAGATGGCCCATCAATGGAAAACTAGGAAAAGCAACAAGACATTGAGCAAACCTACAAGCCAACAGGTCAGTGTGTTTTTATTACCTTTTGGAGGGTTGTTATAATGAGCTCCATTTTACAGGATGAGATTTACATTCCTTTTTTCCTGTCTCCTCTTCAGTTTTTTTTTCTGATTTCTTTTTTAGACATAAATTTGGATAACTTTTAATTGGAGAGTTGCAAATGGCTAAGTTAAGAAGTTTGGGGATCTGCCATTCATGGAGGATAAAGGAGATGTTTTAAAGTGTGCTTTTCCCCTTGCTCTCCTCCAAGCTTGCCCAATACCTGAGGCATAACAGTACTCACCAGTGTAGCACTAAACCAAACACAACTGAAGGCTCCAGGTTCAGTTTCTGGTGTATGTTGACTGAGCTGGTCTAGTGAGACTCGTAATTGTGACATTGCCGTTAACTCAGCGGCCACAGGCTAGGGAGGGGAAAATTAGCTCGGCTTTCCTGTTCATCATCACTCTTCAGTGACTCCTGCTGAAATGTATGCTTGTCTGGACATTGAGGGCCCAAGTTTCCACATGATTTGCACCTGATTTATAGGAGCAACTGGTGGAGAACGGACTATCTTAGAAATCGCAATTCTCCATTTTTTTTCTGCATTTCTAGTCAGTTAGAACAGTTCCACTTTGGAACAGAATTTTTTCTTCAAAAGGGGGTGTGTCCGGCCACTGACGCCTGATTTCAAAGTTTCCACAGTGAAAACGTACTCCAAACTAACTTAGAAAGGAGCATGTGAAGATTTTTGTAGAACTGAAAAAACCTTGTCTACACATTAAAAAACCAGGCGCAGGTTACAAATTAGGCGTCCAGAACGAGGTGGGGGGGAGGGGGGGGGAAAAGGGAAGTCATTAAATTCTATAATAAATCCTTATTTATACTTATACAAATATTATACAAATAAATCCAACCTGAATAAACATTTATAAGCAAAGAAAAGATTAAATAAACCATCTTCCTACCTGTGTGAAAGTGCTTCAGACAGGGAGAATGCTGTAGGCGTTCGTTCCAGCGCGGGGGGGGTGAGAAAGCCGTTCATTCCCACGGGGGAGGAGGGGGGGGGTGGCGGGGAGAGGAGAAAGCTGTTTGTTCCCGACGGTGGGCGGGGAGGGGGAGGGAAACGGCTGCCTCAACTTTCTTAGGCTTCCTGCAGCCTTCTCACTGCTGCAAGAAGCCTCAGTGCTGATGGCAATGTGCTTTTACTAAAAAAATGTTCAAAAATTAAACAGCTACAAAGAACTACAAAAATGGCCGAGTGCCAATGTTTCCTTCACACTGCGCGTGAGCGAACGCTCCAACGCGCACGCACAGCGTTGCCGGCAGGAAAAAAACCTAATTTAAATGTTACCCGCCCCCTCCCACTTACAAAGTCGGCGAGAGTGTAGGCTCCGCCCCCCTGGGCGCCGCGCCAAACAGACAAGGAGCTGCAAGGCGTCCCAGAATCGCGCGTTTTTTTTCCGGCGCCGTTTTAGGCGCGAAAAACGGTCGCCCAGCTCGGAGGGCGCCCGTTTTTTATCGTGTAGAAACTTGGGCCCTGAGTGGGGACAGGATTAAGATTTGTTTGTGACACCTTCCATAACTGAATATCCTGGTAAACACAATATGCTTTATGCATGAAGAATGGTCACTTGGGCAAGGTATCCGCAATCCCCCTACCACTGCTAATCTGAATTCCCCTTCCTCAGCACTCCCTTCCTCTTCCTCCATCTCCTTCCCTGTTACTTTCCTCTCCCCCCCCCCCCCCTTTCCACCCAGCCCCTCCTTCCCTGTGCCACAGATTAGTTCTGTTATCAGCTACCTATTATCCCTGCTTGACCTGAAAAATTGAAGTTGGTCTTGACTACCTGTTTGCAACCACACAGGAGCTCAATTAGTTTTAAAATAAAATCCAACACTACTTTCTATTTCTAAAAGAAGGCAGCCTGTACCTCACACACACTAATTAATTGTAAAATGTCAGGTCAGACTTTTTCACTCAACTCTCATGACTTTAAAGTAGATTTTTTTTTTCATTTATTGGTCAAATGTATCCTTACAGAAGTCAGTGACGTGGGATTAAATTTTTTTTAAATCTTTTCTTTTCTCCTCTTATACCATTGAATGCAACATTGGAAGTGAGACCGCTGCAAGAGGTGGCTTTTCACCACTAATGCTATATTTTGACTTTAACTGCAGCTCATAGAAAATGACAAAGTTCACACATGAAGGTTACTGTCTGCACAAGAGACCTACTTTCTGTGTGAATTTCTAATGTTAGAAAAATAGATGATTATTCTGTCAACTCTTTACAATATAAAAAAAAAATGTAAGCAGTTGAAGGCTGGTGAGCACAGATGGATACTGTAATTGAAGTATACAAGTACAGTGCTCTACTTTTTTTGAATTGAGTAGGATGAGTGCCATTTGCCCCATTTCCAGAAATGCTACAGATAATTGCAATGCCTGGTATAACTAGCCATTTATCTTGACTGACAGTTGTACCTCCCTGGAATAGAAATGTACAATGTGAACCCTGCAGACAGAGTGTAGCTTGCCATCTGTGTTTTCAAATGGGGATGGTATGAGTACTACACAGACTAGCAGGTTTTCCCAGTTAGAATGAAAGTGCTAAAAAAACAATTGGGCGGGGGGGTGGGGCAAGGGAAGGGAAGGGAAGAGAAGTTGATCGTAGGTGCAGACAACTATTGAAGTTGAGTATTTAAAATAAACACTCGACACCAGGTCTGCTTTCGAAGATTCAAGCGGTCTTTATTCGCACCGGTGGGGAGGTGACCTGCTATGGGTTTAGCCAGGTCACTGTCCAACGATATGTAGTTTCAAAGAATCTTTTATACGCTTAAACGTACATGCTCAACCTCGTGCACGATCCTTTGGTACAATTTGATTTGTTTAAAGCCTGCGTGCACAGTGACTGGTTAATTTCCTTCTGTGTCACATAATCACTCGCCTCTGTTTTCTACCTAGCTCGCGTAACATTAAGGTACCGTCTCCATTTTCGGTTGGCAGTACATCTGTTCAAAGTTTGCATGACGTTTGTGATTTGTACATTCAAAGCCGTTCTTGCATCATGGAACTAGCAAACTACACCCTTCACAAACCACATTCCGTGCTCGCGCTTAAGACGTTATTTCAGGGATTTACTTTAGCTAAAGCGTGTCTGCTAGTGTGCAGGTTGCATTGTTAACTCCTTAATTCCTGAAGGAATTCCCACTTCAACCGTGGTAAGCTAGAAGTTTCCTTTTGCAGTCAAAATATAGCATTAGTGGTGAAAACCCACCTCTTGCAGTGGTCTCATTTCCAATGTCACATTCAATGGTATCAGAAGAGGAGAAAGGAAAGGAAATCCTAACTTTGAAAAGCTTCCTTAAAACCTAGCTCTTTGACCAAACCTTTAGACACTTCCACTAATTGTTTTCCTAATGCTTTCAACATCTATTTTTACTGCCGAATAGAACCCTGGGATGCTTTATTAGACTTAAAAGAGCTCTAGGTGCATTTTGTTATGTATTACTGCACCTAATTAACATAATGAATGGGTACCATGGTGTCTGAGCAGACAATGACTTTTGTGCCAACTCTCAGTATAATTTGTTATTAATTTCTCTTACAGTTACAGAACCCCATATTCCCTGTAACAGCAAGAAGAATGAGCAATCCACATATGTCCTGGTCTAGTGATGAAGGTATTCCACTTCATTAAACATGAGTTGTGCCATCTGATTAAAAATACAAGTGGTTATTTTTGCTATTATAGTGCTCAATAAGCATATATCCTTCGTGATAATTTCATTTCAATGCTGGGTTTTGACCCTGAAGTAGAAATGATGTAACACCACAATTTTCTCCTGTGCTAATCATACTTGGTTCCTGATGAGTAGTTGAAGGCATTGCTTGATACACAAAGCTCAGGTTCTATTTCCAATATGTCCTGAGTTAGCTGATATCAGCAGTTGGGGCACTGCAATTGCTCTCGGAGAGACAAGGGAAGAGATTTGTGAAGCACTCGTGATTTTGAAAAGTGCGTTCCACACACTGTACATAGGAAAATGCAATTACATTATTCAAGAAGGGAAATTGAGCCATACCTGGCAGTGACAGTGACCTTGATTTTGCGGTCAGCGGCGAAGGAACGGTGCTTGCTGCTGACCTCGGGGCAAAACAAATCTGCCCACGAAGTTTTATAGGGCTCTAGAATGCAGACCGCCTCTATTCTGACTTCACTTTGAATTTAGCGCCTTCTACGAGGGATCTGTGGTGTTCAGCAAAAGGGCAGGCCAGCAGATTGGCTAATCAGCTCACTAAAATTGAAGAATTCTCACCAGATGCCAAAGCAGGAAATAAAAAGCAGGGAATATAATTCACATTTCAATCATTGCACGGAAAGCAAAATAAAGATTGGGACATACACATAGAAAGTACTGAACAATAATTATAACATGAGAAAGATGTTAGTGGGATTAGTTTACTTGGGTGATCAACCATATGATGATCCTAGGAAATTTAGCTGTTTTAAGAACATAAGAAAGCATGAATGGGGATCCCTTTCTTTGGTTGGGCCAGCTCATGTGATCCCAGGGGCACTTGCGAATTGCGTGCGCCCCTGAGATACATGGGCTTCTACGCATGTCTTTGTGTAGAGGCCCAGGAGCACAAGTCTCCGCGGAAGGTAAGTTTGTAGATTGTTTTGCTGGTTGGAGGCTTCCGCCCACAGGGAGACCCCGACCGCAAATTCAGCCCCATTGAATGAGGGGCTAGAATATGCTGAGGGGAAATTGAGAGAGAACTTGGATTCAGCTGATGCATTGCTTACCGTGACCAAACAATATGAGGCAGCACTAAACAAAGTGACTAGGGTGATGATTTATACTGCTAAATCAGTTGAGTTCAGTGACCTAAAAGTCATACTAAAGCTGCAGAATGCCCTCATCAGGTTGTATCTGGAGTACTGTGTCTGGTTATCACAACATAAAGAGGGCTCTCTAGGCCCTGGGTGGAGTACAGGGGATAACAGAGACTGATTCACAATGTAAGAAGGAAGAGCTATGAAGAATGACTTATGAGCATGAGCTCTGAATCTAATGAAGGTAGGGTTGGTGTTCTGGGAGGATGAAATAAAATGGGTTGTTTCAAATACGCTTTTGTTAAAGTTAGCATATTTAACCAAAAACCATGTATCGATGGGCTTTAACAGCTTTTTCCAAAATGATCAAACATGTTACAATTCACATTACAGACGCCACTTGCAGTAAATAGAAAGTACTGAACAATAATTGTAACATGACGAAGATGTTAGTGGGACTAGTTTACTTGGGTGATCATCCTTACGGTGATCCTAGAAAGTTGAGCTGTTTTAAGAACATAAGAAATAGGAGCAGGAGTAGGCCATCTGGCCCCTCGAGCCTTCTCCGCCATTCAATAAAGATCATGGCTGATCTGATCTTGGCCTCAACTCTCCTTTCTTGCCCACTTCCCATAACCCTTGATTTCCTTATCGTTTAAAAATCTGTCCATCTCCACTTGAATATATTCAATGATCCAGCCTCCACAGCTCTTGGGTAGAGAATTCCACAGATTCACAAGAAGAAATTCTTCATCTCTGTCTTAAATTGGCAACACCTTATTCTGAAACTATGCCTCCCTAGTTCTAGATTCCCCACAAGGGGAAACATCCTTTCTGCATCTACCCTGTTTTCATGATGGTTCAGTGGAAGTTGTAATTTGAATATAACATTCCTCGGGTGACTTTTGAGATTTTAAACTTGATTGCCTTAATTATAGTTTTCAATTTGTTCATATTTTTTAAAAAAAATGGCTACAACCTCTTCTGCAAAGTGAGCAATAATAAAGTACTGGATGTCATCTTTTCATGTTCCCTAGACCACATGACACATTGGTATTGAACTAGCATTGTTCATCTGCGTATTTAAATTAGTTTCTGTTGAAATGTGCTTTGTAATTGTGACTGGTTAGTGAAACAGTCCTTATATACTCTTATATATTTTTCCTATCTTGGTTTTATAAATGGTGTGTCATTGTAAAATAATTCAATTTAGCTTAAAAATAGCTACCTGCGTAAAATTTCTATACAATAATGAAAATCACGACTATTTTTCCCCTCTCCCAAAGGGGTTTGTGATGAGATTTTCCATTTTGTCAGTTTTCTGAGCCTGGCAGATCTTCCCCCAAGCTGTGAACAACGCTTCCTGCCTTGTGAGATGGCTTGTGTTAAATATTCAATGAAGAATGGCATCATTGGTGAGTTTCATTGCTTCATAGATCCAGGTGAGTAACAATGCAATTTGTTCTGTGCTAATGAAATAAGAAAAATGTAGTTTGTTCTCTGCAATAGTTTGGAATGGAAACAGTTTTCTTATACAGGTTGAACCTCCCTTATCCAGAACCCTCGGGACCTAGCCTGTTCCAGATCAGGATTTTTTCCAGATGAGGGGTGGTCACGTTAAATTGGATGGTACAGGTACTGAGCAAGGGGATATCGGGGCTGGGAGTGCGGCAGAGAGATCATTGGGGGGGGGGGGGGAATGGATCGCGGAGTCAGGCCAGCAATTGTGGGAGTCAGCAACGAGGAAGGACTTCAATTTGTTCAAGTTGGAGTTCTGTGCATGTGCCACCCGGTGACCAGGAATGGTTCCGGACGAGGGGTGGTTTCGGATAAGGGAGGTTCAACCTGTAATAGGTTTTTCATTAACAGAGTTGGTTATAGCATTATTGGATAATGGGATAAATTGGGACTGGAACTAAAACTGTTAATTTTATACATTTATATCCAAACCCACGCCTCTGCCAAGTACTGTTGTACATTAGTCTCGCATGGTGGAAGGGAGGAAGGAAATGGTGTTTGCATTCTGCTGAGCAGTAGAACATTCCATAAGGTTTTGCTTTATAAATCAGAAGTAACTTGTGAATCTCCTGCAGTATTGCTTATAAGGGGTGGGGGGGTGGGGGGGGGGGGGGGGGGGGAAGATGTCTCTGCTTTGCCAGCAATTATCCCGTATCTCCGAATGCATGGGATGAGATCCTGCTCTCCAGGAGAGACGGATTAGGAAGAGTGAAACAAAAAAAACAAGTGGCCTAATGAATGAGTTTTGTGGGGTTGGGATCAGGTATAGAGGAGGTGGCTGTGGGTGGAGATAGTAGATGGATGCTATCTAGGGAGGCTGAGGAGTGGGGGCAAAAGTCCTATGTTGGGCTAAGAGACAGATTGGGAATTGGTCCGTGGCAATTCTGACCAATAATACTAATGTTCATGTGGTTTCTGCACACCTGTTAGATCACTAGAAAGTGATGCATTGAATGTGGCAATTAAGCCCAAAATATACTTTATAATAACTCGCATAGGCTTTTTTGTTTTAAAAAAAAAAAAAATCTTTTTTGTGGAAATTGTATTGCCTAGTTACCAAGCACAATTTGGACTTCGTAATGCTGTACTACTTGGAGTGCAGTGCATGATGGGAAATACATTAAACATCATCAAGCTTCTGGGCTCAACTTTCCCCAGTGATTTGCACTGTTTTTTGGCGAAGGCTGCTATTTTGGCCTAAGTTTTTTTTTAATAAAAACCCACAGTTTCCTCGATCAATTTGCACTAGCGTAACTCAGTTAATGACGATTTTTTAGGTACTTTTTTTTCAGCCAAAGGGGGCGTAATCTGATACTTGTGCCAATTCTGGCTATTTAGGCATGTTTGGCCAGCTGAGAGTTACTCCAGTTCTTCTTAGGCCAGCATATGTGGCCTCTGTAGAAAAACCTTCTGGAGCGTTAAGGAAATCGGCACAGCTAAGTGCAGCAGATGCCCGGACAACAGCAGCAGGAGAGGTAAGAGTGGGGGCGGGGGAGGGGCCTTTCGATAGTTAGTTGCGGGGGCCAGGAGTGAAGAGGCCGTTTGGCCTGGGATAGGTGCGGGGAGCAGACAGGGAGGCCACTTGGCCAGAGCTAGGGGCAGGAGAGCGTACCAACAAGCCATTCAGCCAGGGCTGGGGCGGGGGAGCAGACCGGGAGGCCCCTCGGCTTGGGATAGGAGCGTGGATTGGCATGGGGGGGGGGGGGGGGCGGCGTTGCGAGCTGAGCTGAGCTGAGCTGTAAGTCACTTTCTAACTTCAACCTTCATTGTGCCCCTGGTTACTGTGGCAACCCAATCTTTTTAGTGCAGATCATGGCTCCACCCCCAAAACTAAAGGACAGGTTTAGGCTGCACTAAAATTAAGAGATCAAACAGGGAAACTTAGGGAAAATTTTTTTTGCTGTACTTGGGTCCCCCAAAAAGCGGGCGTAACTCTTCAAGTACACCAAAAAAAAGCTTTGGGGAAAATTGAGCCCATGATCTTTACACTGGTGGGCAATTGACAGAAGATATTTTTTCTAACTTGGTTCTCAGTAAAATTGCTGATATGTGGGGGAGCTTTTCCCTGTACAGTACAAGAAATATGTTTGTTTTTTTATTTCACATCGTACATGGAGTGCATCTTCCCTAATAGTGAATTGTAGTAAAATCTCAATGTAATTGAATTTATTGCTCAACCATGGCAACTAGTGAACATGCATGTGGCTGCTTGCAATTCTTTAGCAGATTGCTCTTCATTTGAGCTTGAGTGGTGAAGAGGGTTATTCTTGGTAGTCATCACATCATTTGTGACATGTTGCTGCTGCAATTGATTTGATTTAACTGCCACATTACTTTTTTTTGCTGGAAAAAAGGGCCTTTCAGGATAGTGGATTTACATATGTGTTAACTAAACATGGGTCATTTTACAGATTTTAAATTTGTTTTGAAATTAGGGGCTGCATTTTTTGCGAAAACGGTAATTTTACGCTAAAATTACTGTTTTCGCTGTGCTACCGTTTTCAGGGCTAACTTTCGGCCTTTACTTCTCGGTAAAATCAGCGTTGCACGAGGATTCTTGGCGCAAACCGCGAGTTTCGACAACTTTAATCCGAAGCTGGTAGCGCTGCGAGAGAGGCCATGGGAAGGGGGAAAACAAAACAAAAATGGCAAAAAAAATTTCAAAAACACTGCAAAATAATTAAAAAAAATAAAAACCTTAATTTATTTTGCAGGACTTCATACTTACCGCTGCTGAAAGGGCTGCACCGACAGGTTTGATCCTGTCTGTATTCTAGGCGTGGCGTACGGGTCGAGAGAGAGCTTGAAAGTGCGACACAAATGCAATTTGAGTCGTTGCACGTCGGCGCACCTCTCCCCAGCGGTATGTGGAAGAGCTGCCACAGAGGTCAAAGAGGATCTCGCCGACCGGGTTTTCGCCGCGGAGGGTCAAATCGTGGCGAGAACCCGGTCGCAAAGTCAGACAAAATCTAGCCGATGGTGGTTTGTTTGTGGTCAGTGAGTTCAGGCAATTGCAAGAATGTTATTTCTTGCACATTTAGCTCTTTTATATTTTTAGTGCTTCAAGGAAGAAATGATCCTTTTTAAGTAGTATTTAATTTTTTTTCAAATGGCATTTGGAAATGAGAATTGAAGCCAGCAATCTCAATGTGTGTGGTTTTTATCTGGATTGTAGAACTATGTAAAACTTATTTTGTTACCAGGCATGTAAAAGTCTTGTATCCTTGTTGACATAGGAGAATTTTGGCTTTAAACCACCCAAGATATCCCAAAAATTTTTTAACATTTTCCTGAAACTGTTTGCGAAAATAAAATGTATACTGTCTACTACACAAACTCTTAAAGTTACTTACTGTTTTTTGTTTCGTTCTCCTTCTCTCCCTCCTCCCACGGCACAGGCATGATCCCGTGTGGTTTTCGGTACCATTGCCAGATATCAAGTAAGTAATTGAAAATTTCTGTGTATGAAATCATTGCCATTTATGTAAACACCTGTGGAAATTGCTACAGGATAAAGATTTCCAGGCTTCTGTTTACCAGGAGGATGAAATGATTAATTGCACAGATTGACTCGGAATCTGTGCATACTGATTAAATAGATGAAACCCAAGTTGCTCAAGTGTTTCTATGTGAGGGTGAAATACAATCACCAGAATTCACTTAAGCTCTATTCCTAACATAGTAGAACCTTTCTATTTCATCGTGGTGGAAAGAGTGTATTTATTTACTTGGGTCCTAGTATAGTGTCCAGAGGTTTGTAATTTTACTCTAGATTTTAAAAAACATTTACATAAAGGCTCTTTTGACAGACTGCTGGAACAGCACTGGGAGTGAGGAGTTGAAACACATTAGTGGAGGAACATGGTAATTTCAAATGGCCTGTGCATAAATTTGGTCAAGCTGGAGGAATGTTGGTGTACCTTCTAACAACGGTAGTATGAAATCTATTGGGGATGTAATTCATCTTGGGGGCAGTAGAGCAAAATGGGTCATAGCGAATTGGCAGCCTGCTTTACACCTTGCCGGATTTTCGTCCATTGACTACATGAATAATAGTTGAGCAATGTTGCATCAGTTGCCCTCGATACCACCTCACATCTTGATCCAGCAGAAATCTGTTGGATTGCCACAGTTTCAGGGTGTTCTTCATCTCATAGAATGTTTGTCATGATGCTGCAGATGCAGTTCATGGACTCCTTCAACTTATCCACTATCTGCAGCACATGAGGAGACTGCATGCTTGAACCTAACAGCATCCTCCTACTTTTCCATTGGTCTCTACTTCTGCCTCGGGTTTTCTGCAGAGGAATTATTGAGCTGCTTGCAGTTCTGGGGTCTGATGGCATCTGTTTTTCTATCTGTTGTACTCCTTTTCCTATAATTATGCACATACTTCTCCTTTCAAAAATAATAGGTTAGTGCCTAAGTTGCAATTTTATTTCACCAGATGTCTGCACTCATTCTGTTGTGTTAATGATTTTGGGTGCAAGCAATGCAGCAAATTTAATTCTTTCACTCAACAACGGCAGGAAATGTGATATGGTATAGTGGAATGGTAGGGGTGGCTGAGATGGCATTGACTGCCTGAGCCACCTCTACCAAATTGCCTATACCTCCTTTTTTCTGGGATTTTCTTTCATAGCCTTTCTCTTCTTGACCTTGTATGTACCAACACAAACTCCATCATTGCTTCAGAAAACATTTGCTCTTGGCTATTGCAGACTCTGCCAATGCTGCTTCTCATTCTGCCATTGCAATCCTTATTTGAGTGCTCTTGTTTTTTTCCCCCCTCTCTCTCTCTCTCTCTCCCTCATTTGTGAGTATAAGCTCTTTCTCTCACTGTCTCTTAATTGAAATGCTGTTTAAAGGCATGTGAGCTGCCTCAGGGAGGCTGGATTTTCTTCCCACCCAGCAGCTGAGGAGCAGGATTTCCACCTTCCATACAAAATTATTCTCTTCGTTTTCCCCTCCACCACCAGAAAAATGCACCTTGCCTTCACTCCATGTACAGGAAACTCCAGAAAATATCGCAGCATGGATAGGAAGTTATTTTTTTTTTTAAAGTGGAGAGAGTAGTGTTTAATGGATGTTTTTTGGACTGGAGGGATATAAACAGTCAGTCTTGGGATCGTTTGGGTTTGGTAATAGATTCAGAATTTAGATATCAAATGGAATTTAAGGCAGAGGAATGAGTTGATGCATTTCAAAATGGAAGAATGAAAGAATATGTGCATTAAATGGTAAAACTTTTTAAAGGATTGGAGCAGCAGAATGACTTTGGGGGGGGGGGGGGGGGTGGAATCCAGATACACTGGCTTGGATTTTGCATTCGTGAAGGAATGGTGCTTGCCGTTCACCTCGCTGACAGCTGCCCACAATGAGGTCAGTGGCTTTAGAGTGGAGACTTCCTGTCATCGGGTGTCTGATCCAGCGTGGCTCCTTCTACAGGAGATCTGTGATGTCAGTGAGCAGGGAAAGAAACAGTGAGGCTCTTCAACCAATCAATCAGATTGAGGAATCTTCATTGAGCCCGCAGAGTCCAAACCAGGATGCATAAAGCAGGAAATATAAATTGGATTTAAATGATGTACAGAAAGTGAAATATAGATTTGGAAATACAGATGGGAATAAGGGAGAGATAAGAGTCAAACAGACTTTTTAAAAAAAAAAAAAAAAAAAATCTCTCGACACTAATTTTTCTTCTGAGGGAATGAGACCCAACACTTCTAAAATTAATTTTTCAGGACCAGAGAGGTTGGTTGGTCAGCAGTAATAATTTATCACACTATTAAAAACTCATTTGCTCCTGAATGCACAAGCCCTAACTTTTTCAGCCGTCTTTAGTGGAGAACTAGTAGGCACGTACCTCAGGTTTACGCCATTGCAGTCATTTCAGTGCTAAGTATATCGGCAAGGACTGTAGCAGTGCATCCTATCGAGGAGCGGGGTATCTGTGACAGCAATTTGTGGTTTTCTGCATTTAACTGCACGTGTGGAAGCCAGAAGTTGCTATCCGATTTACCCCATAATAACGGCGGGCACTGATAGTCTTATTATTACAGCAAAATCCGGGCCAGTGTTTTTAAAAGTAGGGGACATGTATTTTCTCTTTTTTTTTTAAAAGGCTCGTGAGATCCTAGGTTTTGAAATAGAATCATAGAGGACAGAAGCAAAGAGGTCATGCGAAATAATGCATTGGTTTGATTGCAGTTAGAATTGTCTAGTTTATGTTTATGTAAAAGTAAGCTGATACAATTAAAAATACATTTCCTTTGCTAGGTGACACCACTCACAAAATTCCACTTTCAAAATTTGAACTTGCAAGTTCCAATTACAGTGAGATCTTTCAACAGTTCTTTGCTTTTCTGAGGCCAGTAAGAAGCAACGGTGTCCTTCCAGTTTACTGTAAGGTAATATAGATATAATTTTGCATGGAAAAATTCCACTTTTTTTTACTGTAGGAAATATCTGTTGTCATATGGAGGGAGAAGGTAGAATTGCAAACACCAAGCTTTGCTCCTGGTAGCCTCGAGAGCCACGTGACTTATTTATCGCATTAATCCTCAGTAAGAACATTGGTCGTTGTTTTCGGCAGGGCTCTTAGCGTTGCTAATTTCATTTGATGAATTGATTGCTTAAAAAAATTGTAATTAAGTGTTTGAGGTGTCTGTGGACAATATTGGAAATTTTTTGTGGTTTGCCGGAAATTTGGTTGAGAGACTTGAATCACATTTCCTCGGTACTAGGCAGAGTGGATAAATGTCAGTGTCACTGGACATTGAGATTCTCCTTGCTTCGTCAATGATGAGAGATTAATTGTAATGATGAATATTTCGGATGAGACGTTAAACCGAGGCCCCGTACCCTCGGGTGGACGTAAAAAATCCCATGGCACTATTTAAAAGAGGAGCATGGGAGTTATCCCCGGTGTCCTGGCCAATATTTATTCCTCAATCAACATAACAAAAATAGTTTATCTGGTCATTATCACATGGCTATTTGTGGGAGTTGCTGTGTGCAAATTGACTGCTGCGTTTCCCACATTATACTCCAAAAGTCATTGGCTGTAAAGCGCTTTGAGATGTCTGGTTGTGAAAGGTGCTATTTAAATGCAAGTCTTTCTTTACATGCATGCTGTTTGAGTGGAAACCCATCAATGCCAGATTCCACAGGGTCAGCTAACTAATATAATTTACATATCTCCCTGCCTGATTTTCCTATGCACAGAGTGTGTTCAATCACCTGTAGGGGCGGAAGATCAGGAAATTAGCTTCTAGACTCTTATTGAAGATTTTTCTTTTGGAGGCTGATTTCAATGGACTGTGATTGGAAAGAGGTTTCAGAACTACTCCCTTTCAGCTGAAGGAGCCTAGCGCTTGTACTGGAGGAAAGCTGCAATTGTTGTAGTAAAACGAATAGAGCATCAGCGAGAAGAAGGAAGTGGAAGTGGAGGTGGCCGCAGCAAGCAGCAACCAGAGAAAGGAAAGATTTGGCTCGGATAGGCAGGTGCTGCTGGATTCATGGATTCAGGCCTTGGATGGGCTGCGTATCGCGCTGCGCACACTAATCAGAATCACTTCACGCAGTCCTTTGAGAATCATCAGAGCTCCTTGCATGGAATGTTACAGAACATATAGCAGTGGTTCTCCGACATTTGTATGTGGTTTCAGGGACCTTCGAAGAACATGCATAGAAACATAGAAAATGCAGAAGGAGGCCAATTCGGCCCATCGTGCCCACGCCAGCCGACAAGGAGCTGTACGGCCCTCGGTCAGCAGCCTTGATGGTTACATATAAACCTATGAACAATGGCGGAAAGGTAAAGAGCACCCTGTCCAACCAGTCCGCCCCAATAACTGACACCCTTTGTGCCGAAACATTCTGCACTCCACCCCAAACCGGAGCCATGCGATCACTTGGGAGATGCAAAAACCAGATTAAAAACCCAGGCCAATTGGGGGGGGAAAAGAATCTGGGGAAAATTCCTCTCCGACCCATCCAGGCGATCGAAACTAGCCCAGGAGATCACTCTGGCCATATTCGATTCCCTGCAGTACTTACCATCGTATCTGCACCAGCCAACAAGAGGTTATCCAGTCTAATCCCAATTACCAGCTCTAGGTCCGTAACCCTGCAGGTTACGGCACTTCAAGTGCCCATCCAAGCACCGTTTAAATGTGGTGAGGTTTTCTGCATCCACCACCCTTCCAGGCAGTTAGTTCCAGACTCCCATAACCCTCTGCGTGAAGGAAACCCCCCCCCCCCCCGCCAAATCCCCTCTGAACCTTCCACCAACGACCTTAAAACTATACCCCCTAATAATTGACCCCTCCACCAATGAAAATAGACCTTTGCTAGCCACTATATCCAGGCCCCTCAAAATGTTGTACACCTCAATGAGGTCTCCTCTTCACTTCCTCTGTTCCAATCCAATCCAATCTGTCCTCATAGCTAAGATTCTCCATTCCAGGCAGCATCCTAGTAAATCTCCTCTGCACCCTCTTTCACAATCACGTCCTTCCTATAATACGGCGACCAGAACTGCACGCAGTACTCCAGCTGTGGCCTAACCAGAGTATTATACAATTTAAGCATAACTTCCCTGCTCTTGTATTCTATGCCTCGGCCAATAAAGGCAAGCATTCCGTATGCCTTCTTAACCACCTTATCCACCTGGCCTGCTACTTTCAGGGATCTGTGGACAAGCACGCCAAGGTCCCGTTGTTCATCTACACTATTAAGTGGCCTACTGCTTAATGTGTGTATACCTTTTCCTTATTAGCCCTCCCAAAGTGCATTACCTCACACTTCTCCGAGTTAAATTCCATTCGCCACTGCTCTGCCCACCTGACCAGTAGATTGATAAACTCCTGCAGTCCATGACTTTCCTCTTCGATATCAACCACACAGCCAATTTTAGTGTCATCTGCAAACTTCTTAATCATACTCCCTATAAATCAAATCTAAATCATTGATATATACCACAAAAAGCAAGGGACCCAGTACTGAGCCTTGTGGAACCCCATTGGAAATATCCTTCCAGTCACAAAAACATCCATCATTACCCTTTGCTTCCTACCTCTAAGCCAATTTTGGATCCAACTAGCCACTTTGCCCTGGATCCCATGGGCTTTAACCTTTGTGACTAGTCTACCATGTGGGACCTTATTAAAAAGTTCTGCTAATGTCCATATACACTACATCATACACACTATCCTCATCGACACTTGCCTGTGAAATGGGCATGGTCTTTTCTCCAGACTCAGTTGAAACAATCTAAAAAGGAGTTAAAGATTTTGGATACTATTATTATCAAAACAGTTCAAAATATGATGGTCATTGATTATCTGCTGCACCATTTTGTTTCTATGCAATTAAAAATCATGTAAATAAATGTGATCTCTAGTTTTAGCCTGAACAACAATATAATTTGACAATGGTATTTACCACTTCAGGAGAAGATTGAAATATATGAAGCCCATGCAACCTCTACTGTGAAGTAATAGGGTAACTGTTAATTCTGGGGAGCTGCTCTCGTTTATTGCAACATGAGAGTATATGTTTCGGATCACAGATTTGCAGGTCTGCCTATGGAACCTGCATTTTGCTGTGAACATGAGAGAAAATTGAGTTGGGGGAGAGATTCAATTGAAACAAATGTACTGACAGTAGACCTCTAATATAATACAACAGATGTACAGACTTGCCGCTGGGGAGAATATTAGTACAAAGAATTAATAAACTGCTAGACAAATATTAAACCAGATTATTTATAATTCTGCAACTGCTTCACCAAACTCCCATGTTCTACAAGAGATCTTTACTATGTATAGCAATTGTTGCATTTTAATTATACACAAAATGCTTTGAGATGCTGCATCAATGCAGGTCTCTATTTCAACTAGTGAAATCTGTTTAAATTAACTCTTACTAAAGTAGCAAAGTTAATAAAAATTTCACCCAAAGTTAGTAAAGATTTCACCTGAAGAGTTTGTTATTGAAATAAATACATGATTAAGCTTGTCTTTTGTTTTCTTTTCGTCTGATTCTATAATCCCTGTACCCGATTTTACTGCTGGATCAAGCAGGAACTATAATATTGTAGTGCATTAAGACACAAAAATTCAGAGTGTGACAATTGATAATTGAAAATTAAATCATTGATCAATTGGTTCTAATTTAACTCTCTACATTGCACGAATGTTAGTCAAGTCAATTGAATGAGCACTGGCCTTGCAGTTTTGATAGAGAAAGGCTATTCTCTGTGCATATCTTAAATGTTCAATGTTCATTTCTTTAAAATTGAAATCAGTTTACTTTCAATTCTAGTTGGCTGAGTGCTTCAGAGTGAATTGGTGTCTGGACTGGTTAGCCAGCAAAGCAGGTACATTATTTATGAACTTTTGCTTACCAATTTATTTTTTAACCAAATATGAGAATATATTTATCGCAACAATCAAAGACCTTTTATTAGGATTTTCCTGATCTGTAAGATTCAATGTATTTTTTTTTCTTGTTAAAATTGTAAATTCAATAAATCACATGAAAAATTCAACTGTACAGTTAAGGGTTTTCTTGGGGAAATCTTATTTGTAGTTGGGGTATTTCCTATGAGGAATTAAACTGTAAATATGTGAGCAAATATGCATTGTAAGTTAGAGAATATAAACTGCCAGGTGATAGAGACGAGCATAATGTAGCTGGGGTAAGTAGTGTGGATTTAAAGATATTTTACATATGGAGCCTTACAGTATAATCCTTAAATTACAAGGAGAACATAAAATAAGAAATAGGAGTAGGACATTTGGCCCCTCAAGCCAGCTCCGCCATTCAATAAGATCATGGCTGATCTGATCATGGGCTCGGCTCCACTTCCCTGCCCACTCCCTATAACCCTTTACTCCCTTATCACTCAAAAATCTGTCCATCTCTGCCTTAAATATATTCAATGACCCAGCCTCCACAGTTCTCTGGGGCAGAGAACTCCATAGATTTACAACCCTCTGAGAGAAGCAATTTCTCCTCTCAGTTTTAAATGGGCAGCCCCTTATTCGGAGACTATGTACCCTAGTTTTAGTTTCCCTTATGAGTGGAAATATCTTCCCTGCATCCACCTTGTCGAGTCCCCTCATTATCTTATGTTTCGAACTCCAATGTGTATAGGCTCAACGTACTCAACCTATCTTCATAAGTCAACCCCCTCATCTCTGGAATCAACCTAGTGAACCTTCTCTGAACAGTCTCCAATGCAAGTATATCCTTCCTTAAATACGGAGACCAAATACGGAGCGTACTCCAGCTGTGGCCTTACCAATACCCTGTACAGTTGTAACAGGACTTCTCTGCTTTTATACTCTATCCCCCTTACAGAGAATTCCATAGATTTACAGTCCTCAGAAGAAATTTCTCCTCATCTCAGTTTTAAATGGGCGGCTCCTTATTCTAAGACTATGGGCTAGAACCTCCACTTTTGAGCTTATTGCCGAAAAATGGGCTTTATTTCCGACGTGGGCGGTAAAAAAGGGTTTTCAGATCGCCGGCTTCTCGGCCATTTTTAAAACACCTAGTTTACATTTTTGAAAATGGGTGTTACCGTGAGCGATATCAAATGGGCGGTAGTGTAAAATTTTTTTGACCTCTTTCCGTAAAGTGTGGCCATCCTTAGCAATGGCATGGCAATGCTCGATTCCCGTGATTCAGGAGGTCAAGGGTTGTCATGACACGCGCAGAAGAGGAGACAGACAGACAGAGAGAGAGAGAGAGAGAGGGAGGGAGCTCAGAGGCACTGAAAGCATGTGTGGCTGTGGTGTGTGCTTGTCTGGCTGTTGTGGGAGGCACGACAGAGATTCACCAGTAGCAAAAAGCCTACAAAGCACTAAGAACATAGTTGGCACTGAGTTTTTGTCCAACAAATAAGATATAACATGGAAGGGATGGAGGAAGCCCTGGAGCTAGAAGCCAGGAACAGTGGTGGCAGCGGGCTCCCAGTTGTCCCTGAGGGTGACACTCCACCCCTAGGTTCCGCACCACCATTGCAAATGACAGATGAGAGCAAGGACCAAGATCCTGCTTCTACATCAGAGAATGTTGCCCCCTCGGCACCCCCCCCCCCCCCCCCCCCCCCCGGTTCCCGTGCACCTACCGCATCTGCCTTTTATCTCGTTTCCCCCCCACCCCCTAAATGAGGCACTGCCCCGTGGAGCGAGGGGGGGGGGGGGGGGGAAGGAAAGTGAGGTGCCATGTGCGCAGGTGATGGCTGTGTTATATCTCCATCTGGCTATATGCAATTTGTTGCAATGTATGGGGGCTGGGGACCACGCTCCTGTGTTGCTGGACGTGTTGATCATGTGATTTATGACAATGGTGGAAAAGGTGGGATGTGGGTGGGGGTTGGGTGTTATTGGCTGTGTCACTTATGATTTCAGACCAATGTTGGTATTAAACTTCGTTATTGAACATAATCTTGTTGCGCATTGTCTCAGATAGCTGGACCGTTGCACACTGGTGATTCCTTACCGTGAAAGGGTTAAATACAACTTTACATCAATCAACGTAAACTTTAACTGGCACCAAGGTGATGGGTACCATTGATATCTGAGCTGCACACATACAGCAGTGTGTCAGCGTTGTCACGCAAATCTTTCCGGTATCAGCTTCTCATGTAAGAATGGGATTTAACAAATGCCAGCCACACCGCTGGCGTCCGTTCCAGTTAGTTCCACTTTTTGTGGGCGTTTTTTTGAGCGGGCGATATTCTGGGCGATATGTGTGCGAGGTGGTGAAATTGACGATGGGCGATCTCCATGGCCGCTAGTTTGGGTAAATATGCTCTTTACAACAAAAAAAGTCGCCGGCGTTATTATTGAATCTCAGTGTTAAGTCCGTGAGGAAAGTCACGCTGGATGATAATGTCGGCATTCAAATCGGCCATTCTGCTGATTCCGTCCCAAAAAAGTGGGCGGACGGTAATATTTTTTCTCGGCGTTAAACACATAGGGAAAATAACGCTCGGCGATAAGTCTCCTTTTTAAAAAAAAAGCCCATCAATTTCCATTTTGTGCCAAAATGGGCGAGATTTGGGTGTTATACGTCATTTCAGCAGTTAAATGGGTGTTAAGCAGGCAAAAAAGTAAAGGTTCTAGCCCATTGTCCCCTAGTTTTAGTTTCCCCTATGAGTGGAAATATCGTCTCTGCATCCACCTTGTCGAGCCCCCTCATTATCTTACAAGCTTCAATAAGATCACCTCTCATTCTTCTGTACTCCAATGAGTATAGGCCCAACATACTCAACCAATCTTCATAAGTCAACCCCATCTCCGGAATTAACCTAATGAAGCTTCTCTGAACAGCCTCCAATGCAAGTATATCCTTCCTTAAATACAGAGACCAAAAGTACACAGTACTCCAGATGTGGCCGCACCAATACCCTGTACAGTTGTAGCAGGACTTCTCTGCTTTTATACTCTATCCCCCTTGCAATAACTCATTCTTAACTTTATTTCTTGTTCGTTCCAGATGTCTGTTTTATGTGTGCAATGTGCTTTTATGGTTGACCACTTCTTACAGAATGTTGTATATTTGAGCTTTTTCTGTTCGAAATAATTGTGGTGGCTGGACAATGTTTTATTCTTGACTTCAGAGTCAGACAATTCCCTAATTTTATACATTTTATAACAGGTAGTAACACTCCAGTGAATGTTTTTGAGCTAGAAGAACTGATAGTGAAACTTTTCGAGCATAAACTAAAAGAAAAACCTTCAAAAACCAGCGTGGAGAGAATGCTGGATGTAATGGTTTGGGATTATGCCACTAATACCAGGTATGTGCATTAAAAAAAATACACAAGAATATAAGAAATTATAGTGAGGAAAAGCCATTCAGCCAGGTGTAATGAGGCTTCCTATTAATCTGCCATCTTGAATAGTTCTGCTCTTGTTTGGTTATTGGCTTCTCATCCTTGTACGCAGTCCTAACTTATTCTAAGTTTGTCAAAATGCTCCTAAAAAGGACATGAAGCATTATTCCCCAAAGTTAAGGCCTAACTGGTCTAAAACAGGGTATTGGACAGGAAGAGATTTAAAGATGCAGCAAAAAACCCATTGGACAGCAGTAGGATGAAAATACAGGATATAAGTGCCTCTGTACTTTTATGAAGATCAAATAAATGAAAAATCAATTTGAGGAAAGAATGCTCGACTTACTCAAAGTTTCAGCACTTTTAAGGATCAGATTAACCCCACTTCCTGATCCATGTCACAAACAACCATTCACAAAAGCTCCTCTTGGCTCTAGGAGTGAATCATAAACTCCACACGCAATTCCATATATGATCTTCCCAGTAATTTGTACAAAGCTATAAATCCCTTTGCCCTTCCTTAAACTAACCATTTAATTGATCAAGATTCAGTTTAATGCTATATCTGTTAGTAATCCGTCAGTGTCTCATTAGCTCAGGCTTCGGGGTCGGCAGTTATTTGGGCTGAAGGATCACTTAACAAGTTTTGGTGAGCTGTTAAGGGCTGCACACCATTGTTCCCCCTAAGGTGTGCGGTCGCGCACCAATCACGTGCCGCTCACCAGCTCCTGTCGCTGGAAGAAGTACTGCATGTGCACATTTTTAAAAATGAGAGGAAACAATGCATAAACATTACATAAATATAAATTCAGATAGATACTATCTTAAATACACAATGTAGTGTAAAATCTTCCGCTATTAAATGAAATGATTAAACGATCGATTACATGCTGTACTGAATGTCTCTGTGGCTCGAGTCTGCTACACGACACAAGAGATTTTCTCTTTTAGACTGCTGAATACAGGCGATCGAGGCTTCACAAGGGCTGAACTACAGTTGCAGCCATTACCTGGAGTCCTTGCATTCTGGGACCTACTCCTGTGTCTAAGACTGCAATGAGAGCTCCCCTGCTGTCATACTCTGGGTACCGGGAGTGGAGCAAACCATCCTTTTTGCTATCTATATAGTATTGTATATGTAATTAGTAATATTGGAAAATAATATTGTTTGAAAATGTATTCCTACAATGATGTATTTTAAAATCAGCTGCAGTAATAGAACTAACATTATATGTGATAGCAATCAGAATGGCAGGATGAATGTCTTGGTGATTGTAGGTTTAAAGTATAATATTTAAAACTTAAACTGACCATAAAATGTAATTTTATTCATATTTGAAAAAGAACTGATTACTCACATTTCCAATTATTGCCTTCCATTTGCAGCATTTAAAGACTAGGTGATTAGTGCAGATGTGATGCACGTTTTTTTTGTGCAACCTATATAACATACAGAATTTTTTTCAGTTTACTATTTCATTGGATTACTTTGTCAAGAAGATTGTATATACATTTTGTAAATCTTTATCTGTTTTGGAGCGGAAAGACGTCGCACCGGTCTCTTTGGTTAAACTAAAAGTCGGCGAGATGAGCAGCCATAACTCGACGGAGGAGGAGCGCATACACAGCAGTGCCCCTGCCAGCCAGCGACGAGCGGCGGATTTGGTGGGTTTTTGACAAGTGAATCATGGAGCCAGAGTGGGAGAGAGCCGTAGACATGCGTTAGGCCGGCTCCGAGACAAAAAAGGGAAGCAGATCTGCAGTAGACGCATAGCAGCAGTCCCAGCAGCTTTGTTTTTTTAATTGCCCTGGTTCGGGTTTGCAGCCTATTCCCAGGCCACAGTAGCCCTGACGACTCAGCCGACGACCTGGCCTCACAACTGCCCGACCTCGGGGCCTCCTCGTCATCCCGCTGGGACACCATCCTCGGCGGGGCCCCGCGGCCCAACACCATCCTCGGCGGGGCCCCGCGGCCCAACACCATCCTCGGCGGGGCCAGACGGCCCGACCAGCTCTTTGACGAGAAAAAACCCCCGCTCCCTTTCTGACGTTTCGGGTGTTTCCGGATTTGTGACATCAGAAAACAAATCGAAAGTCCGGAAAAATCCCGACCGGCCTCGGTCCTGAGGGTTCCGGATTTTGCACCTGTAAGGAAGTGGTAATGGCACTTAGAAAATCATAATATTAGACAGAGTCAGCGTGGTTTTATGAAAGGGAAATCATGTTTAACAAATCGAGTTTTTTGAGGATGTAACTCGCAGCGTAGATAAAGGGGAACCTGTGGATGTAGTATATTTGGATTTCCAAAAAGCATTCGCTAAGATGCCACCTAAAAGGTTATTACAAAAGATCAGGGCTCAAGGGCTTGGGGGTAATATATTACCGTAGATAGAGGATTGGCTCACGGACAGAAAACCGATGGTAGGGATAAATGGGTTATTTTCCGGTTGACAGGCTGCAACTAATGCGATGTCACAAGAATCCGTGCTTAGGATTCAGCTATTTACAATCTACATTAATGACTTTGAAAGGACCGAGTGCAATGTATCTAAGTTTGCTGATATAAAGCTAGCTGGGAAAGTAAGCTGTGAGGAGGACATCAAGAGCCTGCAAAGGGATATAGATAGGTTAAGTGAGTGGGCAATAATGTGGCAGATGGAGTATAATGTTGGGGAAATGTGAGGTTATAATCACTTGGTAGGAAGAATAGAAAGACAATATTTTGAAAAGGTGAGAAACTTGAATGTTGGTGTTCAGAGAAATTTAGGTGTGCTCGTCGAGGTAACACAAAGTTAGCATGCAGGTACAGCAAGCAGTTAGGAAGGGAAATGGCATGTTGGCCTTTGTTGCAAGAGGGTTGGAGCGCAAGAGTAATGAAGTCTTACTACAATTGTATAGGGCTTTGGTGAGACCACACCTGGAATACTGTGCACAGTTTTGGTCTCCTTATCTGAGGAAGGACATGAAGCTTTGGAGGCGGTGCAATGAAGGTGATAAGCTCATATAAAGGATGAAACTGAGTACTGTATACAATGAGCAAGTGTGACCTTAGCTCCTTTAATGAGACTCCAGAATGCAGGTACCTCGTGGGGTGGCCTGCTTACACACTGTGTTCCCAAGGGATGCTGGGATCCCTTGGGACTCCCAACAGGTAGGCCCTCTGGTGGTAGTGTAATACAGGTTGCAAGGGGTTAAATACATAACAGAAGGTTCACTAGATTGATCCCTGGGATGAGAGGGTTGTCCTATCTGAGGGGGGATTGACCGGGTAGATGCTGAGTGGTTGTTTCCCCTGGCTGCAGAGTCTAGAACTAGCAAGGACTGCAACATCTATTCTTACTAAGCAATAAAGAACTTCTGTGTACTACTTAGTTCTGCTCGATTCTCCACGATGTTTCTGTTCATCTAGTTTACTAATGCTAGGTCTGACCTGCAGAACATTACTTTTCAATTTATGCAGCCCCAACTAACAATAATGAGCTATTTTCCTTACTTTACATTAAATTGAATTTATTAATGGAGGCATAGGAATGATCAGAGCACCTTTAAACATGAATCAATGGTCTGTTGGTGGTTTTCAGCTTAATTTAGCTACTTTTTACTTCAATTTATGATTTGCTAAAATTAGTGCAGCTGAGAATTTCAACACTTTATCCCTGCAACTAATTCGATGCATATTGGTTTCAAAGGCTGAAAAATACCTGTTTTGAAATCGACTCATTTACAGCCTAAAATCTATTATCTGACAGTTCATGTCGTAATGTTATGTCATTTAAAATGTTGAATAGTGTCAATTTGATTCTTAGGACTTTATCGTGCCTACAAATGTTTATCTTTTTTTCCCCCGAAGGTGTAAATGGCACGATGAGCACGACGTAGTGTACTGTGCATTAGCAACAACCAAGAAATATGCGTAAGTGAGATCCTGACATTTTCTCCAGGAAAATTGCTGGCTATAAACGTTCTTTGTGGATAAGATCGTCAATAAAACTATGACATTATAGGAGCTTGTATCACTAACAACATTTCAGTCAGTATCCCTGTACATTCCTGTTCCCATGCCCTATATTAGTGGGACATTTTCAATTTATCACCTAAATCTTGCAGCAACCAATTGTACCTGATTCCTGTTTGTGAGAGGACATCTCCTTTTATGGTACTGCAGCTAATTTTTGTCAATGCCTTCCTCTGGGATGTTGCATCCAATATCTCTGAAACATGGCTCACAGGAGTTAGAAGATCTATAGTGCATTGGTATTTGAGTAAAATGGAGTGGTTAAGGTCGCCACAAAAATTAGATATGCCCCATATATCTGTAGAAGATTATTGATCATCTTTACTGCACATTTTTTAGGTACTGCATCAGTGATTCTTTGGCTTCCATCTATGAATTTGAGATTACACCGGCACACATCCCAAAAAAAGAGTTGTCGTATGGCACTAAGTTGAACCCTAAAGTATTAGTACTGAATCGTTACTACCAGGTATTCCTTTAATAGTTTCAATTACACTGGGATTATATTTTTCTGATTTATTTTGTGATCAAGTATTTGAACAAATTAATTTTAAGCATAAAATGTAGTTTTTTTTCCCATTTGGAAGAAAAAATTTGAAAGCAAATGTAATCATTTGAAAACCTTTTAACAAGACAGTTCTAGATCTCTGTCGTCTTGATGCCTCCCCAAAGGATCTTTAGTGCTAGCATTTCATAATAGTGATTATAGCACAGGTAAAGTATCTTTTCTGGTTGTTGGGGATTCTCTTTAGAATCCAAGATAGTCTTGACCCAGTATTACTGGATGGTAGTTCACAGTGCAGAACTGGCCATAATTCTCATCCAGAGACCATAGGGATGTCTTTTGAGAGAAATGAAGTTTACACACTCAGTGGCTCTTCTAAGATGGGTGCTCGAGGATGAGGGATGTCCTGCTATTGAATACCTAATGCGGGCTTGTTTGATTAAAAAAAATTCACTTGTGTCTCATGTGGTTAAGAACACAAGAAATAGGAGCAGGAATAGGCCATTCGGCCTCGAGCCTGCTCCATCATTCAGTAAGATCATGGCTGATCTACCTCAACTTCACTTTCCTGTACTATCTCACCAGCCTTTCATTCCCTTAATATCCAAAAATCTATTAATCGTTGTTGAATATAGTCAAATAACTGAGCCTCCACAGCCCTCTGGGGTAGAGAATTCCAAAGAATCACAACCCTCTGAGTGAAGAAATTTCTCCTCATCTCAATCCTAGATGGCTGACCCCTTATTCTGAGACTGTGACCCCTGGTTCTCGACTCCCCAGATAGGGGAAGCATCCTCCCTGCATCTACCCTGTTGAGTCCTGTAAAAGGTTTATATGTTTCCATGAGATCACCCTTCATTTGCTATTACTGGCATTCAATCCTAAGTCTACCACCATCAGCCTCTCAGCCGTATAAAAATAATTTTACAAAGAGAATTCCCATGTATCTGGGAGTCAGCATTTTTCAAGTATATTGCAGTACACTTTGAGTTGAAAATATACAGACTTTTCATTGTATGTTAAGTGTTAAAGGAATTTTCCAGATATGTCTAAAATTAAAATAAACCTGTCTGGAAGATTGCTGGCACAATTAATTAAAAAAAAATGGTTCTCCACATCTTCAGATCTATTAAACAATCACCATGATGGCTCACTGGATAAACACACCGGATGTAGTAATGCAGCCCAGAAAGGTTCCAGATACAATCCTTGATCTAAGTTGAGTTAGCAGATATTTGCTGGATTGATATTATGAATACTAAAGGAGGTAATCAACCAGGATTTCCTACATCTCCCCAGTGGAAAATACAAGCGAGCTTTTGCTAAAGATGGGATTGGGCTCAATTGTGATGTCTCCCATGCCAATCCTTCTGTAGGTTCTCATGCCAAGAACAACTAATTAGGTGAGATTACAGATACAAGCACCTGTGGCCCAGAGTATTGGTGAGAAACAGGATGATAATTTAGGAGGGGGAGATTACCCTATGTAAGCTGTCAGAAAGGAATTTTAAATGAGAATCATTTTGGGGGAAAAAAAATGGCAGAATTGAACACACAATTTTCTGATCTTTTTAAAAGCAATCAAAACCTGCTGAGAATAATATGACCAGCCGATATTTCCATTCACCCATTGAAGCTACGGCTTCTAGCATCTATGGTAAGCAGAAATTAGTTTTCCTGAATACCTGTTACTGCTTTAATTATCTTAAACTTCAATTTAGTGTGAAGAATGTATGGGATTTACGGTATACTCATATTGACTAATAGAATTGTTCCCATTAGACCTCGGTGGACACTTCTAAAATTGCATTTTTACTCACTTCAATAAACAAAATCTCTGGCCATTAGTAGCAATTCCTTACTAAAATAAAATGTTTTAAGATTCTACTGCTTCCAATATGCTGTAAACTATTGGTTGAATGTTATGGCCACCAGACATTTTGGGATTGGCTAATTGGTTGTGAATGGCTTTTTCAGCTATGACATAGCTCTGGACTTCAGAAAATTATAGCCATTGATTCAAGTGAGTTATAAATGCTGTTAAATGGATTTTGTGGTGAGCTAAATGGCTGAATTGCCTTCTTCATCTTCATGGACCGCTGAATGTTCAACAAATTAATTTTAGGAGAGGAGCAATGCTGAAACCTTAAATCATGAAATATATGTTTATAATTAAATTTTTTGAAATGACTATGTACAGGTATTACTTTGAAAGAATCAACTTGGTAGAGTTCTAGAAATGATCAAAAGAAAGTTCACAATTGATTCCAGTAACTCGACCAAAACCATTGAAAGTATATGATTCGTCCAGTGTATAGGTAAATGCGCTCCAATGCCCAGAAACTTGTAAATGATTTTTACTAAATTATGTATAGTAATGGAATTGCATGTTTAATTTCCATAATGGTGAACCAACTTGTTTTAAAAACAGATTAGGTAGGGGCCAGTGATGTCAGTAATTAGTTTTGCTTTCATAAATCATTGGTGCATTAAAATGTATTCTATATTGAACTGAATGTGTCTTACCCTCTACCTTTTTTGTATACCATAGATAAAAGTTGTGTTTCAGCGTCCAATTTGAGGGGTTACTCTATTGCAGCACAGTTTGGGAGAGGAAGAGGTGCTCTGGCTGCATGGCTGAATTTCCCAACCCGCCCACTACCAGGATTTCAGCAATAGTTGCATTTAACAATTTTCAAGACTTGTTATAAAGAAAAACACTTAATATAGTTGGTTCTAACTTAATGTTTGAGGCTAATAATTTTGTGCATAAGTAATGCATCAGATGTAATGCCCCAATATCACAATATAAAACTTGGTAACGAACTGTTTCAGGGATTGCATTTGCAATGATTACAATTGCATGATTGTAACAAGTTAAGATCCCAATTTTTGGGGGGGGAGGTGGGGGGGTACATTTAAAACAAGATCAATCTTAATAGAAAAATAGATGAGTCTGACATGTGATTTGATATTGAGAATGTATATTAAAAATTCATGTTCTTTAACTAAAAATGTGGCAATTTGCTGGAAAAATACTAAATTCCTCAGTATGTTCATTGTGTTCTGAATGATTGTTCCTGAAATTATTGGTTAAACTTGTTAAATAAAAAATATTTTGAGCTTGTGATTGTGATACAATAATTTTGTACAGATGAGAAGTTTGGAAAATGTTTTTTTTTAAAAGCAAACCGCAGTGCTAAATATTAGTGAACGCTAAATTGAGTTTGCATGTTTATTAAATGAAGTAGGTTGGGCCAGCTAGCCAGAGACAACAAGGTATGTGAAGAAAGTACCCTTTATCTTTATTTTGTAAACAGATACTTTAAAAATTTGAAAATAGAATACTTTGTGTCGTCTTCCTGTTGCAAAATGATTTGAGCTTTATCATTTCTCACACACAATTGAATACTGAAGCTTTTCAAAGACAAAAACTAATTATTGTAGGCAGCTGTGGTTGGTTTATACTTTCAGATCAAAAAGTCTAATCTATAGAGAAAATAAGGGAAGGGAATTTTGGAATGTTTGAGCAAAAATATTTCAGGCAAACTATTATTGACAACCCTAATGCTGCAGAACTCAATCCCAGTTCTACCAAACTCGAGGATCACCCCTCTCTCGCTACCAAAGTCCACAATCTTACCAGCAGTGGTAAATCCCATGACATCCTCTGCTCCCCAACGTGCCTAAACTAGAAGGGTGAATATTCGAGGTCTTTTCCACTCATTTGCCATAATTTCAGCAGAAACCCATGGTAAACAGCATTGCCCTTGTTTTTCTGGGGTTTTCGTGGCTATTCTACCAAAGTTAGTGGCTGGGTGAGGATAACTCGTACCCCTCCACTTGCCTCCAATATGTTATATTGCTGTGTACCCTGGGTTTTTTTTTAGATTAAATTGAGTACACACTTAAAGCTACATATGACATTTGAGGCCATCGATTCATAGAAAATGGATAGACTAGAATTGAATCCTGAAAATACAATTTAAAAAAAAAAATCTTGTAAAAATACAACTTGACTTAAGTCCCTCTAATCACAGTGAGCCAGAGGATTTGCTGTTCTATAGCAATAGTGGCATATCACTGCTGTTATAAAACAGCAAGTCGTGTGGTTTCCCTCCCAAATTTGATTTGAGATGTTGCCATAAATCACGAGCCTAATAGTATCAAGAGTTCAGGTCAGGTTATAGCCTTTCACTCAAGTATTGTTTAAGGTTTTATTAAATCAAAAATAAACCTCATGGTTTATATGGAGGCTTTGGTTTTACTGGGGTTGGTTAGTCATCTGCAATCAGTGCCAACTGCAATTTAGTGGACTCGAGCTCTCAGCAGGGTATTGCAACCTTTTGTGAGCTAATTTTTTTTTAAACTGCCATTACCTTATTGGCAGAAGAGCTATAAACTTTTTGCAAGATTATTAACTGTATAATGTGATCTAATTTAAAGGTTTGAATCTACCTCAAATCCCTTATATTAAGTGAGGCATGCTAATTGACTCATCTGATTTTTTTTTTTCCAATCAAATCCACAATTTAAAAAAAAATCTAAACATTTGCCTTCATTCAGGAGCAATGAAGAAAGTAACAAATCAAATTACTCAATTTTTTTCCAAGAACTTTGTGTGGCCATATTGGTTCCTAACCTGGGTCGCTGTAGTTACAAGCAATAGTTTTTATAATGTGCAAAAAAACATACTTGAGAATCTAATGTTGGTCATCTGCGCAGTTAGGTCATTCCCGTTTCCTCTCTCTTTTTCCTCTCTCTTTCTCCCTGCCGCCCCCCCCCCCCCCCCCCCACCTCCTCCAAGTCAGAGATATGCCCTGGAGCCTGAGTCAAGTTTTTTTTTGTTCCTCGTGGTATCTCCTTTGTTCAACTGGACCATCCCTTCCACTATTTTACAGCGCCCATATTATGCAACTTCGGTGTCAGCCCTTTGGTGGGCCCTTGTATTGTAATTACTTAATTATCTCCACACATTTGCTGAGAAGAGGAAACGGTTTACATCATCGTCTAGCATGGGGACCAGGAAAGGGCGCGTGGGGGTGCAGTAGTGGAGAAAAGAGGCAGTGTTATCTTTGCATTTCAGGAAGATGGCGTAGCGAGAAGTTTTGACAGGAGAGCAGGGCTCGATTGTGTTAGATGTGCTCTAGCCAGATCTGGCGATGACTAGCTAAACCAGTTGTGTGCCATATAGATTCAAGTCTGCACCTCTTGGTCTTAAGGGAGCGAAGATGGGGGGTTGTACCAGCGTGGGAGAAAGTAAGGGTTTTACTGGGGACTAGGGCATCAATGGTGGAGGAGGTGAAAAAGATTTAGTTGATCAATGGCTGCAGAAATATAGCCAATGGACTCGGGCTACACAGTTGGGAGTTTGAAAATGCTTTTGTAAGTGAGCTGGGGGAGTTTTTTGTTTCAGGGGCATATGCAGAAGGATTGAGTTTGGATGCAAGAAGGGGGATTTGTGGCAAGTGATGAAAGGAAGTTAAATTATCTTGTGATTGAGACGAGAACAGAGGCCACATGAGATGGCAAGGACGGGGGCGGGGGGTGGTGATGGACTTGAATATGGATAGGAAGGTTTATATGGCGAAGCGGGTGGGGGCAGTGAACTCGAGAAGGCAAGGTGAGTTCAGATTGCAGTTGAAATTACCAAGGATGAAGAGTGGCTCAGTATAGAGACAGAGAGGACAGAATGAGAATGGATGGCAGAGAATGATACAAAACAGAAGGTACCAGAGGAGTAGGGGGAGAGACCATGGCGAGGTGCAGTGATTGCCCAAACTGTTAAGTGGTCCAAAGTATAAACAGGCGGGGAGGCTTCAGTAAAAGGCAAGTTGTCACAAGTGAGCCATGTTTCCTTCAAGGCTATGATGTCAATGCAGTCATCCACAATAAGGTTATGGATGGCACAGGCCTTGTTCACAAGTGGCATTCTGGAGGGAAATGTGTCAGCAATAGGATGGGTGGAGAGGCAAATGAGAAAGAGTTTGCCAAGATTAGCCTCCCATGGGCATGCTAGGTGGTAAGGTCAGTGAGTGGAAGATGGGGCTATTGTGGTCGTAAGCAGGCAGCGAAGATTGCCTTGATGGGCCCTTCGGAGAATACCGAAAGGCACAGGACTAGGATACAAGGGGGCTTGAAGTTATGCTACTGCTATACAAAGCTCCGGTTAGACCACATCTGAAGTACTGGGAGTAGTTCTGAGCATCACACCTTAAGAAGGATATATTAGCTTTGAAGGGAGTGCAGCGTGGGTTTGCATAGGAGGAGAGATTACACAAACTAGGGTTGTATTCCCAGAATTTAGAAGGCTAAGGGAACAGATGGGGTAGATAGAGAGAAATTATTTCTGCTGGTCAGGATGTCTAGGACTAGGAGGTATAGTCTAAAAATTAGATCCAAACCTTTCATAATGAAATTAGGATACACTACACATTAAGGGTGGTAGAAATTTGGAACTCTTTCGCAAACAGCAATTGATGCAAGATCAATTAATTTTAAATCTGAGATTGGTTAACATATCTATCAAAGGTATTACGGGATATGGGACACAAGTAGGTATATGGAGTTAGGTCGCAGATCAGCCATAATCTCATTGAATAGCAGAACAGGCTCAAGGGGCTAAATGGCCACCACCTGTTCCTATGACGTAGTCTCCACCATCTTCAAGTCACAACTTCGATGGAATACTCATCACTTGACCAGATGGGTGTAACTGCAACAAAATCTGAGTCAATCAGAATTTCAGGGGCATGATTGAATGAGACTTCAGTTCAGTCCTGATTAGGCTTATAATAGGAGACAGTTATACACTACTGGCCTTAATGGGACCTGAAAATTTCAGCATTTTGCCATTACAAATTAAAACAAAACCAAATGCCTTAAAATGAACAGTCTATAAAACATTTATTAAAAGACCTTTATACATTGCAGTCAATACAATTAAGGCAAAAGTTGAACCTACATGCATCTTATAAATGCATTACATTTTAAAACACTGAAAATGTGAAAGTACTTTGGAACATGAACTGTTTTATTGGCACAAATGATCAATTTGTGAACTCATTTTTGAAAGCAAAGGATAATTTCCAAATTCAGTACTTGTTAATGAGTGATTTCATACTTGATTTCTTCCACCAGATTAGTAGAATATACAGCATATTTGTAAAAGTTCAAACTTCAGTTTTAACAATTATTGAAGTATTACTGTACCCCCAAATGATGGTTGCAAATATTGAAGTTAAGAATGGCAATTCCCAATTGTCCACATTTAGCACAAACCACACCTTGGATAACATTAACAGGTCTCTTCAAATCACTATATTCATTTCCTTATTCAATGATTACGATGTCATAGTTGTACAGCATTTAAGAGCTAAACACACAAAATGTACAACTCAAATTCAAAGTTCAGCAGCAATTAACAAAAAAGAAATTTTCAAAACTGCCACTGGAATTTATTGTGACTTATTTTACTCGATCACAATAGGCTTGTGAAACTGGTAAACTGCATGAAGGCATTTTATCCAAGACCCTTTTAATAGACAAATTCTTTACAATTGTTATACAAATTGTTATTTATAGCAAAATGTTTTTAGAATGGTAGCAAACTTATCACTATGCATGCATTACATCTCAATATTAAAAAGTTCCTTATTCTACTAACCATAACAGAATAGCAGAAAATTATATTTCATTAGTGCTGGTAAGCAGATCAAACCAATTTCAATTAAATTTTTTTTAAAGAAAACTATAAAGTATATCATACAGAATACAAACTCATCAATAGAAACAGAACCTCAGTTGGAACTTCTGCTTTCACACCTTTGACAAGATGGTCAAGCTTCACTCATGGTTTATGAGATGAGAGCCTCTCCATTCAATTACTCCCCAATTTCTCAATACTACCTATTAATATAACCTTATGACTCATGATTAATGTGTATACGCAAGTTAAACAGGTAATCCTTACCAATGCAATTAAAATAAAGTTCCCATTAAATACCTCTTTCAAAGGCACAATGACAAATGGCCTCCTGTGCTGCATGATTCCATAATTCTACTCTATAATACCAATGTTTGGGTAAAAATCCAATAGTTTCTTCTTCTAAACATGCCCAGAAACATGATAGCTTGCTGTGCTATCAGAGTAGTGACGTGGCATCACAATTGTGGTATTTACAACTGTCAAAAATACATCAGTTTGAAAATATCACGTGTGGATTCTTATAGCACGAGAATGTAAGAATGGGAAGAAGTTAGTTTATCAATCTCACTGATTCATTCAGATCATTTTTCACAAACACATTGACCACTCCAAACCTATATTCCCTTTAAGCTACAGGCCATACGTTTTACTAGCTGAACACAGTGTAGCACAATAGGGGCCCAAAACATCACGCCAGTATTCCTCCCCACCTCCATCTTAAGAATTGCAGAAGTGATTGGCTAGGACATAGGAAAAATAAGATTATAGCAAATATTTTTTGGGATCGGCCTGGAATTTCTGGTAAGCTGCTTTAGTGTTACCTACAACTTGGTCTGCATGGTAGTTAAGAGGATTGTTATGACAGCAATGAAGATATAACCCAAGTCAACAATACCATAATTAGTTGAGAAAAAAAATGACTGGTTACCAAATATTTTCTCTAGTTATTTCTCTTTCATAGAATAGTATAGCACATAATGAGGCCATTCAGCCAATCAAGTCTGTGCCAGCTCTTTTGAAGAGTAATTTGGTTAGTCCCACTCCTCAGCTCTTTCCCCATATCCCTGCAAATATTTGTCATCTAATTACCTCTTGAAAGCTACTTTGAATTCATTTTCACCAACCTATCAGACAGTGCATTCCAAATCCTAACTACTCATTACATTAAAAAGTTTTTTCTCATATCGCCTCTGGTTCTTTTGCCAATAACTTTAAATCTGTGCCCTTCGATTATCGACCCTTCAGTCACTGGAAACAGTTTCTCTTTATTTACTCTTATCTAAGTCCTTCGTGATTTTAAACACCTCTATCAAATCTGCTCTGCTTTCATTTAACAAAATAATCTCTGAAGCATTTCTCTGATGAGCCCTGTGATTTTCCCCATATGATTATGTAAAAAGAGAAGCAGACATATTCCAATTACAATCAGACCACTGTTTAAAAAAGCCATGTTCCAGATTAAGGGATGTTGACTATCTTTGATTTTGTTACAGGATATTCTAAGTTATTTGACTAAAACTATGCAATTGCCCACATTTGAACAATTTTTTTTATTTTAAAGCAACAGAATTACTTTCCTGTAAAACAATAGTACCAGAATAAAAAGCCGCAAAATACTACTGCTGGATTTGAAATAGTGAAAATGATACTTAGATTTTCCACTTTTGAGGTAACTGAAATCCAAAGAGATACTTGGAAGATGACATCAAAAACTATAGAAAAAGTGCATTTTAAAAAAATGAACCTTTTGTTTACTTGTACATATAGTATAATTATATGAAACCATCACACTAGCTCACTATTTCATTTTGTAATTTCAAGACCCAAATTATTTCACCCATTGAACTAAAGCTACTATTAGAGAACAGCTCTTTTTACACATCATAATTCTCTGGCACATTTTTTGGTTTATTCGGAGGTGCCAATGGAGCTTTTGCAGTAGAATTGCGAGCGTACTCGCCATCATTCTCGTGAGGAACTTCATCATAGTAGGCCCCCCGATAATCACGCTTTTCAGAATCTCGCCCTGGTAACTCTTCTTCATCCTCCTCCTCTTCGCCTTCCCTCCTGTACTGTGGATCCCTGTAAAACACAGCAACAGCATTAACCTCTTTAACATAAGGAAAATGTGGAACATGAAAAGTTTATTTGTTCATCGAGTTCGCTCCTTTTTTGTTTTGGCAAACTCCATATCTCCTGAGGCGGTAGATATTAAGAGCCAGTTTGGGACTTCAGGTGACATCACCAACTGTACACCAGTAGGAAGAGAAAACGGTGTAAACAAAATACCCCAAACCAACCAAACTGAGGCAGAGGAAAAAACTGCAGCAAAAGCAGGGAGCTGACCCATTTCCAGTACAGAACTCCCTGGTAGGAATGAACTCCATAACAGATAACCCTAGCCTCAACAGTATACTGATACTTCAGTTCTGCAGGAGTAGGCATACTTTTTTTAGTAGCAAAATCTTGACACTCTGTTGCAAATGTATATTATACCTATTTTTTTAATCCCGCATTTGAGCGCAGCTCGCTTACGCAACAGGTAATACTTGATGATAAAGCTAAAAAATCAATCTAATTCATCAGTTTGGGAAACATTTTACAATCAGCATTCAGCTACTCTTGCCAACTCTGGTTAGACATATTCCCGGAGATTTCATCACAAGATTCCTACCTCCAACCATCCTGCCCTTTATTACCATCTCTCTTTTTTTTTTATAACTCAGGAACAAAAGTGTTTGAAGAAAATGGGAACAATACACAATTTATTTTAATGCCCCGATGATTTTTCTCCCAGGTTGCTTGCAGCAGTACCCAAGAGATTTAATTCTTAATTCCTGGAGCCTCCAGGACAATCCTTTAGGGTTGGCAACCCGACATGTCCTTCTAACTAAGGATACTGGAAAATCGGAAAGAAATTGATCCCGCTCTCTTTCACACATTTCTATTTCATTTTACTTCTCCACTTCAGTTTGTATCTCTGTCTCCTTTCATAGAAAACCAGTGAGTCAGGCAGTTAAAGAAGAGCAAAAGCGAAGAGGCAAGGACAAAGCCAGAAAATGCTGGAAAATTCTCAGCAGGTCAGACAGCATCTGTGGAGAGAGAAACTGAGTTAATCTTTCAGGCCAATGACCTTTTTTATTTCAGATTTCCTGCATCTACAGTATTTTGCTTTTGATTGAGAACAAGGAGTTGTGGGAGGTATATGGCTGGGGACACTTGTAGCACTGAGAGACACACTCCGGCTAAAATTTGCTCGGTTCAAAATTATATGGGAACCTGAAAATAAATCAAACACGCATTGGGAGAGGGGCTTGCCATGAATTAACTAAATCGCAGCCAATCAGAAACAACCCAGCCATCCAGTGCCTCACATCAGTATTATTCAAGTTCAGTTTGTTTATTTTTGAAACGCTTTCACCACTTCTCTAATGCGTAAAAAAGGATTTGCAACTGGATGCCCACCATTGTGGTTATGCCATCCTTGGGATGAGATGTTAAACATAAAAACAGATAGCAAGAGTTTCTATAGGTATATAAAAAGGAAAATGGTGGCTGAAGTAAATGTTGGTCCCTTAGAGGACGAGATCGGGGAATTAGTAATGGGGAACATGGAGATGGCAGAAACTCTGAACAAATATTTTGTATCAGTCTTTACGGTAGAGGACATTAACAATATTCCACAGTGGATAGTCAAAGGGCTATAGGGGGAGGGGGGGTTGGGGAGGAACGTAACACAATCACAATCACAATCACTAAGGAGGTGGTACTCAGTAAGATAATGGAACTAAAGGCAGATAAATCCCCTGAACCTGATGGCTTTCATCCGAGGGTCTTAAGAGAAGTAGCGGCAGGGATTGTGGATGCATTGCTTGTAATTTACCAAAATTCCCTGGATTCTGGGGAGGTCCCAGTAGATTGGAAAACTGTAAATGTAATGCCCCTATTTTAAAAAGGAGGCAGACAAAAAGCAGGAAACTATAGACCAGTTAACCTAACATCTGTGGTTGGGAAAATGTTGGAGTCCATTATAAAAGAAGCAGTAGAAGGACATTTGGATAAGCAAAATTCGGTCAGGCAGAGTCAGCATGGATTTATGAAGGGGAAGTCATGTTTGACAAATTTGCTGGAGTTCTTTGAGGATGTAACGTACAGGGTGGATAAAGGGGAACCAGTGGATGTGGTGTATTTAGACTTCCAGAAGGCATTTGACAAGTTGCCACATAAAAGGTTACTGCACAAGATAAAAGTTCACGGGGTTGGGGATAATATATTAGCATGGATAGAGGATTGGCTAACTAACAGAAAACAGAGAGACGGGATAAATGGTTAATTCTCTGGTTGGCAACCAGTAACTAGTGGGGTGCCGCAGGGATCCCAACTATTTACAATCTATATTAACGACTTGGAAGAAGGGACTGAGTGTAAAGTAGCCAAGTTTGCTGACGATACAAAGATGGGAGGCAAAGCAATGTGTGAGGAGGACACAAAAAATCTGCAAAAGGACATAGACAGGCTAAGTGAGTGGACAAAAATTTGGCAAATGGAGTATAATGTTGGAAAGTGAGGTCATGCACTTTGGCAGAAAAAAAATCAAAGAGCAAATTATTGTTTAAATGGAGAAAGATTGCAAAGTGCCACAGTACAGCGGGACCTGGGGTACTTGTGCATGAAACACAAAAGGATAGTATGCAGGTACAGCAAGTGATCAGGAAGGCCAATAGTATCTTGGCGTTTATTGCAAAGGGGATGGAGTATAAAAGCAGGGAAGTCTTACTACAGCTATATAAGGTATTGGTGAGGCCACACTTGGAATACTGCGTGCAGTTTTGGTTTCCATATTTACGAAAGGATATACTTGCTTTGGAGGCAGTTCAGAGAAGGTTCACTAGATTGATTCTGGGGATAAGGTGTTGATTTATGAGGAAAGGTCGAGCAGGTTGGGCCTCTACTCATTGGAATTCAGAAGAATGAGAGGTGATCTTAGCGAAACGTATAAGATGAGGGGCTTGACAAGGTGGATGCAGAGAGGATGTTTCCACTGATGGGAGAGACTAGAACTAGAAGGCACGATCTTAGAATAAGGGGCCGACCATTTAAAACAGAGACGAGAAGAAATTTCTTCTGAGGTTTGTAAATCTGTGGAAATCGCTGCCTCAGAGAGCTGTGGAAGCTGGGACTTTGAATAAATTTGACAGAAATAGACAGTTTCTTAAACGATAAGGGGATAAGGGGTTATGGGGAGCGGGCAGGGAAGTGGAGATGAGTCCATGATCAGATCAGCCATTGTCTTATTGAATGGCGGAGCAGGCTCGAGGGGCCGTATGACCTACTCCTGTTCTTATGTTAAACTGAGGTTCTATTTACCTGTCGAGGCAGATGTTAAAGATTTCATGGCACTATTTCAAGAACAAGCAGTATTACCATTATCGGGCTTCAATTGTAATTTCTACTTACTCCATTTCATAATCTTCAGGTGTTTTTCCATTACCACGACAACAGCAGCAGTAAACAATGATGCCAAGGATTATTAGGCCGCCTATTCCAGCCCCAATAATTCCAGCATAAAAGGCAATGTTCATTGATGCTGAAAAAAAGAAAATAAATTCGTACATAGAACAGTGTTATTTTCCATTAAATACGGTTCGTACAACTGGTATTGATTTCTTTTTTACAATTAGTTATACAAAGACTCCCTCTAAGTTACTATTAACAACACAAGCAACCATGCATTGAGAAAATGACATATGGTCTACCGGGAGAGTTTCTTCCAAAGACCACCCATCAACTCCACCCAACCCATTTCAACTTCTTAGGAAAAGTTCTACCATGTTTTTCCTGGTTCCTCCCAAAGGTAAATGTCCAGAATACTATCCAAACTTAAATCCTACATTATTCCATGTCAACTGGTTCCCTTCCTCGGCATTGCATTTTCAAAGCTGCAACAATTCTGAAATACCATTGGTTCACATAACATTCTATCATCTCTATCGGTGCTTATGCTTACCTCAGATCCCTTTCTAAAAAAATTTCTTTAGCAGCACCTCCCAAACCCACAACCTCTGCCACCTAGAAGGATAAGGCCAGCAGATGTATGGGAATACTATCACCTCAAAGTTCCTCTCCAAGTCACACACCATCCTAACTTGGAAATAGATCGCTGTTCCTTCATCGTCGTGGGTCAAAATCCCAACAGCACTGTGATAGTACCTTCGCCACAAAGACTGCAGCGGTTCAAGGCGGTGGCTCACCATCACCTTCTCAAGGGCAATTAGGATGGGCAATAAATGCTGGGCTTTGCCAGCGACCCCCACATCCCGGGAATGAATAAAAAAAGGATACAGTATGCATGTTAATTCTTGGCAAATCTTGCTTTCCTCCATATTGGTGATCAACAAAGAAATACAAGAGATTTGGAAGCAGAGGAAGCTGATCCCACTCCAGCTCTCATCATCCTCAATTGTTTAACCTCATCGCCCCACACTGCACTTCCCACCTAAATTCTCCACTTTTCTGCCCATCCTTTGAACTGACGGTGAGCAGCGCTTTGGGAAATCTACTAGGATATTTTTTTTTAATTCTAGCAAAGCTTCTACAAATTCAGACAATCAAGCTACTGCATCCATTAACATTACATGCTGTCTGGAATAAGGAATCCGAGCACAAGTCGACATGAGCACTTTGCTGCAGTCCCATTCATCTTATATCCGCAATAACAATGGTGGCTCCACTAGCATGTTACTCCACTTGAAACTATTCTCTATCTCAGCAGAATGCTGGCAATGGGAATGCAACATAACTAATTTGAATTAACTAACAATTAAGACATATTTATTTCTATTAAAGTGATGTAATCTCAGCACATTTTTGAAGAAAAATCTACTTAAAAATACTGATTTACTATGCCACAGTAATTGTCTAGCCCAATAGCTTTGTTTAACATATATATATGAAATAAAAGTCCCAATAAAAATAGAAGTGCTACACTTGATTTTACATTACAATAAGTTCATCACAATTGCATAGCAATTAAAATTAAGTCAAATTAAATTGGCTTTTCTTAGCCATGGTACTTACGCGGCATTACTGCTAAGGTTATGTTACAGGTGGCTGCTCTGATTTTATTTTTCGAGGTGCATATGAAGAAGCCAGAATTATCAGCTGAAATATTTTTTAGTGTGAGCACACCTGGTGCTGAGGAAAAAAATAAGATTTTTTAAAAAGATATAATATGTTAGGGTAGCTTAAGTTGTTATTACTGAACTCAAATTAAAAGGTCTTGGAGTACTTGATGGGCCCCACCAATTAAATTCACCATTCTGGAAAAGTTTTTTAAATTCTCAGAAGGACCAGTGAATGAAACACTACTTGTTAACAAGGTATTCCATCTCATGCAAGGCAGAGAAGAAACATTTGAAAATGTAACTCATCTTACATTGGCAGCTAATAGAAGAACTATGTAATGTTGGTCAGGGAGATGGCTACTGCTTAAAACTACCTTCCTGCCACAGGATTCTGCATTGACACAAATGGAGCTATGAGAAGCCATTGTTGAGTGCTTTTTACCCTCAGAGGGAATTCAGCTTTGAGATGCAATTAGACACGAGGTTTTCTTTCTATAATTATCATTGCGTGAAGTGAGTAAGCAGAGTTTGTTCCTCGAGGGTTTAGTGCTAATGGTAGTTCATAGAAACATAGAAAATAGGTGCAGGCGTAGGCCATTTGACCCTTCGAGCCTGCACTGCCATTCAATGAGTTCAGGTTAACACTATTTACATTCGACACAAAGGGATGGCAGTGCAGGGAACCCTCACGTGTGCTGCAATATTTGAACCATCATGGGCAGAGCATCTGCACCAAGTGTCAGAAAATCAAGTCTCTGTTTCGGAGGACCTCTAAACTTGAGCAATAATTGGCCACACTCCGCATGGTCGGAGAGGATGAAGGATTTCTGGATTGTACTCGCTACGATGTGGTCACCCAAGAGGCAGTGCTGGACAGTTCGGAACACAGGGATAATGTAGAAAGAAAGAATGGGTGACCATCTGAACAGGCAGTAGAGGAAGACAGAATTCACCGGTGCAAGAAGTTCCTGAGTTATTAGAACAGTTCAATAAATACTTAGGGGCCTAAATTGCCCCGCGGCCAATTTGGGGGTGGTAACCTTCTGAGGCCAAGATTTTATCGCCCGGCCAGGAAGTATCGCCCCGGTCAGTGAATTGCACTTTGCGCCCCTGAAACAAGACGGAGCACTGTATCGGGTAGCTGACACTCCAAAACATACCTCCCCTTCATTTAAAGGGGAAGGCCGCTGCGGATTGGGCCACCATGGATAATCTTGACTGGGCCAGTGGCCAGGCACGCAAAGAGGAATGCCGGGCTGTATGTTGGCGAGAGCCGCCATTATCAGGCAGAAAAGTTGGCCGAAAAAAAAATATGGGGGCCCAGGGTGCACACGGCCTCCCTTTTAAGGGTCGCCCTGGATGGGTGTCAGTGCCCCGCGAAGCGGGTGCAGCTATCAGCATGCGCCAGACTCGCGTCCTGTGGAGCAATTTCCCCCGTGGGACGGTGAGGGGTCGGCACGCACGCCGATTGCACGCTGGCAGGCACGGGGCGCCAATCCCGGGGCGCGGCGCTAGCTCCAAATCGCCCTCAAAATCTCATGGGCAATTACGCCCCAGGCGCAACCGCCACCAGCACTGGGCGAAAAGGCAATTTCCCCCTGTTAGCGCCTCCCGGCAGTGCTATCAGGCTGCAAAAAAGAGGCAATTTCGCCTCCTTAGTGTTGTACAATCCGAGGTGAACAGTGACAATATGAGGATGATCCTGAGCAATAATGTGGCATCATGAATCATCGCCTGACAGGATGAAAGGGAGTTAGACTAAAAGAATAGGAGAGTGCGAGTCGTGGAGGATTCTATAGTTTGGGGCAGTTTTTGCAGTCATAACTGGAAATCCCGAGTGGAATGTGGAAATGTGGAAATGGACTGAGACCTTAAACAATTATTTTGCTTCGGTCTTCACAGTGGAATACACAAAAACCATGCCAAAAATTGCTGGTCACGGGAATGTGGGAAGGGAGGACCTTGAGATAATCACTATCACTAGGGGGGTAGTGCTGGACAGGCTAATGGGACTCAAGGTAGACAAGTCCCCGGTCCTGATGAAATGCATCCTAGGGTATTAAAAGAGATGGCGGAAGTTATAGCAGATGCATTCGTTATAATCTACCAAAATTCTCTGGACTCTGGGGAGGTACCAGCGGACTGGAAAGCAGCTAATGTAACGCCTCTGTTTAAAAAAGGGGGCAGACAAAAGGCAGGTAACTATAGGCCGGTTAGTTTAACATCTGTAGTCGGGAAAATACTTGAAGCTATCATTAAGGAAGAAATAGCGGGACATCTAGATAGGAATAGTGCAATCAAGCAGAAACAACATGGATTCATGAAGGGGAAATCATGTTTAACTAATTTACTGGAATTCTTTGAGGATATAACGAGCATGGTGGATAGAGGTGTACCGATGGATGTGGTGTATTTAGATTTCCAAAAGGCATTCGATAAGGTGCCACACAAATGGTTACTGCAGAAGATAAAGATACGCGGAGTCAGAGGAAATGTATTAGCATAGATAGAGAATTGGCTAGCTAACAGAAAGCAGAGAGTCAGGATAAATGGGTCCTTTTCAGGTTGGAATCGGTGGTTAGTGGTGTGCCACAGGGATCGGTGCTGGGACCACAACTGTTTACAATATACATAGATGACCTGGAAGAGGGGACAGAGTTTAGTGTAACAAAATTTGCAGATGACACAAAGATTAGTGGGAAAGCGGGTTGTGTAGAGGACACAGAGAGGCTGCAAAGAGATTTAGATAGGTAAAGCGAATGGGCTAAGGTTTGGCAGATGGAATACAATGTCGGAAAATGTGAGGTCATTCACCTTGGAAAAAAAAACAGTAAAAGGGAATATTATTTGAATGGGGAGAAATTACAACATGCTGCGGTGCAGAGGGATCTGGGGGTCCTTGTGCATGAATCCCAAAAAGTTTGTTTGCAGGTGCAGCAGGTAATCAGGAAGGTGAATGGAATGTTGGCCTTCATTGCGAGAGGGATGGAGTACAAAAGCAGGGAGGTCCTGCTGCAACTGTACAGGGTATTGGTGAGGCCGCACCTGGAGTACTGCGTGCAGTTTTGGTCACATTTCTTAAGGAAGGATATACTAGCTTTGGAGGGGGTACAGAGCCGATTCATTAGGCTGATTCCAGAGATGAGGGGGTTACCTTATGATGATAGATTGAGTAGACTGGGTCTTTACTCGTTGGAGTTCAGAAGGATGAGGGGTGATCTTATAGAAACATTTAAAATAATGAAAGGGATAGACAAGATGAAGGCAGAGAGGTTGTTTTCACTGGTCGGGGAGACTAGAACTAGGGGGCACAGCTTCAAAATACGGGGGAGCAATTTAAAACCGAGTTGAGAAGGAATTTCTTCTCCCAGAGGGTTGTGAATCTATGGAATTCTCTGCCTAAAGAAGCAGTTAAGGCTAGCTCATTGAGTGTATTCAAATCACAGATGGATAGATTTTTAACCAATAAGGGAATTAAGGGTTACGGGGAGCGGCCGGGTAAGTGGAGCTGAGTCCACGGCCAGATCAGCCATGATCTTGTTGAATGGTGGAGCAGGCTCGAGGGGTTAGATGGCCTACTCCTGTTCCTAATTCTTATGTTCTTATGTTCTTATGTTGCCGAAGTGGTGTCTGGGTGAAGGACATCAATGGTGCAGGAGGGAAGGGGCACTCCTGCAAGTTCTATAATGTTATAGCAAAGGGATTTGCATTAATTGAGAATCCATATAGAGTTAAGTATTAGGAAGGGAAATGGTATATTCTTAGTGTGCATTACAGACCACCAAACAGTGAAGATGAGACAGAAGTAAAAATCTGTCTGCAGACAGCTCAAAGAGATATGGAAGAACAGAGCAACAATACAGGGTGATTTTAACTATTTCAAGGCAGACTGGAATAAAGGTAATGCATGTGGTCAAAGTGAAGAATGCATCCAGATCTGCTTCCTGATCAATTTGTTTCTCGTTCAATAAGAGGCACTGCTTGATTTATTTCAGCGAAATGAAGGATAGGATAACAATGAGTAAATAGTATCCACAACATAGTTAGATTTAATGTGAGAATTGAAAGGACAATGAGAAGAGTACTAGACCAGAAAAGCACAAAGCTCAGCAAGATACAAGGGAATCTGCCCTAAATTAACTGGGCAAAAATGTTAGCACAGACTGACAGACCAGCAGTGGGAAATCTTCATATACGAGATGCATAGACTACTAAATAAATATATTCCATCAAAGTATAGTTCCATGAATAAATAGAAAGATTGAAACTAAAATTTAAAAGAGAGGTATATGATAATGTCAGGGCTAACAATGCTGAAAATAATCATGAATACAGAGAGTATAGTGAGGTCATGAAACGGGAGATTAGATAGACTTAAAAGGAATACAAAAATACTAGCAAATAATACAAAAAAGGAAATAGTAAGGGCTTCTTTAATTAAAAAAGATAATTAAAAAAAGAATTTTGGACTAGTGAAGGATGAATGAGATAGTTTAATTATGGACGATGAAGGCACAACAGAGACATTATGCTGTGGGACTGGAGAGCAGCTAATGTAACACCTTTGTTCAAAAGGGAAAGGAGGATAAACTGGATAACCACAGACCAGTTAGTCCACCATCTGTTGTGAGCAAATGCTTAGGGTCCTTAATTCAAAATCAAATTTGTAAACATTTAGAAATGCATGGGTTAATCGAGGACAGCCAGAATGGATGTGTTATAGGTAAATTGTATTTGACAAATGTAACAAAAATTAATACAAGTCATGAAATGTAGAGGTAAAGGGAATGCAGTTAGAGTACTGTGTGCAGTGTTGAGTACTCTATTACAGAAAGGAAGCCAGTGACCAAACAATGGAGATTGACCAAAATGATACGACACACACTAGGCCTTTTCCACAAAAGGAGAGAAAACCAAGAAGAAATGTAAGGTTTTTTTTTAAGGTTATTAAGAGTTTTGTTAGATTTAATAGGGAAAGGCAATTTTCTCTGGATCAGGAACTGGTGATGCAAGGTCATCAATTTAAAATTATCACAGAAAAAGTGAGGAGAAAGGCTACGAGAAATTTATCTACAAAGAGGGTTATTGGAGCATGGAATGCTTTGCATCAGGAAGTGGTTGAATCAGAGACCATTGCTTCTTTTAAGATAAATACTTGAAGCAGAGAAAGGTATAATAAGGCAATTGGGAGACCACAGGGCCTATTTCCATGGGATTAGTTTTGGATTGCTCTACCAAAATGACATGGTGGGATGAATCGTCTATGCATTGCTTATCAAGCTTTGTGAAGGTCCTGAATTTACTTAATTAAAAAAAAACAGTTGCTCAATTCAAACACAGTTCACCAATTTGTCATTTTGAAAGCCATTCTCTCCTTTGTTGCACACAAAAAAAAGATGCTATGCCTCATACACTTTGTCAAAGGCATATCAGGTAACATACTGTTCTGGAGCTTATGATCACTTACACTGTTTATTTCAACGCAAGTCACCTGAAATCAGCCAAACTGGTGCAAAACATTACAGAATTTTAAGAGGAAATTACATTCAGTGCAAATCGAGTTCCCTCGATCTTATGTGCTAGTTTAAAAAGCCACACCCCAAATTAATCACCATTACGAGTTTCTGCGAATTGGGCTTACAAAGATCATCAGCATCATCATAGGTAGTCCCTCGAAATCGAGAAAGACTTGCTTCCACTCTAAATGTGAGTTGTCAGGTGACTGTACAGTCCAATATGGGAATTACAGCCTCTGTCACAGGTGGGACAGACAGTGGGTGAAGGAAGGGGTTGGTGGGGAGTCTGGTTTTCCGCATGCTCCTTCTGCTGTCTGCGTTTGGTTTCTGCATGCTCTCAGCGACGAGATTAGAGGTGCTCAGTGCCCTCCCGGATGCTCTTCCTCCACTTAGGGCGGTCTTGGGCCAGGGATTCCCAGGTGCTGGTGGGAATGTTGCACTTTATCAAGGAGGCTTTGAGGGTATCCTTGAAACATTTCCTCTGCCCACCTGGGGCTCACTTGCTGTGTAGGAGTTCCGAGTAGAGCCCTTGCTTTGGGAGTCTCGTGTCGGGCATGTGGACGATGTGGTCCGCCCAATGGAGCTGGTTGAGTGTGGTCAATGCTTCGATGCTGGGGATGTTAGCCTGATCGAGAACACTGACATTGGTGCATTTATCCTCCTAGTGGATTTGCAGGATCTTGCGGAGGCAGCGCTGGTGGTACTTCTCCAGTGCTTTGAGGTGTCTACTGTATATGGTCCACATCTCTGAGCCATATAAAAGAGGGTGGGTATCACTACTGCCCTATAGACCATAAGTTTGGTGCTAGTTTTGAGGTCCTGGTCTTCAAACGCTCTCTTCCTCAGGTGACCGAATGCTGCGCTGGCACACTGGTGGCAGTGTTGGACCTCGCCATCAATGTTTACCCTTGCTGATAGTCGGTTCCCGAGGTATGGAAAATAGTCCACGTTGTCCAAGGATTTTGTTGACTGGGGGGAGTGGGGGGGAGCAGTGCTGTAATGGCTATCATTATAAAGAACAGTTTTGATAAAGAGCCAAAAGCCAGTTTTTCCGCTAATGGAGAAAAGCCTAATGATTGAAATATTCATAACAGAGACGTGGTCACCTATCACATCAGAAAAGTCAGTTGCAACAAAATGTATCTCATTAATGATACCAGCAGGCAGATCATAACCGGATAAGATAACACTTACAACAAAATCATTGGCGTTGAAATAAGATAGTAAGTTAACATCTGGTTAACAGGGGAAGCTACTTAGGAACATTGATAAAAAAGACAGAACATATCCAAGTTTAGATATCATTTACACCAAGTGTTACGAACCCTGAACGGACGTTGGAGGCAACTGTCTTTGCACATTCTGTCCATTGAAACTCTGCCAAGAGTAGACTGGTTTTGGAGATCCTTCCTCGGAGTGACAGGTCACATTAACAGTTTCTCCAAATTCAGCTTTTCCCTTAATTGCACAAACTGGTGTTGATGGAGCTACTGCAAATCAAATTCAGTACAGATTACTCAGTTGTTTCATTTACCTCGCAAAGCAGTTGCCATGACAAATTTAATAACACTTATACAATATCATAGATGTGAAATTTTCTGAGGCGCATCCGACAACAAACTTGCATATCGGGCCTTGGACACCGTAAAATGTCCCAAGGCATTTCACAGGAGTGTTAGCAGACAAAGTTTGACACCGAGCCACATGAGACATTAAGACAGGTGACCAAAAGCTTGGACAAAGAGATAGGTATTAAGGAGCATCTCAAAGGAGGAGAAAGAGGTGGAGAGATTCAGGGAGGGAATTCCAGTGCTTGGGACCCAGACAGCTAACGGCATGGTCGCTAATGGGGGGCAAAACAAATCGGGGATGCACAAGAGGGCTAAGTTCTTGGAGTTTGTAGGGCTGGAGGAGGTTACAGAGATGGGGAGGGGTGAGGCCATAGAAGGATTTGAACATTATTTGTAAATCTTGGGCAGATTTTACCAAACTGTTACTTTGAACAGGTACAAACTGTATGGGATTTAATTTTGTGTCATTTTTGAGTGTCGTACTAGTTATGATTCATATGCAGCACAGGCGTGACCAACACCAAACAATATATATCTTACTGCACTGGTACTGGAAGGAAACTGCGTTGGTTTGAGGGGGATAGGTGGGGAGGGGGGGGAAAGAAAGAACAAGGGAAGATAAAACACGGGGCTGAATTTTAATGGGGAAGGCAGGTTGGGGGGGGTTGGGGGCGGTGGGAGGCTCTGAGGCGGTCAGGAAACCGGGGGAGGGGGGAGGGGGCGGGGGGAGACAACACCGGTTTCCCACAGGTCCTGATGACTTTAACAGCAGGGCCTGAGTTGACTGAGAAGCCTCTGTTTCCCACCCGCAGCCAACCAAATTGTGATGCTATACAGAGGAGTGAGGGAAGGATCGAGTAGGGGCCAGCTGGGAGGTGGGGTGTGGGAGATTGGTGGCCCTGTGGTGGGGATTGGAGGTCTTGGAGTGGGAGGAGGAAATCGAAGGCCTAGAGGCGGGGGGTGGGGGCGAGGGAGAGGTTGATCGGAGGCCTCATGGGAGGTCTCCGATTGGAGTAGGTGGGCTAGACAGGGACCCTGGATCCTGGGGGGAGGTAGAAAGACACTTACCTGGGTTCAGCAGTCCTCATCTTGCTGCAGCTGCCGGGTTTTTCGAAATGTGTAAAACCCGACCAGCTACAGTTCAACACAAAATGGAGATCAAAGAGGCTTCCAGCCTCATTACATTGGCCTAGAAATCCCAGTCGAGGTCTTCCCGCAGGCAAACGACTGAAAAAGGGAAAAAAGATGCGCACTTACCTGTTGCTGCTGCACCCGTTTGAACTTCCGAGCCTGAGGCCTCTTGTGACTGCGCGTTGCAACGCGTGCATGTGGGGACGTGCGCAGGCCAGGAGCTGGAGACACATGGCTCTGAGCAACCAATCAGGTGTCGTATATTCTCATTCATAGTAATAGGAGTTCCGTAAGTCTGGAACTCCTATTATTATGAATGAGAAACTACCCCATCCGCCACCCCCCCCAAACACCCAAAACACAATAAAAAATAGAAAATATACGACATATTTAGGATTCATTTAAATTAAAATTCTTATAAAAAAAATATTTTCCCGTCTTTTTAAAAAAGTTTTAAAAATTATGCCTTAAAATAAACTTACTGTATTGGGGAGGGTTTTTAAAACAATAAAATGTGTTTTTCTAACTTTATTTTAAAATATTTGTGTGTATTTTTAAACACTTGCACCTGTAAAAGTAGGCTATACGCCTGCTTTTTCAGGCGCAAGATTTTTGAGGACATTTGCTGGGCAAAATATCCGTAAATATTGGAAATCTTGCCCTGCAAATGTCCTCGCTCCCGATCTGCGGATGATCTGTCAAGCCAGAAACTTGACAGATTGGAAAAGTCGGTTTTCAGCGCATGCGCATTGCACGCTGAAAACCGGCTTTTCCGACGCCTTCCTGGGTCCGTAGAAATTTCGTACAGACCCGGAACATTGAAATTTCAGCCCCAATATTTAAATGAACGGCCTGCCTCCTGGCAAGGGATTGGCTGCCCGTCCCACATCTTGCCTCCGTTAAACCGTAAATGGACAGGTTGAAGGCGGGTTCAGGTCAGGATTCTGATTTTTAACACTTTAACAACCCCCAGCCCCAGCCCTCCCAGTTTTTAGGTTAAAATTGCACCACATATTGTTTTTCTTTCCTCTTTTAAAATGGCTAAAAGTAATATTGCTCACAGTACCAGACTGATAAAAACAGAATACACGTAACCTTTGAATGCAATTACCCAGCATCCAATTACCCAGTGAGACCGAGATTATATCATTAGGACAACATTTAATATTTTTAGTATTCTATGATTGAAAATCTTCCGTGCTTCCATGAATGTCTTGTAAGAACTGAAAACATTTGAGACAGACATGATTGCAGAATCACAAACCTGGCACTTAGTTGCACAAAACATTAAGCATCAGAACTTTTGGCTAGAAATATAGGCCTAGAATTGGGGCCACGACCAGGTACACCACACCTAAATGGAGAGCCAATATCGGGAGAGTCTCAGACCTCATTTTAATGTTGCCGGCGAAACGTGAAGGTCCAACCAATGAAAAGGAGCCCAAGTTTGTGCCGCGGCAAGTGTTGTAGCAGCCCTCAGGCAAGTGTTGGGATTGGGGCTCACTTGGGGGCAGGAACAGAGAGAAAATCTGCATAGGGAGCAGCAACGATGTTGGGGGGTGGGGGGTGGGGGGGGAATTGGATAGCGGTGATCAGTTCCTTTAACATGGGGTTAACATTGAGCACTCCTGCTCCTTCTAGTTCCAGATTCAGTTAAGTTATTTACCTTCTTTACTTATCCTTATTTTCAAATCCCTCCATGGCCTCTACACTCCCTATCTCTGTAATTTCCTTCAGCCCCACAACCCCTCCCCCCCCCCCCGGGAAGTCTGCGCTCCTCTAATTCTGCCCTCCTGTGCATCCCTGATTATAATCGCTCAACCATTGGTGGCCGTGCCTTCTGTTGCCTAGGCCCCAAACTCTGGAACTCCCTGCCTAACTCTCTCTGTCTCTTTCCTCCTTCAAGACGCTCCTTAAAACATACCTCTTTGACCAAGCTTTTTTGATCACCTGCGCTAATTTCTACTTATGTGTCTCGGTGTCAAATTTTTAGCGCATAATACTCCTGTGAAGCGCCTTGGGACGTTTCACTACATTAAAGGCGCTATATAAATCCAACTTGTTGTGGTAGTTCTTTGTCGCAGGCAATCCCAAGGGTTGGTGTCAGCAAACCAGCCTTCAAGGGGAAACTTTAAACAGGCTTAAGACCACTTATTTGCATATGCAAAGAGTGTAACGCCTGTTTCATATACGCCTAAAGGACGTTTCTTGTTCTTACCAGAATTGGCAGGCAGCGTACCTCCGGCCAGAAATTATTGGGGGTCTTAGTAGTTTAAGCAACGCCTACAGACCAATTTCTAGGCCATAGGGTCAATGGTTGTAATCTAGAACAGCGTTTCTCCCAGTTACTGGCACATTAATTTTAATCAGGAGAATGTTTAATGTGTTAATATTCAGTGTCTCTATCCTCACTTGACTGTGCAAGAAGTTACCAGTTAGTTCAATAAACAGCTGCGATTGCAGCTAAATGTGTGCTCTGCGACATTTATTGGCACTGAGGTACTGTACCCGGAAGCAGAGAGAGGCACAATGATAACTAATACCAGCTGTTTGCATCATTATGCTCAGGTGGCCAAGGGAAGGATGAGCAGTGTTGCTTTAAACAAGCTCCTGATTAAAGTGCTGGTGAGAGGAGAAACACAATTGCAGATTGTAACATCTAAAACAGCATATAGCGTTCAGCAACCTCAAACTATTTTAAAATCATAAGATATACTAATTTTACACAAATTAAAATGGTTGGTTTAAAGCTGCTGTGTCCTGTAAAAAAACTTTTATATCACATTGTATATGCATTTTACAACAATCACCCAAGTTAACATTTTATTTTGTCCGATTTGTTAATTATGCTTAAATATAAGTTAAATGAATTGTTGCCATCTTTTCTACTCCCAACATTTTCTTCACCATCTTAAGATGATTCCATGAGTGCCGGCAATCTCTCGCAGTCTCCACTATTCATGTGTGATCCTGCATGGTGAGCATCAGCAAGGTATGATGGGAGAGACACACACAATTCCGATCTCCCCAACACACAAACACACTATTCCGCACCCACACATTAGCTATTCCACTCTCCCCAACACACACATACTTAATTCCACACACACACGCGCGCACACTGTTCCCCGCTCCTCCCGCGCACGCCATTCCCCGCGCGCACATACACACGCCGTTCCACACACGCAATTCCATACACACACACTATTCCACACACACACGCCGTTCCACACACACGCTCTCACACTATTCCACACACACACAAATATGTCACACACAATGCCACACATACACACACCATCATCATAGACAGTCCCTCGGAATCGAGGAAGACTTGCTTCCACTCTTAGAATGAGTCCTTAGGTGGCTGAACAGTCCAATACGAGAGCCACAAGTGGGACAGACAGTCGTTGAGGGTAAGGGAGGGTGGGACAGGTTTGCCAGGTGTTCCTTCCGCTTGTTTTCTGCATGCACTCGGCGATGATACTCGAGGTGCTCAGCGCCCTCCTAGATGCACTTCCTCCACTCAGGGCGGTCTTTGGCCAGGGATTCCCAGGTGTCAGTGGCGATGTTGCACTTTATCAGGGAGGCTTTGAGGGTGTCGTTGTAATGTTCCCTCTGTCCACCTTTGGCTCATTTGCCGTGAAGAAGTTCCGAGTAGAGCGCTTGCTTTGGGAATCTCGTGTCTGGCATGCGGACGACGTGGCCTGCCCAGTGGTGTTGATCAAGTGTGGTCAGGGCTTCAATGCTGGGGACGTTGGCCTGGTCAAGCACGCTAATGTAGGTGCGTCTGTCCTCCCAGGGGATTTGTAGGATCTTGCGGAGGCATCGTTGATGGTATTTATCCAGCGACTTGGTGTCTACTGTACATGGTCCATGCCTCTGAGCCATACAGGAGGGCAGGTATTACTACAGCCTTGTAGACCATGAGCTTGGTGGTAGATTTGAGGGCCTGGTCTTCGAACACTCTTTTTCTCAGGCGGCCGAAGGCTGCACTGGCGCACTGGAGGTGGTGTTGAATCTCCTCATCAACGTCTGCTTTTGTTGATAAGAGGCTCCCGAGGTATGGGAAATGGTCCACGTTGTCCAGGGCCGCACCGTGGATCTTGATGACGGGGGGTGGGGCAGTGCTATGCGGTGAGGACAGGCTAGTGGAGGACCTTTGTCTTATGGATGTTTAGCGTAAGGCCCATGCTTTCGTATACCTTAGTAAATACGTCGATTATATCCTGGAGTTCAGCCTCTGAACGTGCGCAGATGCAGGCGTCGTCCACGTACTGTAGCTCGACGACAGAGGTTGGGGTGGTCTTGGACCTGGCCTGGAGGTGGCGAAAGTTGAACAGCTTCCCACTGGTTCTGTAGTTTAGTTCCACTCCAGCGGGGAGCTTGTTGACTGAGGTGGAGCATGGCAGCGAGGAAGATTGAGAAGAGGGTTGGAGCGATGAAGCAGCCCTGTTTGACCCCGGTCCGGATGTGGATTAGGTCGGCAATGGATCCGTTGATAAGGATCACGGCCTGCATGTCGTCGTTGAGCAGGCGAAGGATGTTGACGAACTTTTGGGGGCATCCGAAACGGAGGAGGACGCTCCATAGACCCTCAAGGTCGAAGAAGGCCATATATAAGGGCTGGCGCTGCTCCCTGCATTTTTCCTGCAGCTGTCGCACTGCAAAGATCATGTCCGTTGTGCCCCGAAATCCGCACTGAGACTCCGGGTGGAGCTCCTCAGCCACAGGGCGAAGATGGTTAAGGAGGACTCTAGTGACAACTTTTCCAGTGGCTGATAGCAGGGAGATTCCTCTCTAGTTGCCGCAGTCGGATGTTCCCTTTTTTAAAGATAGTCACAATCACTGCATCTCCGAGATCTCCCGGAATGCTCTCCTCCCTCCAGATGAGAGAGATGAGGTCATGTATCTGCGCCAACAGCGCCTCTCCGCCATACTTTAGCGCCTCAGCAGGGATTCCAGCCGCTCCCGTAGCCTTGTTGTTCTTGAGTTGTCTTATGGCTTTTCCTACCTCGTGCAACGTTGGGGTTTCACGGAGGTGGTGGCGGGTCACATGCTGCGGGATAGAGTCAGTAACACTCGAGTCAAAGGCAGAGTCTCGATTGAGGAGACCTTCGACGTGCTCCTTCCAGCGGGCCCTGACTGCCTCGGTGTCCTTGATGAGTGTTTCCCCATTCTTGGCCAGCAGTGGGGTGGGGCCTTGGGAGTTTGGACCGTAGGTGGCCTTGACTGCGATTAAGAATCCTTGCACATCATGGCTGTTGGCCAGTTGTTGCATCTCCTGTGCTTTCTCCATCCACCACCTGTTCTTTAGGTCCTGCCCTCCTGTGTGGATCTGAGGCATGGACAATGTATAGAAGGTACCTCAAATCGCTGGAGATATATAACCAATGATGTCTCCACAAGATCCTGCAAATCCCCTGGACGGACAGGCGGACCAACATCAGTGTCCTCAACCAGGTTAACATCCCCAGTATTGAAGCACTGACCACACTCGATCAGCTTCGCTGGGCAGGCCACATGGTTCGCATGCCAGATACGAGATTCCCTAAGCAAATGCTTTATGCGGAGCTCCTTTGTGGTAACTGAGCCAAAGGAGGACAGCGGAAACGTTATAAGGACACCCTCAAAGCCTCCCTGGTAAAGTACGACATCACAACTGACATCTGGGAGACCCTGGCTGAAGACCGCCCGAGGTGGAGAAAGTGCATTCAAGTCTCAACGCAAAGAACGTGAAGAGGCTAAGCGCAGGCAGCGGAAGGAGCGCGCGGCAAACCAGCCCCACCGATCCCTTCCCTCGATGAATGTCTGTCCCACCTCTAACAGGGTCTGTGGCTCTCATATCAGACAGTTCAGCCATCAAAGAACTCACTTAGGGAGTGGAAGCAAGTCTTCCTCGATTCCGAGGGACTGCCTATGAGGTCCCCGTATTTTTGTTGGACCTCAGCCTTGAGCCGTCTGTAATGCTGCTTTGCTGTTCCAGAGATGGGTTGTTGTTTAAGGCTCAGAAATGCTCTGCGCTTGAGATTTATTAGCTCTTGAATCTCCTGATCATTCTCATCAAACCAGTCCTGGTGTTTCCTGGTTGAGTGACTAAGTGTCTCCATGCAGGCACTGGTTATGGAGGCCTGGAGGGCAGACCCAGCACTGTGGGCATTCTGCATCTCAGGGTCATCAAGGCACGCCAGGTTAGCTGTGAGGTACTGACCATATAGGGCTCTCTTAACTGGGTCTTTAAGTGCCCCGGCATTGACTTTTTTGCAGCACTGCTTCTGCTGCCCCCTACGCTTTGGGACTATGTCGAGGTCAATGATGGATTGGATTAGGCGGTGGTCCATCCAGCAGTCGTCAGCTCCCGTCACGGCATGGGTGATGCGCACATCTTTGCGATCCCTGGCTCAGATGATGACATAGTCGAGCAGGTGCCAGTGTTTGGAGCGAGGGTGTTGCCACGATGCCTTGTATTTGTCCCTCTGGTGGAACAAGGTGTTGGTGATGACAAGTTCATGCTCTAGACATTTTGTCAGAAGTTGGGTTCCGCTAGAGTTGGTTTTCCCTACCCACTCTCTGCCAATCACATCTCCCCAGAGGTCTGTGTTCTTGCCGACCCTGGCGTTGAAGTCACCGAGGAGGATCAGTTTGTCGCCCACAGGGACGCAGGGCAGGGCTTGAGGTTGGAGTAAAAACCCTCTTTGGCCTCATCTGTTGCATCGAGTGTTGGGGCGTACGCACTGATGACTGTGGCGTACTGGTTCCGGGATAGGGCGAGTCGAAGAGTCATGAGGCGTTTGTTAGCCCTGCAAGGGGAGTCTTTGAGGCGGTCGACCAGCTCGTTTTTGATGGCGAAGCCAACGTTCTTCCTCTGGTGTCCCTTTCCAGAAGGTAGTGTAACCTCCACCTTGTTCCTTGAGCTTCCCCTGCCTGCCGGGTCTCGCTTAGGGTGGCGATGTCGATATCAAAGCGTCTACGTTCCCGGGCAACTATGGCGGTGCGGCATTCCGGTCTGTCGCTGTTGGGGTTGTCCATGAGGGTCCTGACCTTCCAGGTTCTGAACTTCATGTTAGAGGAGTGGAAGATGCCTGTGCATGATTTCTTTTAATGTGGGGTGGTCGTTGCACACTGGCTACCATACGGGTTTAGCTGAGCAAGATCTTAGTCCAGTGACAAGGGGGTCCAAGGCGACTGGAGATCAGGCACTGCTGTATGGGCCTAGTTGCCTACGGCGAGATATTGGCCATTGGCGCTGGATGGCACCCCTGATGGTAGGTCGCGGGCACGGGTTGGGGGGGGTCACAGCCATGATGCTCATCACGTGCTGGAGGAGGAAGCCAGGCATCAGTGGAGAAGGAGAGAAGGAGAGGTCTAGTCGTCGCTGAAGGAGGACACACACACACAAAACCTTGTCCGCTTTTTCCATCCTTGGTCTAAGAGCACTGAAGATAATTTTAATGCGCCAGCTATCGCTTCAATTACAATCAATTATTTGAATATACATTTCTAATCTGTATAGTTTAGCTACAGATGCGGTCACTTAAAGTAACATTTCTAACACACAAATACAAAATCAGAAATTGAGAATCTTTAAAAATGTAATTACGAAGTAAACACAGTAGGTGATGGTATTGTTTGTGTACGACATCTTACAATTCTCCAGTCTCAGCGTACAGGTTATACTGAGTTGCTTTGTTTTGAATCATAACCGTAAGGATACATAATAAAATAATCTTTTGCCTATCAAAGGCTGGAATAGTGTTTACATAAAAGCTAATAGCATTACTACTTATATAAACAGAAAACTTTTTTTTTTTAAATGTCCTTACCCAATATAGTCACTATGATTCTGCCATCATTCTGGCCTTCGAAGTCAAAAGGCGATTCAACTTTAATCCGATAAGTTCCACTGTCACTCATATGTGTCTTCTTGATCATGATTGAACAATCATCCTTTTCAGTGTCTCCTGTAAAATTTACTCTGCCAGTGTACAGCTTTCCAACTTTATAGATTCCACCAAAAAAGTATTGGATTACATCAACCTTTTTAAAAAAAAAGTAGAACAGTGATGCTTAGAATCAGCAAAGTTCTGTTTACAATTCCTGTACTGGTATACAAGAACATAAGAACATAAGAATTAGGAGCAGGAGTAGGCCATTTGGCCCCTCGAGTCTGCTCCGCCATTCAATAAGATCATGTCTGATCTTCTACCACAACTCCACTTTTCTGCACAGTCCCCATATCCCTTGATTCCCTTAATATCTAAAAATCTATCGAATTCTGTCTTGAATATACTCAAAGATTGAGCCTCCACAGCCTTCTGGGCTAGAGAATTTCAAAGATTCACCACCTTCTGAGTGAAGAAATTTCTCCTCTTCTCAGTCCTAATTGGCCGATCCCTTATTCAGAGACTGTGACCCCTGGTTCTAGTCTCCCCAACCAGGAGAAACATTGTTCCTGCATCTACCCTGTCAAGCCTTGTAAGAATTTTGAATGTTTCAATGAGATTACACCTCATTCTTCTAAACTCGAGAATACAGATCTAGTCTACTCAATCTCTCCTCATAGGACAATCTCCACGCATCCCAGGAATCAGTCTGGTGAACCTTCGTTGCACTCCCTCTATGGCAAGTATATTCTTCCTCAGGTAAGGAAACCAAAACTGTACACAATACTCCAGGTGCGGTCTCACCATGGCCCTATATGATTACAGTAAGACATCTTGGGCTAAAAATTCAGCAACCTTGCGCCCGGTTTTTCAGCGATATTTTGCAGTTTTTGGCGAAAAACGGTGAACTGGGAAATTTGGAGAAGTCTTGTGCTGGCAGTTTTTAAGTACTGCTGGGGAGCGGACCGCAGGCGTGCAAGACTCGAAATAGCACTTTTGCCAAAAATTTGTCTCACAGCGCACCTGTAGTTAGGACGATAAAAAATGCCCGAGAAAAACCTGCGTTGGAGCCCTTGGAACAGCGGTAGGTATGAAGACCTGCAAAAAAGGTAAGTTAAAGTTCTTATTTTTAAAATTCTTTTGCAGCGATTCGATAGTTAAGTGTCTTGTGAATATTTTGTGATGTTTTATTTTTTATTTTTTGAAAAATTTTGGGGGGCGATTTCCCCCCTCCCAAGGCCTCTCACACAGTGGCAATCGGCTCGGATTAAATTGGCGAGGATTGTGGTTTGAGGCGTGAATCTTCATGCAATGCCGATTTTTACCGCTGGGCACATTGAAGCCCGAATCTTAGGTCTCGTAGTGGTAGCGGAGTGATAGTGATATTTTTTAGGGAAAAATTCCGCTATCACCAAAAAATGAATTTCTAACCCCTTTATTCTTATACTCAAATCTTCTTGTAATAAATGCCAACATACCATTTGCTTTCTTAATTATGCTAATTGCAGGTTTTTACAGGGCTGCTACCTCTTTCAGTACCTTTTCAATAATCTCCCCTGTGGAACTGCATGATTTTGAAGATTAAGAATGATCTTATTGCAAAAATATGCTCACTGGATTAAAGTAGGTCCCATGCTACCAATCACATCTCTTCCAATTGGTGTGCATTAAACACAGATCACATTTTCAGGCTGAAACTCCATAGTGGTCTAATTATCCCTCCAAGCAGTTACTTCAACAGTTTATGGTTGGACAGAGAATATTAACACATGACTTGCCTTATGGGTACAATGGGGGGGAAATTGTTTTTTGGCAAAAGCACAAAACGTGTGACAGCAACTCGGCAGCCCATTTTGCACCATGCCTAATTAAGGTCAATGGAAAAGAAAACTGTGTGCAGTGTGCAATGGACAGCCCATTTGCTGTTCGCTTTGTGCCACTGCCCGAAACTAATTTTTCCTCCAAAGTCTTGACTACTCGCAAAATAATTACAATAGGCTTCACCTTCTCATATTATTGTTGCATTGGCATGTCATCTGGAATTGAAATATGCCGAATGTAATACAAGTCACAGCATTCTCTGTCTGACCATATACCAGGAGGAAACTGTTGAATTGCAAGCTTCAGCTTTTAATTTCCTCAACTTTTTTGAAGTTGAGATTCTCAGATTACCGAGATGAAAATACATCCAAAAAAATAGTAATGCTCATACAATGTGCAAATAAATTCATATATGGTAGTTTGTCGGATTTCTCATGATCCAATCAGCAAGAAAAACCATTGTGTCTGCTAAATGCAAACACCATTTAATTGAAACAACAATGCATTCATTCAATGTACAAAATTCCAGACAAATTCAATTGCTCGCTCGGGGCGATAAGAATTTCACAACAGAAAAAAACATTTCAGATTACAGGAAATCTCAATTATCATATTAGCTAGTCCAAAACTGTCCAATTATTTAATTAAACTGGAAACAATTTAAGATCTGATACAGTACATTGGGCCCAAAATTCCACATGGACTTTTTTTTGGCGCAGTTGTAGAGATACGTCGAATTTTTTAGTGGCCCGACTGCGCCAAAACAAAACGTTCAAGTTTCGCCGGCATAACCTTTCATTTTGGAGCAACGCAGATGCCCTTCAGCTCTGTGGGTGCAGCTTAAGGTGTGTGCCGAAAAATTGAGGTTGCCAGGGTAACGAGCAATGCTCTGAAGGGCTGAGGCACAACTAAAGCATTTCCTCTTTGTAAAATAGATCACTAAGAAAGATTTGGGACAACAGACTGAAATCTCAATATATGAAACAATATGAAATTCCTTTTCTAGCATTTATAGATTTATTTCACCTCTACAGTGCCGGTGCCGCAACTATCTCGGGCCAAAAGGCCCCCGCACCTGCACACTGTCATCCCGGGCCGAAAGGACCCTGCACCAGCCCGCACCTAGCCCGGGCCGAAAGAACCCCACACCAGCCCATTGCCATTCCGGTCCGAAAGGCCCCCCGCCCCCCCTCGCCACACTTCCTCCCTGGTGCTCCGCTGAAACAATGGCGTCTTCTCTGCGCCGATTTCCTTAAGTGTAGGGAAGGTTTTTCAGAAAGGTGCAGTGCGCCGTTTTAGAAAAAAATTGTACTTGGCCAAACTCGCTTAAATGGCCAGAAGTAGCGCACCCAGCAGGTTCCAGCCCAGTGAGGTAAAAAAAAAAATCAAACGTACCTACTTTAGAATGGCGCAGAAACTTTGGCGAAACCTACAGATTTTAGTCTGCTCCAAAAAAAAACGTAGGCCAAGAAAAACAGTGCAAAACGGTGGCGAAAGTTCAACCCTATATTGCGATTTTTAGAACCAATTATATCTTCGCTTCTATTTTAAAGCAATTCAATAAAGCACAGCTTTGTAAAATTAAAGATCATGGCAAAATCTACTTAATGATGGGCACGTAAAGACTTGGGGATAGAATTTCCAATGGCTTACCGCTCGGTGGTCAGGTGAGCGAGAAATTCCCCACCTCAGTTACGCCTGCGGTTTCGAGGTACCACCGGGGAGCAGATCGCGGCGTACACCGCCCTCAGATTACCCTGGCGCGATATTTGACTCAGCAGAGACCCGTAGGTAAGTATGAAAAAAATGCCCACGAGAATCAATGGAGCTGGCGATAGGTAAGTAGCTCTGCAAGAAAAAGGTTAGTACTTGTTTTTTTACTCATTATTTTCAAATTCTGTTGTGGTGATTTAGGTTAAAAGGGTCTGAAGAACGTTTTAATGATTTTTTATGTTCTGTTTTTTGAAAAAATATTTTTAGTGTTTTTCTGCTCCGTAGTCTTGGGGTAAATTTTTAGTGATTTTTAAAATTTATTGCCCATTTTCTTTAGGAACCACCGAATTGGCCCTAAATTCTAATTTTTCGCTGAGAATTGGGGTGCAATATCCATTTTTTTTGCTGGACGGGTTTTTTAATTTTTTGGGAGGGGACGTTTTCGCCGGCGATAATCTTGGGAATCTTAGCGGTCTATTGGGCAGCAATCGGGCGCTGGTGGGTTGAGGAAATTCTAGCCCTCGGTAAGTAAACACTGAATATCAGCCAAAATAATTGTTAGAAAATTGCAAAAACTCATTTAACTGCCAGCTGTAATGTCACATTGAGTTCTCAGAACAGTATGTTTATTATGACTTTAGCTTTGATTTATTTTTTGTTCTTAATTACATATAATTTCCCTCTTCCTCCTCCCACCCCTCAAAAAATGCCCCCCAAAATTACTGACACCGAGGATGATGTGTGCTTGAACGAGTACACAAGTTAAAGCCTCATTTTCGGATAATGTTCCAATTTGGGTAATTTGAAGAACCCTTCAGAAGTATGTGAATGCACTCATTCACGTCAATTCATGGATAACATCGTTTCCATTAGTGGAGATTTTAGGTGATAAATTCGACTTGTGCCCAAAACTGACAGCAGCTCAGTGGAAGCGAATCAGGGGAGTGAGCCCAGGCCGCCAGCAGTCTGCAATATTTTTGTGGAGCCAGGCAACGCACTCCTGTTCCTTTAGGCTCCACAAAGATATAACTGTCTAAAAAACTTTTGTGGCCCTTTTGAGTGGCCTCCAATTGGCTCTTTGAGGACCACTGGTTAGGCCTCTCAAGACTTGCTACAACTAGGCACAAGTTCTGCTCGTTGTACCCGAATTTTGCATTTGGGGTCCTTCTTCGTAAAGTAGCCTTACGCCCATTTCAGGTGAGCAGGCTGGTCTCTCATTTACAGGCCCGCTTGAATATTGCATCAGGTGGGCCTTGAGCACCAATAGGATGGCTGAGGTATCCCCTTCCCGCCATCTCCCACCCCCTCCCCCTGCCCCGCCCCCGGCCATTTTTCAATTCCTGGCCACCCGTTTTTCAGGTGCAAAAATTGATGGCTGAGAGTTGATTTTATTCCTAATTGTGCCTACACATAGAGCTCAGATGATCACTCAGCAGAAATTGCTATGGTGCTAATATGCAAGCTTGATTGTTTAGGTTTAACCATAACTTAACTACAATTTCTTCTCATCAAAAACATTAATATTCTCTTTGTATTTTTTGTTTAAACAGTAACCGGTCATGACATCATTGATGCAACTGACTTGGAAAGGTTACCAAGATTAACAATGATTTTGCACTGAGAATAACGGCGAGGTTAACAGCGCTCACTGTTATGATGAAATAAATCGGACAGCAACTTCCGGAATCCATACATGCGCAGTTAAATGTGGAAATCTGTAAGTTGCGCTCAGAGTTACCCTGCTCCTCCACAGGCTGGGCTATACTGGTATCTCACCAATAAATTCGACATTGACATCCATGTGAGGGTGTAAAGTTGCGGTTCTTACCCACTAAACACGCCAGAAAAGGCTGTGGTGCATTCAGGAGTAAACACGTTTTTAATGGCGTACTAAGTCATAATTACTGACAAATCACCTCTCTCGAACTGAAAATTTAATTTTGCAAGTGTAGAGTCTCATTTCTTCAGAATGCAAGCTGGGGATTTCAAAATATTTTTGTTTTACTCTTTCTGTTTGCCCCTTTTATTTGTCTTAATTCCATCTTTCCCTCTCTTCATTTCACGTTCTGAACACGATTTAAATCTAATTTATACTTCCTGGTTTAGACATTTGGGCTAGATATTCCATTTTTGTGCTTATCGCCCAAAAATAGGCATTATTTCCAGCGTGGGCGGTAAAAAAGGAGTTTCAGATCGCTGGCTTCTCGGCCATTCTCAAAACACCTAGTTTCCATTTTGGAAATGGGTATTACCACGAGCGATATGAAATAGGTGGTAGTGTTAAATCTCGCTGACCTTCTGCCATAAAGTGTCGCTGTCCTTAGCAATGGCATGGCAATGCTCGATTCCCGTGATTCAGGATGTCAAGGGTCATCATGACATACGCAGAAGAGGAGACAGAGAGAGAGGGAGCCGAAAGGGACTGAAGGCGTGTGTGACTGTGGTGTGTGCTTGTTTGACTGTTGTGGGAGGCACGAAGGAGATTCACCAACAGCAAAAAGCCTACTAAGCAGCAAGAACATAGTTGGCACCGAGTTTTTGTCCAACAAATAATATATAACATGGAAGGGATGGAGGAGGCCCTGGAGCTGGTAGCCAGGAACACTGGTGGCAGAGGGCTCCCAGTGGTCCCAGAGCGCCACACTGCCCCAAGGTGCCGTACCCCCATTGCCAACCACACGAGAGCCAGCAGCAACATCTTGCTTCTGGCTCAGAGCACGTTCCCACCTCGGGACCATCCTCTCCTGTATTCGTTTCGGCCGTCATCCCCACCCCACAATGAAGCATCACCTGAGGAGCTCCTCTGCCAGCTGTCTTGGAGTCAGGAAGGGAAGGGGACGGGGTAGAGATGGGGAGGAGAAGTGGGGTTGGGGGGGGAGGGGGGGGGGGGGAGTGGAAAAGGGTTGGTTTTTACAGAAATATTGATGATTTCAGACAAATGTTCGTTTTAAATGTTTTTTTATTTAACAAAACCTTGTTGCGCATTGGCTCAGATAGCTGCACCATTAAACGCTGGTGATTCCTTAATATCAAAGGGTATAATGACACTTTACTTCAATCAACTTAAACTTTAACTGTCACCAAGGTGATGCCCACCATTGATATATGACCTGCACACCCAGCAGTGTGTCAGCCTTGTAAATAGCACCAATTTTCTTTCAGGCAAAGTGATCATTGATGAGCACCTGATGTAAGGCTTTTGCAGCTATCATGCCACCATGGGCCCTTTCATGCGGTCTACAGGGGGTGGGGGGCATGGCTTCAGCATCAGCCCGATTGTCTGAGCCGATGTTAGTGTCCGCTTCCTCGTCTTCCTCTTCCTCCCTCTGGTGAGGTGGACTGTCAGACTCATCTGATAATTCTTGTCCCCTCCTGATAGCCAAGTTGTGCAGCATGGAGCACACCATCACGAATTGAGCTACCTGTTCAGGGTGGTATTGGAGCTCACCTCCCGAGTGATCCAGGCATCTAAAGTGCTGCTTAAGCACTCCAATGGTTTTCTCCACGATATTGCGAGTGGCTCTGTGGCTCTCGTTGTATCGCCTCTCGGCTTCGGTGTGGGTGTCACGCTGGGGGGGGGGTCATCAGCCAGGTGGCGAGGCCATATCCTTTGTCACCAAGCATCCAGCATTGTGGCTGATTGTATCTGACTTGTTTAACAGTGCTCTCACGCAGGATGTGAGCATCATGGATGCTGCCCGGAAATTGAGCATTCGCTGCCAGTATAATTAGCTGGTGGTCGACAACCAGTTGGACATTCAGGGAGTGGAATCCCCTGCGGTTGCTGAAAACCTCTGCATCCTGAAAAGGTGCCCGCATCACGAAATGCATACAGTCTATTGCTCCCTGCACCTTGGGGAAGTTTGCAATTCTGGAGAATCCTAGAGCCCTCTCACTCTGTGCCTCCCTGGTCATAGGGAAGCTGATCAAGTCCCTCCTGTGTGCGTACAGGGCTTCAGTGACCTGTCTAATGCAGCGATGTGTGGCATGCTGAGAAAGTCCGCAAATGTCACCAGCTGTGGCCTGAAAAGAACCCGAGGCATAGAACAACAGTGCCACGGTGACTTTGACCTCAATGGACAGTGCAGTACTGATGGTGCTGGCAAGCTGAAGATCTCTCCTTATGAGCTGGCATACCTCAGTGATAACCTTTTTGTGGAAGCACAGTCTCCGAAGGCAGGTGGTGTCGGGCAAGTCGAGGTAAGACTGCTTCTCCTTGTACTTGCGGGGTGTGTAACGTCTGGTCCTCCTCATCAGTCTGGCACTTGTTACATTGGGCACATAATGCTGTGGAGCATACCTTCGGCGATCTCAAGTCTGCTGCATGTAATTGGTCATGAAGAAAGGGTGAGAAAGGACAGGCCCCATTGCAGTAGCTCTCTGTTTTCCACCGACGAAGACACCTACTCAATTCCAATTGGTCACAGTATGGTCAAGATGTTTGTACAGGTGTTCAAATCAACTCCAACGACCTCCAGAGTACATCCGAACTCCCCCGAGGTTGAAGCACAGCAACCCTTTTAAAGGATGCGACATGTGATGTAGAACATGGCATCCATAATGCTGTGATTAGTTCCAGTTAGTTCCACTTTTTCTGGGTGGTTTTTTGGGCGAGCGATATTGTGGGCGATATGTGTATGAGGTGGTGAAAATGACGCTGGGTGATCTCATGGCCGCTAGTTTTGGTAAATATGCTCTTTATGACAAAAAAAAGTGGGCTGACGGAATTATTGAATCTCGGCATTAAATCAGTGCAGAAATTAACGCTGGGCGATATTATGGGCGTTGATTTCGCCCATTCTGATGATTCCGCCCCAAAAAAGTGGGCGGGCGGTATTATTTTTTCCTGGAGTTAAGCACATGGGGAAAGTAACGCTGGGCGATAAGTTTCTGAAAAATGCCTGTCAATTTCCATTTTGTGGCTATATGGGCGATATCTGGGTGTTTTACGTCATTTCAGCGGCAAAATGGGTGTTAAGTGGGCGTTAAGCATGCAAAAAAAGTGGAGGTTTTAGCCCCGTGTTTCAGTGGGGATTCTTCAATCTGATTGGTTGAAGAGCCACAGTGTTGCTTTTCCCTGCTCATACCTGCAACAGACTTCCTGTAAAGGGCATCATGTTGGATCAGACTCCCAATGACAGCAGGTCTCTGCTCAAAAGCCCCCAAAAACTCCGTGAGCAGCTGTCAGTGTAGTGAACGTCAAGTGCATTTCCATTGCTGCTGTCCGCAAAATCCAGGCCATTATGAAAGTGCTTAATTGACAGATTACGGAGGGTAAATCATGACTACTGCTAATTTTAAGTCAGCACACCTGCAGTCAGATGCAGTAATTCTTTCAATTCTATACCTTAAATGAGTAAAAAAAACAATGTTAGCATTGATTATAATTTTTGTAACCATTTAATTTCAAAACCATAACTTCCCCTCAAGACTCATACTTACCCGTTTTTCCTTTATATCCTCTGGGAGTCGACGCCATTCAACATTAAATCCTGTTTTGTCTGATGTTGTAGATGTATACTGACAAGTTAACTTCAAATCATCACCTCTAGCAATCTCTATTTGATTCTGAGGTATGTTGACCCTCATTGCATTCACAGCTGTTAGAACTGTAGATTAAAACAAAGGGGGAAAATCACAGAATCACAGTTAACTTTATTAGGTCCAACTGAAGCTGTTCCACATCATTTGCTACTCCCTTCAACTCTTTTGATTGGAGAAAAATAAACATTAACTCAAGTGCCCCCTGATCTGGGGGACACTTCAAACACTTTCAAACAAATGCCCTTTTTTTGTGTTTTTTTTGTTTTTTTGGCACTAAAACCATAAATTTACAAGTGCCCCCTATAAAAGGGGATGCTACTCCCTTCAACCAGATGAAAAAACTGGTCCAGGTGCAACACTTATTAAACAATCTTGATTACAAATGCTTTCCTCCAATTATTGTTGCGAATACTCAACATAAATGAATATCATGTAGCAGGGTGAATAAGGGCTAGTAAGGGTATGGCCCCTTCAACAACCTTCCCTTTAAAGACATTAGCACCTGGAGTGGGTGGAGACTTGCTCTAGCCAGATGAACATAAAAGGGTATGTTTGGGGGTGGGGCCATTGCGTGAGCGTGAGGAAAGAGAGGTTGGGAGTTGGAGCTAAAAGATTCATTGTGTGAACTTGCTTTGTGTAATGTGCATTAAAAGGAGATGTTTGGCAATTGAATTGATCAAGGATCAGTGTTTGTGAAGGAAAGGAGGCCCCAAGATGGTAGGACCATGTAATATGAAAGAGAGAAGGCCCTAAAATGGTAAGGCTGTGTAACAATCATTAATCCAATTTATCATCTGGATTTGTGTGCTGGTACTCACCCAGATTTGCTACCAGTTAGGATGTGTTGAACTGTTATATTAGGTTGTTATACTAAGCAAATGTTAAAACTTCTCTGCATTTTGCTTTTCTCCACTATAAGCTTGGTTCACATTGATCACAGGGAAGCAGTGGTGGTTTTGTCTTCCAATTCTGGCAGCTATCAGCTCAAGTTGGCATCATGGGGAAGAGATTTTTAAATTGAGCTACTACTTCAAGGTTTAAAGAACTCCGACAAAGGTCGTTGACCTGAAACGTTAACTCGGTTTCTTTCCCCACAGATGCTGTCTGACCTGAGTATTTGCAGCATTTTCTGTTTTTTTTTAAACATTACATTGAAATACATCACTTGTATTTGATTAAAAATTACTTTGTTCTTTCTTCACACACAAAACAAACTGTCAAACACATTACTTTCTTTTTTAAACTTAGAATCTCAAGTAAATATTAAGATCCTATATTTTTTCAATGCAATTCTCTTTCTTCTTAAAGGCAATACTGTGCTACCTTGCTGGAGTATGGTTGCATGGGCACTGGTACCTTATCCAGGAGGCAATTATTCACATGTGAGCCCTGATGGGGAGTATTGGCAGGTCATTTGACCACAGGAGTCATTGTAGCTGAGTTTGAACCTATCCTCACCCAAGATCAATACAGGGAGCATGAAAGGCAATCAGGATTAGAAACCTAGGGTGATGCACGTAACTGAAGTCCCTCATCTCTGGAACCAGACTTGTAAATCTTTTCTGCATCCTCTCTAAGGCCTTTACTTCCTTCGTAAAATGCGGTGCCCAGAATTAGTCACAATACTCCAGTTGAGGCCGAACCAGTGTTGTATAAAGATTCATCATAACTTCCTCACTTTTGTACCCTCTGCCTCTATTTATGAAGCTGAGGATCTTGTATGCTTTAACCACTTTCTCAACCTGCTCTGCTACCTTCAATGATGTGTACATACAATTTCAAGTCTCTCAGTTCCTGCACCCCCTTTTGAATTGTACCCTTTATTGTCTCTCCTCAATCTTTCTACCAAAATGCGTTAATTTCACCTGCCACATGTCCGCCCATTTCACTAGCCTATCTATGTCTTCTTGAAGTCCATCACTATCTTCATCACTGTTCACTATGCTTCAAGTTTTGTCTCATCTGCAAATTTTGAAATTGTGTCCTGTACACCCACATCCAATCATTAACATATATCGAGAAAAGCAGTGGTCCAATACCGACCCTGGGGAACACCACTGGATACCTTCCTTCAGTCTGAAAAACAACCGTTCACTATTATTCTGTGTTTCCTGTCACTTAGCCAATTCTGAATTCTGTATCCATGCTGCCACTGTCCCTATTATTTCATGGGCTTCAACTTTGCTGGCAAGCCTATTATGTAGCACTTTATCAAACGCCTTTTCGGAGGTCCATGTATACTACTTCAACCGCATTACCCTCATCAACCATCTGTTACCTCATCAAAAGACTCAATCAAGTTAGTTAAACACGATTTTCCTTTAACAAATCCATGCTGGCTTTCCTTAATTAGTCCATACTTATCCAAGTGACTTAATTTTGTACCTGATTATGGTTTCTAAAAGCTTCCCCACTACTGAGATTAAATTGACTGGCCTGTAGTTGCTGGGTTTATCCTTGTATGCTTTTTTGAACAAGAGTGTAACATTTGCAATTCTCCATCCCGCTGGCACCAGCTCCCTATCCAAGGAGGATTGGAAGATTATGGCCAGTACCTCTGCAATTTCTACCTTTACTTCCCTCAGCATCCTAGGATTTATCCCATCCGGTCTGATGACTTATCTACTTTAAGTACTGCCAGCCTTTCTAATGCCTCATCCTTATCAATTGTTTTAATCTCAACTACCTCCTCTTTCACTATAACTTTGGCAGCATCTTCAAGCATAGGTCTCCATTTTCCCTAATTAGCCCCGTCCCGCCTCTTGCTAACCATTTACTATTTATGTGCCAAGAGAAGACTTTTTGATTCCCTTTTTATGTTCGCTGCCAACCTATTCTCATTCTCTTTCTTTGCCCTGTAAGCATCGGCGTAAACATCGACAGCATCGGCGTAAATATTTTGAACTTTAAGTTTTGGATGTTGTTTTTTCATATTTCAGAAGAACTGACATTGGGACAGGCCTAGGCATGTTCCACAGGAATACACATCAGGTGGGCGGGGATAGTCTGGGATGGCTGAAGGCCCTTTGTCATGTAATGGGAACCCATCAGTAAGAGATCAGGTAAACTGGTCAGTGCTCAAGCCATCAAAATGACAGAGCCCCGGAGCTCACGAACCTCAGGACAAAACAAGCTATTTGGCCACCCAAACTCGTGGAGCCTTTATCCCCAGGAAGAGCCCAGTGACAAAAGCACAGGCTGAAGATGTTATTCATTGCTCTTTAGTTGGACTGCCTCAGGCAAAGGACTGTTTTTTGGCGTGGGAATTCAGCAAACATTTTTCAGGTATAAGAGACTGGCAGTTGGCTGCCATTTCTCCCTCTCTCTCTCTCTCTCTCTCTCTCCTCTTCTACACTTGCTTACTTCATTCAACACTTTCAAGGACCGAGCACTCCGTCTGGGACGAGCAAAGAGAGCCTTGCTATTTTGACTGGGAAGCTGATCTTGAGACTGGACTTGGAAACCACAGATTGGTACGAAACCAGAAGATACACCTCATCGGGAGAAGCAGTGAGTAAGCCAGAGGGGTAACTGGTGAGCATTATCCCAGCCCACACATCCTTTAGACAAAAATAGTGTGAAGGGATGTCATGTGTCCCAACCAAGCCTTAGGGGTGTAGTGGGGAGGCTTCTGCGCAGACCGTAGGCGTGGGAATTCAGCAAACATTTTTCAGGTATAAGAGAATGGCAGTTGGCTGCCATTTCTCCTTCTCTCTCTCTCGTACGCACAGTCTGTTGGACAGATTCGGTTGTGCCCTATTGAGCCAAGCAGGGGTGTTTTAGTCGTGGGTATTTGCGATAGGGGCTTGTTCAGACGGGCCAGTGTTGTATGTTGTACTGTTAGTTTTACGCCACCAGGATGTGTTTTACTGGAAGCAGGTGTGTGCTTTAACTTGAATAAAAGCATTGTGACGATCGAGACCGAAAGATCTGTCTATACTGTTCTATCTGTCTGTTCACTACAATAATTCCCGGGGTCTAGAACTATTGTAAGGGGGATGATTCGAAACCATCAATGGCAAAACCATTTTCAGCCCCTCTTATTTCCTTTTTCACTCTCCCTCTGAACTTTTTATATTCAGCCTGGTTCTCTCTTGTATTCTCAACCTGTCATCTGTCATATGCCCCCTTTTTCTGCTTCATCTTACTCTCTCTCTTTCGTCATCCAGGGAGCTTTGACTTTGGTTGCCCTACCTTTCCCCCTCGTGGAAACGTACCTCAACTGTACCTGAACCATCTCCTCTTTAAAGGCAGCCCATTGTTCGATTACAGTTTTGCCTGCCAATCTTTGATTCCAATTTGCCCAGGCCAGATCCATTCTCAACCCACTGAAGTGCTGTACATAAGGAGGAAAAATGAGCCACATATATTCCATTAATGGTGTTAAAACAGCTAAAGATGATGTTGAATTAGACCTAGAGGTCTTGGTAGATTAAATGCTCATGTTCATTCAACCAGTAAAATGTTGAACCACAGCAAAATTAGTAGAATGCAAGTCAAAAAGTTACGATCAAACTTTATAGTGCTCTGATCAGACCACAGTGCTGTGTCTTGTTCTGGTCACTAAGACACAAGTGAGACATTGCACTGCCTCCAGCAGTTTAGAGAAGAGCACAAAGCCAGTATCAATGATTTGTTCTGAGAGAAGACTAAACTTTTCCCCAGCCTTGGAACACCATCTGAGCAATGATCTTATAAAGTTGTATGATGGTAAATGGTATAGAAAAGGTAGAGAGTAAGACAATGGGTGCACAGATTCAAACTAGGAAGAGACAAATTTAAGACAAATATCAGAAAATTCTTCACAAAGTGTGATCACTTCACTGAACTGACTCCTGAAAGAACAGAAGCAAAAACACTGGAATGAATCCTTTCAAAAACCAGACAATTTCTGACTGTTGATTTTGTGTATATGTTTGTTTTCCTAGATAACTGTAGATATTTTTTAACATAAGGCGGTAGTCCCTTCTTCAATACATTAGTTAGCTTTATCTGAGCATCCTTTCACTATTACAGAATTAGGATTTGGAAATAAGTGACAATGGACTGGTGACAAGGTTTATTTAGTTAAAAATATTGCACACACTCTTATTTAAGATTTCACTACAGTATACTTGAATGCATGCCACAGATAGCTAGCTGATTTGTGGAAAGTTGTCTTCAGTAGCTTTGAAAGCTGTACTCCTGTGTACCTGCTCACGGTACCTTGCAGTCAACAGGGAGAGAGCCAATAATAGGTATTAGTAAAGTCAACTTTCACAAGGAAATGTGAGGATTGATAATCAAATGATAATTATAGATTACAAACCCCAGACTGAGGTCGTCAGGACCACCACCTTTAAGCACAAAATTCAGATCTGCGTTCCTGCAAACTATGGTTTCATACCTTGTAGTTTTCTTTCAATGATTTCAACATGCAAAGGCTTTTATTTCCAGTACAAGAAAATAAATCCTTTTTTGAAATGACTGTTGTCATCATAGTCAGTCCCTCGGAATCGAGGGTGACAGCAGACAAACACTTATTCAATGACCTTCCTCTGTCTGCTATTTAAATAGAGGTTAAGGTTTGGGTGTGACTCTTCTTGAGACTTGGCTTTAAGGTTTTGTTTCCATGATATCAGTTCACACTTAAGCCTTATAAAGCTACTTAAAAATAAAGATTGCTTCTTTTAAATGATTAAATCAGCACACATGTAACTCATGCAATCCCACATCTAATTCTAGTTGGCATGGAGTGAGGAACAATACAGATGTGATGAAACAATTTTGTTTTGTGCCTGTAGAATGCACGATTTGGGATTATTGGGTTATAAAAGATTTCAGTTCACAAATTCACATTGTATGAGAGGCAAAAGGAACTGAACCCTATAACGCTGTATTGAATGCCCTAAATCTATTTTTAAAAAAAATCTAATTCTTCCAGGAGAAGTTCTAATGACTAGAGAAACCAGGGTTGTCCTCTTTAGAGCAGAAAAGGTTAAGGGGCGATTTCATAGGTGTTCAAAGTCATGAACAGTTTTGATAGAGTAAATAAGAAGAAACGTTTCCAGTGGCTGATGGGTCATTAACCAGAGGGCACAGATTTAAGGTCATTCGCAAAAGAGCCAGAGGTGGCACGAGGACAAAGATTTTTTTAGGTAGTGAGTTGTTGTGATCTGGAATGCACGGCCTGAAAGGGTGGTGGAAACAGATTCAATAATAACTTTCAAAAGGGAATTCGATAAATACTTAGAATCTTAGAGCCTGAGTTTGGTGGAAGCTAAGTTCCACCCAAGTACCGTCCAAAGGGCCGCTAAGATCCTGACAGTACTTTGGGTGGAAGTTTCATGAAAAAAAAATCTGGGAAAGACCGCCCAGTGGCAAAAATGGGCCTTGCACGCCGATTCTAAGCAGCAGCAGGTAGCAGCTCCCATTCTCGGCGGCAAATGCAATCCTCGGCAAAGTACCGCTGAGGATTGAGTCGGGCCCAACTGATAAGAAAAACATTTTAAAAAAAACACCAGAAATCCTTCAGGGGATCCCATCTACTTAAATCCCTGCAAAAAAAAAAAGAGTAACCTTCTTTTTTGCTGGTCTTCATACTTACCGTTGAGGTTAGACCTGCCTCTATGCGCCGGTCTTTTCCGCTGCTGGAGCAGACTCCCACCTGGACCAAACTAGCAGCTCGGTGGGCGGGAGGACTCCTCTGGGCGTTGCACGCCAGCGCACACCAGCGGATGGTACCCAGCGGTCTTCTTTTCCTGCCGGTGGGAGGACTCCACCAAATTCGCTCGGAGGAGACACCGCCCAGAAAACTCGGCGGCAGCGGACCAATTTTGGGCCCTTTACGACATGGAAGGAGGCCATTTCAAATCATTGTCAGCCAGCGCATACATAAAGAGCTATCCAGCCTAATCCCACTTTCCAGCTCTTGGTCGTAGCCTTGTAGTTACGGCACTTCAAGTGCACATCCAAGTACTTTTTAAAAAGTTGTAGGGTTTCTGCCTCTACTACCCTTCCAGGCAGTAAGTTCCAAACCCCCACCACCCTCTGGGTGAAACAATAAGGGAAATCGGTCCTTCCTAGCCACTCTATCTAGGCCCCTCATAATTTTATACACCTCAATAAAGGTCTCCCCTCAGCCTCCTCTCTTTCAAAGAAAACAAATACCTCAGCTAATAAAGGCAAGTATTCCATATGCTATCTTAACCACCCTATCTACCTGGCCTGTATCTTCAGGGATCTGTGGACATGCACTCCAAGGTACCTTTGCTCCTCTATACTGCTCATTTAATGTGTATTCCCTTGCCTGGTTAGCCTTCCCCAAATGCATTACTTCACACTTTTCTGGATTGAATTCCATTTGCTGCTGTTCTGCCCACCTGACCAGTTCACTGATATCTTCCTGCAGTCTACAACTTTCTTCTTCATTATCAACCACACAGCCAATTTTTGTATCATCTGCATACTTCTTAATCATACCCCCTACATTCAAGTCTAAATCATTGATATATATCACAAAAAGTAAGGGACCTAGTACTGAGACCTGTGGAACCCCACTGGAAACAGCCTTCCAGTCACAAAAACACTCATCAACCATTACCCTTTGCTTCCTGCCTTTGAGCCAATTTTGGATGCAACTTGCCACTTTGCCTTGGATCCCATGGGCTTTTACTTTAATGACCAGTCTGCCATGTGGGACCTTATCAAAAGCCTTGCTAAAATCCATATACACTACATCAAACGCACTACCCTCATCGACCCTTCTTGTTACCTCCTCAAAAAATTCAATCAAGTTAATCAGACATGACCTTCCCTTAACAAATCCATGCTGACTGTCCTTGATTAATCCATGTCTTTCTGAATGAAGATTTATCCTGTCCCTCAGAATTTTCTCCAATAATTTTCCCACCACCCAAGGTTAGGCTGACCGGCCTGTAGTTACTCGGTCTATTCTTTTCTCCCTTTTTAAACAAAGGGACAATGTTAGCAGACCTCCGGCACCACACCTGTAGCCAGAGAGGATTGGAAATTGATGGTCAGAGCTTCCGCTATTTCGTCAAAAGGGAAAAATTTGCAGGGCTATGGGGAAAGAGCAGAGGAGTGAGATTAACTGGATAGCTCTTTTAGAAGAGCCAGCACATGTGCAATGTGCCAACTGGCTTCCTTCTCTGCTGTATCATTTTAATTCCAAGTTATTTTTTTGGCTTACATGTTAAGTTGTCAACTAATGTTGACGTAGAAACATAGAAATTAGGTGCAGAAGTAGGATATTCGGCCCTTCGAGCCTGCACCACCATTCAATAAGATCATGGCAAAAATGATAAAATAAGCTACATTTTAGTTTTGCGATTATTCAATTGCTTGGTGCAAAATTATGTGAAATAAAGTACCTTGTATATATATTTTACAAAGTGCTATTGCATAATACCTCAAGTTTCAGTCACACCCAGTTTCTGGCATCATACCGTGTTTCACTCTCCACCGCTAATGAACTATAGTACACCAGTCAGTGGGGGAAAAAAGAAATGGGAAATACATTCTTCTTGTTCAGTACTGAGGGAGTGTTGCACTGCTGGAGGTGCTATCTCAGATGTGATGTTAAACAAAGGCCCTATCTACCTGCTCGGGTGAAAAGGGAACAATCCCGTGGCAGTATTCAAAGAAGAGCAGGGAAGTTCTTCCAATGTCCTGGCCAACTATTCATTCCTCTCTTTATCAACACCAAGACACAGATTATCTGGTCATTTATATCATTGTTGTTTATGAGGAAATTAGTGCCATGTTTCCCTACATTACAATAGTGATGACTCCTCAGTAATACCTTGTTATCTGTAAAGCATTTTGGAACATCTCGAGGTGGTGAATAGCACTATTTAAAAACAAGTTATTTTTTTTGTTCCAAGGTACTGGATTCCCTTGCCATCCCATTCAGCTATCTAAAATCTTAAGACTAGATACCACATTTAAAATGACATTTACTAGCAGGTTTATAAACAATGTTACAATTACATTGAGTCATTGATCAAATCAATGAAACCAGAAGTCAGTACAATTGTTGGCTAAAATGTCAGGTAATGGAATCCAGAGGAAGTTGTAACTTCTGAAGAACAGTGGGCAAGAGTTAAGCTCTTGCCCAAAACCCAAGAGTAAGCATTGCAGAGAGTGCAAGACATTCCTATAAAACAATGTACTAAGAGGACACCAAAAAACAGTTTAGGAAGACAACAATTTTAACTTTAAAAGTTAATACAAGAACAGCTGCAACTGAATGCAAGGAATTCGGAAGAAAATAACACTAATGTGGTGTTAGACAAGGAAAGTTTGTTTTGAGAATGTCTATACTATGGGGATTCAGACGATTACCAAATATAATAAGTTAGCATACCCTAGCTAAAGCTAGATCCAACCAGTGAGAGGCGAATAGGAATTTTTCGAAATACGCTGATTTATTGGGACTTATGCACTTCCGATTATCAACCTCCTTTCACCCTCTCCCCCTTGTCCATAACCAGCAGAAGCAGGGTATTGGTTGTACACTAGGTCAGATTATGATCGAAAGTTCATTTTAAACCTTAACACTAATCACCAGGACCTCTATATCGTGAATACGTTTATGGAACCTTTCCTGGCAGTCAATATGGCAAAGAGAATCACAACTCTTCAATAACCCGCACCCCCTTTTAATGGTGTTGGTTTTACTGATACTCAATATAAAAACGGCTTCGATTTAACCCCTCATACACACTCTCTCTCTCTCTCTCTCTCTCTCTCTCCAGGTGTGCTCCAGGGAAGAAACACACAATAGCTTTGGTCTGGTTTGATGGCTTTCCCGAATAAGGAAGCAGAGTTGCCGAAAAGAAGGGCGTGAAATTAACAAAAACACTACAGAAACGGCCTGTGGACTGTCAAACAATAAAACGGAACTGAGGAGAGTAAATAGTTGTGCAGTCACAACTAACTCATACAATAAATATAGTTCACGCTCTCTGTCCAAACTCCGTTCTTGGGTGAATTCGAAACCGAGTTTTTTTCAGCAACCTGTGTGTAAGGTGTGGCCATCAGCTATGATTCCAGGTACAGTAGATACTGATTAATACAAACACCTACCAGAAAACAGCGCCAGGACAACTTCAGCAAGCATTCTTCTATTCGCTGTTATAATCAAGAGATATATATTTTTAAGCCCTTCTAAAAGTGAGTGTAAACTGAGGGTGTTGATTTTGTGATAACCTTCCAACCTTGCTCGTGTTCTGGCCTCCGGAGACTTTGCCAGGTCGTTTCCGCCCGGAAGAGTAGAGACCTGCCAATCATTCCACCAAGTGTCCCATTGGAGCACTTGAGAACACCTTCACTTTCATTGGGGCTAAGTGCGTTCTCCTCTGCAGAAGTACACACTCGATTTCAAAACACGCTCATGTTAACGTATACGGAATGTTATGATCCGAATCAATCATTAATTCATGCCAAGCACAACTAGATATAAGTTATAGAAGTAGTTGAACTATTTTTTCACTGGGCGTTCTTGGAGTTTCTGTGGTGTTGTAATTAAATGAATGAAGCACAGAAGAACGTCTTCATTATACGACAGGCTACCTGAGTTTATTTTTGGGTAAGTGAATGAGGAGACATATTTGTCAATCATCATAGTCAGTCCCTCGGAATCGAGGAAGACTTGCTTCCACTCCTGAAGTGAGTAAATGTTGGTCCCTTAGAAGATGAGAAGGGGATTTAATAATGGGAAATGTGGAAATGGCTGAGACCTTAAACAATTATTTTGCTTCGGTCTTCACAGTGGAACACAAAAATCATGCCAAAAATTGCTGGCCACAGGAATGTGGGAAGGGAGGACCTTGAGACAATCACTATCACTAGGGGTGTAGTGCTGGACAGGCTAATGGGACTCAAGGTAGACAAGTCCCCTGGTCCTGATGAAATGCATCCCAGGGTATTAAAAGAGATGGCGAAAGTTATAGCAGATGCATTCGTTATAATCTACCAAAATTCTCTGGACTCTGGGGAGGTACCATCAGATTGGAAAGCAGCTAATGTAACGCCTCTGTTTAAAAAAGGGGGCAGACAAAAGGCAGGTAACTATAGGCCGGTTAGTTTAACATCTGTAGTGGGGAAAATGCTTGAAGCTATCATTAAGGAAGAAATAGCGGGACATCGCGATAGGAATAGTGCAATCAAACAGATGAAACATGGATTCAAGAAGGGGAAATCATGTTTAACTAATTTACTGGAATTCTTTGAGGATATAACGAGCATGGTGAATAGAGTTGTACCGATGGATGTGGTGTATTTAGATTTCCAAAAGGCATTCGATAAGGTGCCACACAAAAGGTTGCTGCAGAAGATAAAGGTATGCGGAGTCAGAGGAAATGTATTAGCATGGATAGAGAATTGGCTGGCTAACAGAAAGCAGAGAGTCGGGATAAATGGGTCCTTTTCGGGTTGGAAATTGGTGGTTAGTGGTGTGCCACAGGGATCGGTGCTGGGACTACAACTGTTTACAATATACATAGATGACCTGGAAGAGGGGACAGAGTGTAGTGTAACAAAATTTGCAGATGACACAAAGATTAGTGGGAAAGCGGGTTGTGTAGAGGATACAGAGAGGCTGCAAAGAGATTTAGATAGGTTAAGTGAATGGGCTAAGGTTTGGCAGATGGAATACAATGTCAAAAATTGTGAGGTCATCCACCTTGGGAAAAATAACAGTAAAAGGGAATATTATTTGAATGGGGAGAAATTACAACATTCTGCGGTGCAGAGGGACCTGGGGGTCCTTGTGCATGAAACTCTTTTGAGTTTACCTGAAAAAAAACATAAACATTAAACTGTGCCACCCGCCTGGGTGACACAGCAGACATTTTCAAGGCCCCCTTTTTTTTTTCCTTTTTTTGTGGTTTTTTTTTTTGGTTTTTTTTGGGGCGCTAAAATCACATTTTTCCAAGTGCCCCCTATAAAAGCGGAGGGGGACACTAAAAGCACCGGCAATTAAAACAAATTAAACTTAAAAACGTAAAATCAAATTAAAATTTGGTTGCCGGGCGTGATGATGCACTCCAGTCCCTCCGGTGCCCACCTCTCGCGGAAGGCCGCGAGCGTACCGGTGGACACCGCGTGCTCCATCTCCAAGGACACCCTGGACCGTCCTTGTGCATGAATCCCAAAAAGTTAGTTTGCAGGTGCAGCAGGTAATCAGGAAGGCGAATGGAATGTTGGCCTTCATTACGAGAGGGATGGAGTACAAAAGCAGGGAGGTCCTGCTGCAACTGTATAAGGTATTGGTGAGGTCGCACCTGGAGTACTGCGTGCAGTTTTGGTCATCTTTCTTAAGGATGGATACACTAGCTTTGGAGGGGGTACAGAGACGATTCACTAGGCTGATTCCAGAGATGAGGGGGTTACCTTATGATGATAGATTGAGTACTCGTTGGAGTTCAGAAGGATGAGGGGTGATCTTATAGAAACATTTAAAATAATGAAAGGGATAGACAAGATAGAGGCAGAGAGGTTGTTTCTACTGGTCGGGGAGACTAGAACTAGGGGGCACAGCCTCAAAATATGGGGGAGCCAATTTAAAACCGAGTTGAGAAGGAATTTCTTCTCCCAGAGGGTTGTGAATCAGTGGAATTCTCTGCCCAAGGAAGCAGTTGAGGCTAGCTCATTGAATATATTCAAGTCACAGATAGATAGATTTTTAACCAATAAGGGAATTAAGGGTTACGGGGAGCGGTCGGGTAAGTGGAGCTGAGTCCACAGCCAGATCAGCCATGATCTTGTTGAATGGCGGAGCAGGCTCGAGGGGCTAGATGGCCTACTCCTGTTCCTAATTCTTATGTTCTTATGTTCTTATTATGCGTTCTTTGGTGGCTGAACAGTCCAATACGAGAGCCACAGACTCTGTCACAGGTGGGACAGATAGTTGTTGAGGGTAAGGGAGGGTGGGACTGGTTTGCCGCACGCTCTTTCCGCTGCCTGCGCTTGATTTCTGCATGCTCTCGGCGATGAGACTCGAGGTACTCAGCGCTCTTTCGGATGCGCTATCTCCACTTAGGGCGGTCTTGGGCCAGAGACTTCCAGGTGTCAGTGGGAATGTCGCCCTTTATCAGGGAGGCTTTGAGGGTGTCCTTGAAGCGTTTCCGCTGCCCACCTTTGGCTCGTTTGCCATGATGGAGCTCTGAGTAGAGCACTTGCTTTGGGACTCTCGTGTCTGGCATGCGAACGATGTGGCCTGCCCAGCGGAGCTGATCGAGTGTGGTCAGTGCTTCAATGTTGGGAATGTTAGCCTGGATGAGGACGCTGATGTTGGTGCTCCCAGGGGATTTGTAGGATCTTGCGGAGACATCATTGGTGATATTTCTTCAGCAACTGGAGGTGTCTGCTGTGCATGGTCCATGTCTCTGAGCCATACAGGAGGGGGGGTATTACTACAGCCCTGTAGACCATGAGCTTGGTGGCAGATTTGAGGGCCTGTACAACACTGCAAAAACATCAGCCCAGAATTTGCTCTCAGCAGGACAGTCATTCATTACACTTACACTTGCCCTTTACATACATTTTTCATGATTTTGAAGACTCCTCAGCCTTCTCTTTTCTAGAGAATAATATCCCAGCTTCAGTATTGTGTAGGATGCAGGGCTCAGCATTCAAATCCCCATTTAAAAAATCTCCATAGTTCAGTGTCATTTATTTACCGGTGTCTACGTGTGGCTGTGAAGTTTGGGGTCCATCTCTGAGGCTTCATTTGGCAGAGCTTTGTCTGCTGTGTCCTACATAGTTTACCGACTGATTGGAAATTCAGATTGGGCAGATCTTTTCTAATCGGTTCACTGTATGATCAACAAAGTCAATTTTTGTCCTTTAAGCTTGGGAACTGTTTGGTATGCCCTATGGAGGTTGAATGTTTTCCAAAAAGGAAAGAAAAAATTGGACACTGGAATCACCATACACCATTCTTGCGATCGTGATTTATTTAAGAACAGCAAAGGTCACGGAGCAGTGTACCACTGTCACCGGTCAGTAAAGGGGTGCAGGAGCAGTGAGAGATTGCAGAGCGATGTGATGGGGAGCTCCAGGAGAGCCAAGAGCCCAGGGGCAGCACAGGCCAGCCCACACTGCGATATGTGTGCGCACTCGGTCCATGCAGCAGAGCTGCTCTCCAGTCGTCTTGGTTAATCCTTGCCACTGGACCAAGACCTAGCTCTGTCAAGCCCATGTGGTGGCTGGTGTACAACGGCCACCACACGTTTAAAAAAAAATCCACGCACGGACATCTTCCACCCTTCAACATGTAGCTCGGGACCTGGAATATTCGGTCCTTCATTGAAACACCCGTGAACTCATCCCTTTTTGGCGTGGAAGCAAGTCATCCTCAATACAAGGGACCACCTATGATGAAGATGAAACATAGAAATATAGAAACATAGAAAATAGATGCAGGAGTAGGCTATTCGGCCCTTCGAGCCTGCACCACCATTCAATAAGATCATGGCTGATCATTCACCTCAGTACCCCTTTCCTGCTTTCTCTCCATACCCCTTGATCCCTTTAGCAGTAAGGGCCACATCTAACTCCCTCTTGAATATATCCAACGAATGACTTGCCCACAGACTTTCTATGGAGTTTTGCACTGGAGCTTGCTGTGATTAGAAAGCCATTTCAGCACACAGCTCACTACAGAGCATCTGGAACCTGTGTGAACAGGAAAAGCAACTATGCATCCCCTTAGCCAATCAGATTGAAGAATCGTTAATCACCAGCACAGAGTGAACCAGAAAGTGGCAGTTAGAATATTTAATTCAATGTCAAATCAGATACAGAAAGTAAAATAAAGAGAAGGAAAGAAAAATGGGATTGAGACAGAAGAATGAGGCAAAGAAAAAGTCTTAAAAAAATATATGGGCCCAATTCTCCCAACTCATTTGGGCCGTTTTTTTGGCGCGCGCCTTTTTTTCTGGCATTTTATTTTCAAAGTTTCCCCCTGCGATCTGCACTGGCGTAACTGAGTTAGTTACGATTTTTCTAGGTGATTTTTTTTTGACGTAATAGGGGCGTTCCCTCATGTCTGCATCGGTTTTCATAATTTTTCGTAGTTTGGCCAAAAATGTTTCCTCCTTGGTCAGCGTAACTGGCCAGTCCCGAAAAACCTTCTGGTGAGTTAGCAGAAAGCAGTGCACATTGACACATTGGTGCTGAAAAACGCCATTGTTTTTGATGGGGGAAAGATGAGCTAAACTTGCTTTATGCTAGCAAGGCATATGTGGCAATTATCATGTGCAAAGAGCAGTCTGCAATAGCCGTAACCGCAAGACTTGTTTTTTAGGACAGAGGTCCTGAGTTTATGATGTAAGTTTCTGTTATTCAGATCGAAAGTCCTAAGTTCCTTTTCTTCAGAATGAAGATCCTAAGTTTATTATGTAAGTTCCGTTAATGGTAGGCTGCAGCTGCCCATACCCAAGTAAAATACTGGAACTGTCAGCAAGTTAAAATTAACAAACTGTAATTGGCGAAGATTGTCACGTGGTAGAAGAGAGTGACCAATGGTAATGTAAATCACGTGTGCCAGAATGACTTTGCAAAGATCTGATTCCGTATAAAGAAGCAGCCCCGAATGTGTTCGAAGAGAACGGTTGGGAAAACACCCAGTTGCGGAACTGGTGTAAACCATGTCTCCCTTGATCAAGCAAATTAAACAATTCTTTTCTCTAAAACAGACCTGTGTTGAGTGTCTTTGTCATACTCCACAACATCATGATGTAGTTGGCAGGATACATTCGGGCAAAAGACAGACGGATGTTTTCAGACCATCACGGGTGAGTATATTTAAACCACCATTCAATAATCCGATGTAATCTGTTATGAGGCGTGTCAGTTGCCTGGAGTATCTGAATCTGTGAAAGGTCTGTTGTGGTGCAAAAGACTTGAGGGAATTAGGAGGTCATGATCGAAACTATTATATGATATTGATAGGATTGTAGACTCTAGGTTCAAGGAACCCGATTAGAGAGACAATCAGTATTTAAGAATACAGTGAAGTCGATAGGATATCGATAGGATTGTAGATTCTAGGTTCAAAGGAACCTGATTCGAGGGACAATCAGTATTTAAGATTACAGTGAAGTTGATATAGAGGTAGACGTACCAATGTAAGTATGGCATGTAAAGATATTTTGGACTGGGACCGGAGGGGACGGGTCACTCAGTTTCTTATGGTCGTCCACAAAGTATTTACTAATAGTGACTATGTTAAGAGATGGATGGGATCCCAGAGATGAGCCCAGTAAACAGAAATTATGGTGGGAAAAACTAAAGAATAAAAAGATGACCAAAGCAGGATTAATGGTGGTCAGTCAATGTTTACAATATAAGGCCATGGCCAGGCCTCAATTAGAGGAATTGTACAAATTAAGAGTAGGAGATAGAATGGGAAGATCTAAGAAGAATATAAAACCAACACAGAAGCTTCAGCTCTTGAGCCAAGAAAGAGAAAGATAAGCTTTGTGAATGAAAGTGGTTGTGTGGAAGTCTTCTTGACTGTAGAATATTTGAGGTGGGAATTAATTAATTTTTCATTTGTCTAAAAGCCGGTCTTTTAAAAGAGAAATGGTGCATCTGTATGTTTGTTTTAGCTCCACCCACGTTTTCAGGCAGAGAGCTGAAAGTTTTTAACCCTTTGTAGTGTTGTCCTAGATGTGGGAAGTTTTAAGTAAGTGTGAATAAGTTGAATTGTGTACCTAGAATTGAATGACATTTTAAGTTAGAAACACAGATGTGAATTTATTTTGATGGTAAGTTACAGAGCTAGGAAGCGCACAAAGGATGGGTTTGTTCAACAAAAGATAAAACTTCAACCTTGAAGTTACAGTTGCTTAAAAAAAAATTATTTGGACGTTTAATTGGATTACAGTAAAAAGATGCAATTGTCTTATATTGTAACAAAGTGCTGTCTTTTCAATTTGGTTATTGCAAGCCGAGACGCCCAATTACTTGTTTAAAAAAAACACGTAATCATTGATTACATTGGGTTGAAAGATAATAAATTTAGTTTATGAATGATATAAAGAAAGGAGAAGGGAGAATGTAATGCCTTTTTAAAAAGCCTGCATGGGTTTCTCGAGACGACAGGCTGGGGGAAGCTCCGCCCTCATTTTCTTTTGTGTAGAATCTTATTTTAAATGACATGAAAGCTTCTAGTTCAGTAAAAGAGATTAAATTAAAAAGATTGGCAGTAAAGTATTTGATTTGGGATTTTGAGATGTTCTCCTTGATAAACGTTTTGGTTGTATTGGAAAATCTTGGGTTTGGAAACCTTTTTAAAAGAAATAATACTAAACAGTTTAGGAAAAAAAATACTAAAACGTTTGGAAACAATCTAAAAATGTCATTTTCTCTGATGAGAGACAGAAATGCCATTTGGGGGAGATGAGATGAGATAAGATATGGAAGCAGCCTTGGAAATGATTAGCAAGAACTTGAATTGCGAGCACTTGTATGTTAAGATAGTTTATAAACTATCACTTGTTTTGAATTTGATATGTAAATTCGAGAGAGGAAGTTTGAAGATACTAATGAAGTTGCGCGCCAATCGAACGACAGGATTAACCCCCTATGAGCTAATGACTGGACGAGCAATGAAGTTACCCGAGGGGATAGTTACAGGAAGGGCAGAATTAGGACCATTACGAGATAGAATCAGGAAGTATTGAGTAAGCAGCTGAAAGAGATGCGGCAGGAAGTAAGAGATAGATAAAGGGACGAGGATGAAGATAAAGGGACTAAAACCCCCGGCGGTAGTACCGGAGGTTGGAGTGAAGGTAATGGTTAAAGAATTATGAAGTATTAATCAGTGGTGACACATGTGCGTGTATAAATATGAAAGATGGGGGCCGATGGAAACATTGGTCCCAGCTGAAAGAATATAAGGAGTGGAGGGATGCTTTGATAGATGGACTTTTGGAGGGACTAGGATTAATATTTGCAATACTAGGGGTACTTGCCATAATAAAATGGATCTGGGAAAGGTCACATGCCCAGAGAAGCGGAGTAAACAATCCGGTAGAAATAGAAATGGTAAGAATCTAACTAAAAACCTGGAACATCCAGGATGTGTTTTATCAACAGTATGTATATAAACATGATCACCACCGCCCGTATTCTACAAGGACAAGGAAGAAACTAGTAGCCCATCACCTGCCCTAGAGGGAAGTACAAGTTGTGACAATCATACAGGAGGGGGAACGATGTTCCTGTGTAAGAGGAGAACTCCAAGGTGCCCTCATATAATGAAGGGGGTCAAAGGGGGGTTAGTAATGAAATACACGAAGGAAAAGATACATTTTGGAGTACGCCAGAAGATAATCACGATATTTCTAAACCTGACCGATCTAAAGATCCCCAGTTTGTGCGGGTCAAAAACCATAAGACTATGTAAGAATCTGACGCTGCGGGCCTTAGAGGGACCCGAGTCTAAAACCCTGAGGTTTATCACATTAAAAGGGAAGGAAAGATGAAAAAGGGGAATACTAGAAATGATAGGCATGGGTTATGCAGCGGGAGTAGTGACAGTAAACAGTCCAGACTATAGACAAAAAGGTGGTCACACTCACCCAAACCCTAAAATTGTTGCTGGAAAGGGGAAATGATAATGAAAAAATGCAGGCCCAATTGGGAGATGGGCTAAATGAGAATTGTTACAAGTGGCCCACACATTAAGAGATCACGCTGACAATTAACTTGATAAAGAAGAAACAAAAAACCAATAGCGAGAGCAGAAGAAATGCTGCTGTATGCGCCGGGTATGGGGCATGGATGATAAGTACAATAGAACATAACTTAGAACAGTTACAAAATGGGGAGCTCCCAGATTGGATAACCAATGATGTATTCACGGAATGGACCTTGAGAAAAAGGGAAACAGATGCCTGTGAAATCAGACGGAACAGCAGTGCATGGGTTCCTAAAAATAAATGTATAACCTGTCACTGCCACAATATGATGTGACCAAGCGAAGCCTCCTGTTTAAAGTTGATAATATAGGAGAAATAAGAAACCAAACACGGGTCAGATACCACAAGCTGCACCAGTACATAAAAAAGGGAAATAATACCAAGGGCATGTACATTAAAGATGGTTATAAGAATAACCAGGTTGTTTTGTGCTGAGAACATCCCAAAACTGATCAAGACGACTGTGAATACAGCTGCACAGAAGGATGTGTCCTGAGCATTATCCCGCTGGTTTAAGATTTCGAGACAACAGCAGCACCACAAAGTAGTAGGCAATGGTGTGTCAGCACCACAGCCACTAACATGACTGTGGGAGGAGTGACGCACTGCCCCATCACTACCACCGACTTTTGCTTCACGACCAGTGAAGAGGTTAATATTCAGGGACATTATATACCCAGAATTAAAAGAAGAAACTGTCAATGGAACGGTGGTAGACACTATAAAAGCGGGGTACAAGGGCTTCGAAGAGCCTCAGGGAAGATCCATTCCCAAATTGAGTGAGGAATAGGTTGCGTTGGAAAAGGCTATCCACGAGCAATGACAGAAATACATCATTCTGATGAAACAGATTGATAGGCTACGAAAGGATACAAAGAAAGTGCTGGCCAGTCAACCTTGGTATACACGACTATGGAATTTTGGACTGAATGTTCACGCCCACCCTTGGATAAGAATTAGTGATAGTGCAGCTGTTGGTTGTACTTATGTTACTGTTCGAATGGTGTTTTAGATGTAGGAAAAAAAGAATGAAAGTGCTGGTAAGAGCCGTACAACAACACGAAAGGAAGCCTTTGCTGGAAGTAAGTAACAGGGGAGGCAAACCAAACCAAAATGAATATCCGATATGAGTCGTGGGTGTCCCAATCCTATCGCCTGATCAACGAAATCGGGGAGGGAGACACACGAGTCTAATAAGGTAAAAATTGGTCACGGTGGGTTAATAGAATAACCATATGACCAAAGGGGGGATTGATGGGCAGGAAAATGAGCTAACCGTGCTTTATGCAAGCAAGTCAAAAACAAGAATAAGCTTATATAGCAATTATCATGTGCAAAGGGCAGTCTGCAACAACCATAACCACAAGACTTGTTTTTCAGGATAGAGGTCCTGAGTTTATGATGTAAGTTTCTGTTATTCAGATCAAAGGGACTAAGTTCCTGTTCTTCAGAACGAAGGTCCTAAGTTTATAATGTAAGTTCTGTTAGCGGCAGGATGCAGCTGCCCATACCCAAATAAGATACCGGAACTGTCAGCAAGTGAAAATTAACAAACTGTAACTAGGCGAAGATTGTCATGCCATAGAAGAGAGTGACCAGTGGTAATGTAAATCACGTGTGCCGGAATGACTTTGCAAAGATCTGATTCCGTATAAAGAAGCAGCTCTGAATGTGTTCAGAGAGAACGGTTGGGAAAGCACCCAGTTGAAGAACTGGTGTAAACCGTGTCTCCCTTGATCAAGCAAATTAAACAATTTTTTTCTCTAAAACAGGCCTATGTCATACTCCACAACAGTTTTTAATTGAAGATTTTGAAGGGAGTCAAGAATACTCTAAAAATCAATAATAAAGTTCAACTTTTTTAACTTTTCAATGTAGTAAATGGAAGTTTTCATTTTTTTTTCTTATTCACACGCAACCACCAAACGTTTTCAAGCAGGGCTGGAGGGCCATAGCTTTGGCCGACAGAATCGGCCCTGCACCCAGACACAGGGGCTTAGGGCTCGGCCAGAAAACAAGCCCGGGGGATGGGGGCTTGGGGGGGCGGGGAGAGTGAGGTGCCGACCAATTGGATGGATTATGCACTGAGCCCGGGGAGCGAGGTGCCGATCGGAAGACTTCTGAAGACTGCAATGAGTTTGGGGGAGGTGAGGGGGTGTGTGGGGTGGGGGGGCGGAGAGAGAAGAGGAGAAGTCACAAGACGGCAATTAGTTGGGGGAGAGAGAGAAGTTTTAATATTCAAACAAATAATGGAAATGATTCAGTTTTAATGTAAAATATATTTTATTGAAAAGTTTAACAAACAATTTGTACTTAAGTTAACTTTAATAAAATTATTCTTGTATCAAACTTTAAAGTTTTCAGTTATAATCACTGACAAACGTTAAGATCACTGACAAACTTTAAGATCACTTACTAATAAAGGTGTAAATTTACATACCGTATATACTCGCATATCATGCGACTTTTGAAGACCTAAATTGTAACCTAAATTTGGGGGGTCGCATGATACGCGAGATACAAAATTTGCGGGTGTGAAGTGCTGACCAAGATTAGGCTGTTAGGCTGTTAAGCAGACCGTATCCACGCTGAATCTCGGCAGGTATCTCCTGGGCTGGATTGCAGCCTCTATTGTCGCTTGTACTGTATCTTTGCTGTGGTCTAGAGATCGCCACCCACAACTCCCTCTGAAGTTTGCTGCATTATTAGAGGCTCCATCTATCTCAGCCCATGCTTCTTTTACCCGCAAACACAGTAGAGGCTGTGGCTGAACGACGCTAGTCAAGCCAGCTGGAACGATTGCTGTATCGGTGTTCGATTCGCGAACAGCTTTCACAGCAGAATCCACTCGATGTTTCATGTTAAGGTCTGTATTCGATCTCAAAAAAGTGACTCGAATGATACATGAGATATATGATAAAATCATGTTTTGGGGACGAAAATTTAGGGGTCGCATGATACGCGAGATCGCAGGATACGCGAGTATATACGGTAACTCACAAAAATGTTTTATTTGGGAACAGTTACAACAATAACAATAACAACAACAACAGCAGCAGCAAAGAAAGGCTGCACCCATTTCTCCTCCACCTTATTCTAAGACCGCCCGCCGCGCTTGTTCTTGGTGACTCCACCACCCCTGCCCGCAGGCAGTGGCGCAGTGTTTCTGGGGTTGGTACCAAGCTTATTCTTTCTAAGATCTCCGGTAGTGCGCAATGTAGTAAATGGGAGTTTTCATTTTTTTTTTCTTACTCACGCAACCACCAAACGTTTTCAAGCAGGGCTGGAGGGTCATAGCTTTGGCCGACAGAATCGGCCCCACACCCAGACACAGGGGCTTGGGGCTCCCCCCCACCCCACCACTGGGACCCACAGCCTCGAACATTCAGAAACCATGGAATGTCCCACCACCACTCAAACCATTAGTCATGGAAGGGGCTGTCACCGCAATGAGCGGCACCTCCTACAAATCTAAAAACAGTGGGGGCTTCATTCAGCTCCATCCCCTTCCCCCTCCCCCTCACCCCCATGTTCTTGGGCTGAAGGGTTGGATTCAAAGATGTTATACTTTTCAGGCTGATCCTCGTCTGAATTTTCTTCTACATCGTCAGGGTCGGCCTCAAGTTCTGCAAAATATAACAGAACACAGACAAATGGTTAGCAGCAGAGGAGGGGGCAGGGTGGGTGGCATGAGTAGGCTCACACATCGCAGGCCAGGCAGCAGGCTGATTTGAAGGACCACAATGAATGATAGCACATTGCATCAACCAAAGCGTAGCTGAAGGAGACATCCCCAGGAACCAAAGCATGGCTAGCTCACACAGTACTTAACATTTAGCGAAGCTAGACTGTGAAATTTGCAGGACTTACCCTCTCCCTCGAGTGTGGGCCCAGCCTGTGCAGTGGTGGTTGCTTTTTTCCAGGCAGGGCCCATCAAAGCAGCGACCCTCTCTTCCAAGAGTGCCAGTGGCTGCAGATTTGCCGGGCCTCCTCCTGTTCGGGTTCTTTCTCGTTTGTTGTGTGCCACTTTTCTCTGCTAAGATGAAAACATAACTTTTTAGAGAGGGTGTCTTTCTGCTGGCTGGGACATATACAGCTGGTCACATTTACAATTGCAATTGCATTGAATAAATGAAAATATTACTTACAGTAACTACTTGACCAAGGTCCTGCCACATCTATTTACATTGGCATCCAGATCTCGTGGTGGTCACCATTGCACAGTAATCTTCTGTAACTTGGTTCCAGCGTTTCTTCATTTCTTTGGATGGAACCTTTATGTGACCTCTCCTGGTGTCCAGCTCCTGCCATGTGTTCTCAATCACAGTAACCAGTGCCTCCACTTCTTCCTGCAAGAAATGTTTGGTCCTTGCACCGCGTTGCATCTTGTATTACTGCAGCTCCGATTTTTCCAATGCTCTCACACAGCACTTTGTAGAAATATGCAAACTATGGCAACATAAGATGGAAAGACCCGAGAGTAAGGTTAATGTGCCTTGAACATAGAAATGACTTACCAATTGAAACTGAAGTTCAGTCAATCCTTCCTTAGCATAGCCAGAAATAATTATAAACTAATCATGGAAAATAAAGTTTAGTATGAACTAATCACCAGGGCACAGATGAATGTGTAATCAAAGGAGATGGGACGGATTATAGAATAGTATAAACCAGGCACAACGAGAACCGAGACCCACTCTCTCTCTCTCTCTCAGAGAGAGAGAGAGAAGCTGGACCTTAAGCTGGGAGCTTAAAGCAGGGCACCCAGTGGCGGAGACTGATCACCTCTGTTAATGGGTAATACGAGCACAAATAGTTAGGTTTATGTACTATTTTATACATTGTTTGTACTTTAATTCTACTTTGGGAAATAAAGTTTATTTGGCTTAAACGTAACGTTTGTCGACGACTTTCTTGCAATACTCAAAGTCCACCAAATTGTTGCGACTGTAGTGACTAAATACCACCAAGTAAACTGTCCACACACCTACAGTGAGTTTTGGGCAACAACTTATTCTCACACATACAACTGGTTCTTTAAAATGGCCGATTGCCAACTCGGAGCTGTGCTGCACATGCGCGTCCATTGCAACAATGTCAAAAACATAACTTTTTTTGTCGCGCATGCGCAAAAGGTGCGGCATCGTTTTTTCGGCGCAGACAGCAGGCTCCATCCTCCCGAGGCGACTGGACATGCTGCGTGGTGCCAATTTTGAATTATAGATCGGGGAAACTTTGGCAAAATATTTCTGGCCTAGAAAAATGGGCGTAACTCTGGCAATACGCCAGAAAACGGACTTGGGCAAAACTGGGCACTATATTTTTATTTTTTTAAATCTCCAACAATGAGGCTGAATTTGTGGTCGAACTTCCCGTGGGCAGAGCCTCCAACCTACAAAAATTCTATGAACTTACTTGTTCGGGAGGTTCGGCGACTTGCGCTCCTGGGCCTCTACGCGTAGGCCTGAGTAGAGGCCCATGTATCCCGGGGTGCAAGTGATTCGCAAACACCCCTGGGATCATGTGGGCTGGCCCAACCAATCAAAGTAGGAGTATTCCCATTCATACTTATGGGGATTCCGTATGTACGGAACTCCCATAAGTATGAATGGAGATCACATAAAAAGTACCGCTACTCATCAAATAAAAAAACATTACATATTTAAAATCCAATTAAAATGGCATTCAATTAAATATTTAAAACAAATTTAATTTTTTGAAAAATAAATTTACATGTTTTAACGGGGCCAAAAATAATGTATTTTTAATGTATAAATAAATGAAAAAAAATTCTGTTTATGTTTTTTAAAACTCTTACCAGGTGTAACAATTTCACGGGCATTCGCTGGGCAGAAGCTGGGCAAATAGCCCAACTCTCGCCTGCATAGGCCCTTCTCCCGGGGATTCGTATGATCTGTCAAGAGAATTCTTGACAGATCACAAGTTTCGGGTTTTAACGCATGCACAGCGCATGCTTAAACCCGAAACTTGCGCGGCCCCTATAGGCGCGTGCACACCTCATATGTGCCCGTAGTGGCCACAAATTCAGCCCCAATAATTAAAATTAGAAGGAATGAGATACCACACGTAAAAGTTAATTTTCAATACCAAAGAGATTGTTTGCCAGTAATTAAGATTTATCACACCGTTAAAAATTTACTAAGACAGGAATGGACAAGCGAGTTTAGTGGGTATATCTCACGTAAGTACCGCAACTTCACACGGTTCCATATGTTTCAATGCCGAGTATCTCAGCGAGTTACTGTTATAGCACAGCTTCTGGAGGAGCAGGGCAACTCGGATAGCAACTTCCTGATTTCTGCGTTTAACTGCGCATGTGCGGTTGCTAGATCCTGTCTGATTTACTCTTTGATAGCGGTATGCGCTGATGGCCTCACCATTATTTTTAATGCAAAATCTGGGCCTACCGTGTTTTAATGAAAGCAGATACTTTGCTTCGTATTGTGATCAGAATTTGGTTTATTATTTGGTTTATTATTTAATTGTTATTTTAACAAGCAGAAAAAGAATAGCTCCTTTAAATGATCTATTTTTATGGATGCAAATGTTTAGTCAGACTCTACCCTCTTCCATTCCTCTCTCCTTAAAGTCTAATGCCTGACCAAATCCCAACTTCCTAACTAGGATGTCCTATCTCTCCTCACCTCAGTCTTTGCGTCAAGCTATCAATCATCCATTGGGACTTCAATTTCCATCTTAATTCCTCTTCTTCCTGCTCCTCTGACATCTCAATGCTCCTGTTCTCATTTAACCTCACTCTTCATATCAGCTTCCCCACCTACACCCATGACCACTGTGTTGAGCTCACCCATCTCGCATGGCCTTTGCCATCTCCAAGGCCTCAATCGTGATGAAGTCTCGAACCACTTCCTCCTCTTCTCTACTATCCATCTGTTCCTGCCTATTCTGACTTAATCTCACTACCATTCCCTCACCTTCCACCTATGGAAATGCTCCTGAAGGCCACATACTTGAGTGAACCAGGTAAGTTGCCAAATCTGGCTCAACCATGTGAAAAACATTATCATTCCTCCCGCTCCACAGCTAACCCATATTACTACTTCAGGGTAAGGATAAATCATGATTCATTCCCTTTTCATAAACCATTTCTTCAATCCCCTTTCTTCCTCCCACCAATTCAGTTGGGAGGGTGAGAAAGTTGGATCTCAAACCAGAGTCCTAAGCTTAAATAAAGGAGACTACAAAGGTATGAAGGCAGAGTTGGCTAAAGTGGACTGGGAAAATATATTAAAGTATAGGACAGTTGATGAGCAGTGGCAGACATTTAAGGAGATATTTCAGAACTCGCAACAAAAATATATTCCAATGAGAAGGAAAGACTGTAAGAGAAGGGATAACCATCCGTGGCTAACTAAGGAAATAAAGGATGGTATCAAATTGAAAACAAGTGCATACACTGTAGCCAAAACTAGTGCGAGGCCAGAAGATTGGGAAAGTTTTAAAAGCCAACAAAGAATGACTAAAAACATGATAAAGAGAGGGAGGATAGATTATGAAAGTAAACAAGCATGGAATATAAAAACAGATAGTAAGAGTTTCTACAGGTACATAAAAAGAAAATGAGTGGCTAAAGTAAATGTTGGTTCCCTAGAGGATGAGACTGGAGAATTAATAATGGAGAACAGGGAAATAGCAGAGCCGTTGAACAAATATTTTGTATCGGTCTTCACAGTAGAAGACACTAAAAACATCCCAATAGTGGTGTTGTGTATGTAAAAACTGATGGACTGAGTACTGTTTAACTCCAAGAGGTATGACCTTGGCTCTGCTTTATTAAGGCCTAAAATGCCCAATATACAAAATGGCTGGCCTTTTATACTTGGGCTGCACACAATGACCTCCAACAGTGACGCCATCTAGTGGCCAGTGATCCCAAAAGTACATACATGACAATATCCCCCTCTGAGATATTAACAGTCTTTTACAAGTTGAGACTCCCGGGTTGACCATCTCAGTTCAACTCCAGCCTTGGGTGAATGTTCAGAGTCTGTTGTGACTGGTGGCTGGGTGGCTGACCTGGTGGGAGTGGCAATGGCCATGTCAGGGATTGAAAGTCCATTTTCATTGAACATGTCAGTGATTGAAAGTCCCGATTCACTGATGACCACTGAGTCCTCTGATGACTGGGGGTAGGTTGGTTGGTCGTCGATTGTCTCTTCCTCCGACTGTTCCGGTTCGTCTGTGTGCCACAGCTTTGTCTGATCCATATGTTTCCTGCATGTTTGCCCATTTTTGAGCTTGACAATAAATACTCTGTTGCCCTCCTTGGTCATGACAGTACCAGCGATCCCTGACCATAATTCAGAACATATACAGGATCATTTACACAAATATCACACGACGCAGCTGCGCAATCGTGCCCCTTAGAAACATAGAAATATAGAAAATAGGTGCAGGAGTAGGCCATTCGGCCCTTCGAGCCTGCACCACCATTCAATGAGTTCATGGCTGAACATGCAACTTTAGTACCCCATTCCTGCTTTCTCGCCATACCCCTTGATCCCCCTAGTAGTAAGGACTACATCTAACTCCTTTTTGAACATATTTAGTGAATTGGCCTCAACAACTTTCTGTGATAGAGAATTCCACAGGTTCACCACTCACTGGCTGAAGAAGTTTCTCCTCATCTCGGTCCTAAATGGCTTACCCCTTATCCTTAGACTGTGACCCCTGGTTCTGGACTTCCCCAACATTAATAAGAACATAAGAACAGAAGAACATAAGAATTAGGAACCGGGGTAGGCCATCTAGACCCTTGAGCCTGCTCCACCACCCAACAAGATCTCGGCTGATCTGGCCGTGGACTCAGCTCCACTTACCCGCCCGCTCCCCATAACCCTTAATTCCCTTATTGGTTAAAAATCTATCTATCTGTGATTTGAATATATTCAATGAGCTAGCATCAACTGCTTCCTTAGGCAGAGAATTCCACAGATTCACAACCCTCTGGGAGAAGAAATTCCTTCTCAACTCGGTTTTAAATTGGCTCCCCCGTATTTTGAGGCTGTGCACCCTAGTTCTAGTCTCCCCGACCAGTGGAAACAACCTCTTTGCCTCTATCCTGTCTATCCCCTTCATTATTTTAAATGTTTCTATAAGATCACCCCTTATCCTTCTGAACTCCAATGAGTAAAGACCCAGTCTACTCAATCTATCATCATAAGGTAACCCCCTCATCTCTTGAAGCAGCCTAGTGAATCGTCTCTGTACCCCTTCCAAAGCCAGTATATCCTTCCTTAAGTAAGGTGACCAAAACTGCACGCAGTACTCCAGGTGTGGCCTCACCAATACCCTGTACAGTTGCAGCAGGACCTCCGTGCTCCCTTCCTGACTATGTCTTCTATATTCAACATGATTATTTAAGTCAGGATGTACAAGAGATAGCTCGGTCTTAAGACCTCTCTTCATCATTAGTTCAGCAGGCGAGACCCCGATAAACTTGTGTGGTCTTGTCCTGTAACTCAGCAGTATGCATGACAGACGGGTCCGCAGTGACCCTTGGGTTACTCGCTTCATACACTGCTTTATGATTTGGACAGCACGTTCTGCTTGCCCATTGGATGCAGGTTTGAAAGGTGCTGACCTTACATGTTTGATACCATTGAGTTTCATGAACTCTTGAAACTTCTGACTGGTGAAGCACAATCCGTTGTCGCTAACAACAATGTCAGGCAGACCATGTGTCACGAACATGACACTGAGATTCTCAATGGTCGTTGTGGATGTACTGGATGACATGATTATACACTCTATCCACTTCGAATATGCATCCACCACAACTAAAAACATCTTCCCTAGGAAGGGACCTGCAAAGCCTATGTGGATCCTGGACCATGGTTTGGACAGCCACGACCACAGACTCAGCGGCGATTCCGCTGGTGCTTTGCTGAGCTCCATGCAAGTATTGCACTGATACACACATGATTCCAGCTCAGAATCAATTCCCGGCCACCATACATGAGACCTGGCGATGGCTTTAATCATTGCAATGCTGGGATGTGTGCTATGTAGCTCACGTACTAATTTCTCTTTCCCTTCTTGGGCATAACAACACGATTGCCCCACAGTATACAATCCGACTGAATAGACAGTTCGTCTTTGCGACGAATGTAAGGTTTGGTCTCCTCGCACATTTGCTTGGGTATGGCAGACCAATCACCTTTGAGGAAGCAACTCTTCACCACCAATTAAATTGGGTCCTGGCTGGTCCAGTTCTTAACTTGTTGAGCCGTGACAGGGGTTCCTTCACTCTCAAACAAGTCATCAGCTTTTGGTAATGGGTACTGATCCTGTTTCGAAACCCTGTTGATCGTAGCCTTGTAGTCTCCACAGATTCTGTCTGTGCCATCACTTTTCATCACAGGAACAATGGGGCTGGCCCATTCATTAAATTCAACCGGTGATACGATCCCTTCACGCTGGAGTCTGTCCAGTTCGATTTCGACCTTCTCCCTCATCATATATGGAACTGCCCGAGCTTTGTGATGGACGGGTTTTGCATCCGAGTCCACGTGGATCTGCAGCTTGGCTCCCGTGAAGTTGCCGATGCCTGGTTCGAACAGCGAGGGGAACTTGCTCAGTACTTGGGCACATGTATCTTTCTCCGACGACAACACCTTGATGTCGTTCCAATCGCATCTGATTTTTTCAAGCCAGTTCCTGCTGAACAGTATTGGGCCATTGCCTGGGACAATCCATAGCGGTAACTCATGAACTGCACCGTCATACGACACTTTAATTGTGGCACTGCCAATCACTGTTATGAGTTCTTTGGTGTACGTGCGCAACTTGGCATTGACTGGACTCAGCCTGGGCCTCACAGTATCCCACAACTTGTCAAATGCCCTCTGGCTCATTATCGATTGACTCACCCCCGTGTCCAGTTCCAGCGATACCTGCACCCCATTAAATTTCACGTTGATCATTATCGGTTTGCTCTTAGTTAGGAACGAATACAGTCCATATACTTCCTCCCTCTGGTTTCTCGGATTGCGTATCCAGATCCGCGCTAGTCTGACCATCATCTTCCACATGGTGTGTCGTAGCACGCTTGCTCATCTGCGGACACTTGCGCTGGAGATGGCCCACTCTCAGACAGCCTTTGCAACTATATTGCTTAAATCGGCATTGCTGGTGCCGGTGATTTCCTCCACAACGCTAACGTGGAGAAATCGGATGCATTCCCGCTTACGGATTTTGGACAGCCACAGGTTTCATGTACGCAGTCGGGTAGGCCCTGCCATGTGCTGCTCTGCCGAACGCCGAATCAATGTTGTGTATGCAATAACTGTTAGACTGAGTACTGTTTAACTCCAAGAGGTATGACCTTGGCTCTGCTTTATTAAGGCCTAAAGTGACTAATATACAAAATGGATGGCCTTTTATACTTGGGCTGCACACACGTGCGTGAGTCCAATTGCCTCCAACAGTGTCGCCATCTAGTGGCCAGTGATCCCAAAAGTACATCCACGACAAGTGGATAATCAAGGGGCTATAGGGAGGGAGGAACTTAATACAATCACTATCACTAAAGAAGTAGTACTCGGTAAAATAATGGGACTAAAGGCGGACAAGTCCCCTGGACCTAATGGCTTACATCCTAGGGTCTTAAAAGAAGTGGCTGCAGAGATAGTGAATGCATTGGTTGTAATCTATCAAAATTCCCTGGATCCTGGGGCGATCCCAGCAGATTGGAAAACCGCAAATGTAATGCCCCTATTTAAAAAAGGAGGCAGACAAAAAGCAGTAAACTATAGACCAATTAGCCTAACATCTGTCATTGGGAAAATGCTGGAGTCCGTTATTAAGGAAGCAGTAGCGGGACATTTGGAAAAGCATAATTCAATCAAGCAGAGTCAGCACGGTTTTATGAAAGGGAAATCATGTTTGACAAATTTGCTAGAGTTCTTTGAGGATGTAACAAGCAGGGTGGATAAAGGGGAACCAGTGATGTGGTGTATTTGGATTTCCAGAAGGCATTCAATAAGGTGCCACATAAAAGGTTACTGCACAAGATAAAAGTTCACAAGGTTGGGGGCAATATATGAGCATGGATAGAGGATTGGCTAACTAACAGAAAACAGAGAATCGGGATAAATGGGTCATTTTCCGGTTGGCAAACAGTAACTAGTGCGGTGCCAGAGGGATTGGTGCTGGGGCCTCAAATATTTACAATCTATATTAATGACTTGGATGAGAGGACCAAGTATAATGTAGCCAGGTTTTCTGATGATACAAAGATGGGTGGAAAAGCAAGTTGTGAGGAGGGCACAAGAAATCTGCAAAGGGATATAGACAGGCTAAGTGAGTGGGCAAAAATTTGTCAGATGGAGTATAATGTGGGAAAATTTGAGATTATCCACTTTGGCAGAAAAAATAGAAAAGCAAATTATAATTTAAATGGAGAAAAATTGCAAAGTGCTGCAGTACAGAGGGACCTGGGGGTCCTTGTGCCTGAAACACAAAATGTTAGTATGCAGTTACAGCAAGTGATCAGGAAGGCAAATGGAATGTTGCCCTTTATTGCAAGGGGGATAGAGTATAAAAGCAGAAAAGTCCTGCTACAACTGTATAGGGTATTGGTGAGGCCACACCTGGAGTACTGTGTACAGTTTTGGTCTCCGTATTTAAGGAGGGATATATTTGCATTGGAGGCTGTTCAGAGAAGGTTCACTAGGTTGATTTCGGAGATGAGCGAGGTTGACTTATGAAGATAGGTTCAGTAGGTTGGGCCTATACTCATTGGAGTTCAGAAGAATGAGAGGTGATCTTATCGAAACATATAAGATAATGAGCGGGCTCGACAAGGTGGATTTGGAGAGGATATTTCCACTCATAGGGGAAACTAAAACTAGGGGACATAGTCTCAGATTAAGGGGCCGCCCATTTAAAACTGAGATGAGGAGGAATTTCTTCTCTCAAAGGGTTGTAAATCTATGGAATTCTCTGCCCCAGAGAGCTGTGGAGGCTGGGCCATTGAATATATTTAAGACGGAGATATACAGATTTTTGAGCGATAAGGGAACAACGGGTTATGGGGAGCGGGCAGGGAAGTGGAGCTGAGTCCATGATCAAATCAACCATGGTCTTATTAAATGGCGGAGCAGGCGTGAGGGGCCAAATGACCTACTCCTGCTCCTATTTCTTATGTTTTTATGTTCTTATGTTTTCCCATTCCACTCTTACCTGTACCAGCAAGTGTGAGGAGCTCACAGATTTCTTCATCTCAAAGATTGAGACTATGATTATGTTAATGTATCTCGGCCAAGATAAGGCCATCTGTCCTATAAATGCTCATCACCATCCACACAACCACCTCAATGTTCACCTCCCTGTGCTGTGGATGTCCCCTGTCCACCCTCCCTCCTCACCAGTCACTCATTCACTCTGGCTCCAACAACAGTCACGCTGCAGTTTTTCTCCCATCTGCCTAACTGCCCTCTCCAAGCTCATCTCTTCCATGTGATTCACTGCCTCGATCCCCTTCTCACCCAACTCTTGACCAGTCAACTAACTCTGCTGGCCCCAGTGCTCACCAAAATTGTTAATGGCATTGTTTATTCAGGCGTTGTTCCTCTCACATTCAAAGCTGCTGTTCCCCTACTGTCTCACCAGAAAGCCTACCCAAAACCCCTTTGCTCCATTTCTAACTTTGCCTTTCTGTCTAAGGTACTTGAACACTTGTTTACTCCCTTCTCTCACCACATCCTTTCTGAATCCCTTCAGTCCTATCTCCCTGTCCATGGCACTGAGTCCGAACATACAATATTTGGATTGACCTTCTTGATCGATCGAATATTGACCATTACTAGTTGACCCTCTTCCCATCAGACCCTGCCTGTGTACAGCAACATAAATTGTCCTTGGGATGTACTAACTGAACTTACAGATAAAAGGCTTTGTTTTGGAACAAGCTGCAAAAAAATAGACTCTTCCGATGCCCTCCGCCACTTTATCAATTTCCTGTTTCCTGGCTTTAACTGTTTCCTTTTCACAATGGACATCCAATCCCTCTACACTTCCACCCCCAAACCAGAATGGCCTGAGGGCGCTCCGCTTCTTCCTTGAATGGAGGCCCAGCTAGTCCCCATCCGCCACCACCATCCTCCACCTGGCTGAACTTGTTCTTGTAATGAATAACTTCTCCTTTGACTCCACTCACTTCCTCCAAATGAAAGGAGTTGCTATGTGTAAAGTTCTTACTCTACAGCATGAAACCACATGAGGCACATTCCAGGGACAAGGCCACTCAGTGACCTTAACTCTTTATTACAGCACTCCAGAAGTGATGACCCTGCGTGGGTCCTCCCTTTATATACCTGAGGGATCAGGTAAGGAGTATCTCCCACAAGTTCACCCCTTGTGGTCAAGGTGTGCATCTATGTTGAGTGTATACAGTAATACAGTGGTGTTACATTGTGGCTACAAACATGACATCACCTTACCCCCCCCCCCCCCCCGAAAGTCTTATTGGGATCATAGGTTTAGTCTTTCAGGTGGTCTGCACTCCCTCGTGGAGCGCCGCAGTTGGGCTCTGGTTGTTGGACACTGATGTGAGTGTCTGTCACCTGTGGTGATTCTGGCCTGTCTGGGCTGACCTCAGGAACTGTGCATTCCTCTGATTGCTCTTGTTACACGTTCACTGGCGGTAGTGTGAGCTCCATCTCATGGTCTTCTTCAGGTTCCTCCGTATCATTGCTGAGCCTTTTTTTTTACTTGGTCCAGATGCTTACGGCATATCTGGCCATTGTTGAGTTTTACCACAATGACCCTATTCCCTTCTTTGTCAATTACAGTACCCTCGAGCCATTTGGGCTTGATGCCGTGATTGAGGACGAATACAGGATCATTTATTTCTATACATCTCCCCTTCGACTTATGGTCATGATACTCATTTTGTGCCTTACGCTTGCCCTCAACTATGTCGGTCAGGACTGGTGGATGAGGGACAACCGAGTTTTGAGTGTCCATTTCATGAGCAGCTCTGTGGGCGGGACCCCCGTGAGCGAGTGCAGGCGGGACTATAGGCCAGCAGGAGGCGCAATAGGTGCCATTGTAGGGAGGGTCCTTGAATCCTGAACATCCCTTGCTTAACGATTTGGACTGCACGTTCTGCCTGGCCATTGGAGGCCAGCTTGAACGGTGCAGTCCTGACGTGGTTGATGCCATTGCCCGACATAAACTCCCGGAATTCATGGCTCGTGAAACACGGGCCATTATCACTAACCAGGATGTCTGGCAAGCCATGGGTTGCGAAGATCGCATGTAGGCTTTCTACTGTGGTGGATGACGTGCATGAATTCAGGATGATGCACTTGATCCATTTCGAGTACGCATCTACCACGATAAGGAACATCTTCCTCATGAACGGGCCCGCGTAGTCAACGTGATTGCGTGACCATGGCTTGGTGGGCCAGGGCCACGGGCTGAGCAGGGCCTCTTTGGGGGCATTGCCCAGCTGGGCACATGCCATGCACCTGCAAACACAGTGTTCCAGGTCTGAGTAAATTCCGGGCCACCAAACGTGTGACCGGGCAATGGCCTTCATCAGCACAATGCCTGGGTGCTCGCTGTGGAGTACCCTGATGAACGCCTCCCTGCCCTTCTGGGGCATGACTACTCGGCTGCCCCATAGTAGGCAGTCAGCTTGGATGGAGAGCTCATCCACCCGTCTGTGGAATGATCTGACCTCCTCAGGGCATGCTCCGTATGCGGGCGCCCAATCCCCAGTCAGGACACATTTCTTAATCAGGGATAGGAGGGGATCCCTGTTTGTCCAGATTTTGATCTGGCGGGCTGTGATAGGGGAGCCTGCACTGCCGAAGGCATCAACAGCCATGACCATCTCAGCGCTTTGCTCAGCTGCCCCCTCGGTGGTGGCTAATGGGAGCCTGCTTAGCGCGTCAGCGCAATTTTCAGTGCTGGGCTGGTGCCGGATGGAGTAGTCATAGGCCGCTAGCGTGAGAGCCCATCGCTATATGCGAGCTGATGCGTTGACATTGACAGCCTTGCTGTCTGACAACAGGGATGTGAGTAGCTTCAAACTTCCTACCAAAGAGGTACTGATGCATTTTCTTTTCACCATAGACACATGCAAGCGCTTTCTTCTCAACCATCCCATATCCCCGTTCTGCTTGAGAGAACGATCTGGCGGCATAAGCCACAGGTTGTAGCTGACCCTCAGCATTACCCTGCTGCAACACGCACCCAACCCCATAGGACGATGCATCACATGACAGAACTAAACTTTTGCAAGGGTCGTACAGGGTCAACAGCTTATTTGAACAAAGTAGGTTTCGTGCCCGATCAAAAGCCCGTTCCTGACAGTCCCCCCTTATGCAGGAGCACGTGTAGCGGCTCCAACAATGTGCTCAAGTTTGGCAAAAAGTGCCCAAAATAGTTCAACAGTCCCAGGAATGAACGCAGCTCTGATGTGTTGCAGGGCCTGGGTGCTCGTCAAATCGCCTCTGTTTTGGATTCGGTGGGCCGAATCCCATCTGCAGCAACCCTCCTGCCCAGAAACTCAACTTCGGGAGCTAAGAACATGCATTTAGACTTCTTGAGTCGCAGGCCTACCAGGTCCAGTCGGCGCAGCACTTCCTCCAGGTTGTGGAGATGTTCCTCGGTGTCGCGACCAGTGATGAGGATGTCGTCCTGAAATACGAGCGTTCCAGGGATGGATTTAAGCAGGCTTCCCATGTTGCATTGAAAAATCGAAGCCGCTGATCAAATGCCAAGAGGGCACCTGTTATACGCAAACAGTCCCTTGTGTGTGGTAATGGTGGTCAGCAGTTTAGATTCGTTGGCCAGTTCCTGGGTCATATAGGCTGAAGTGAGGTCCAACTTGGTGACCAGTTTGCCGCCTGCTAGCGTGGCGAAGAGGTCCTCCGCTCCTGGGAGCGGGTATTGGTCTTGTAAGGACACCCGATTGATGGTGGCCTTGTAGTCGTCACAGATCCTGACAGAGCCATCTGCTTTAAGAACGGGGACGATGGGGCTCGCCCAGTCGCTGAATTCAACAGGCGAGATGATTCCCTCTCGCAATAGCCGGTCCAATTCGCTCTCAATTTTCTCCTGCATCACCTACGGCACCGCTCTGGCTTTGTGGTGCACTGGCCTGGCATCTGGGGTGATGTGTATCACTACTTTAGTGCCTTTGAAAGTCCCGACGCCCGGTTGGAAAAGTGACTCGAATTGTTGTAGGACTTGTGAGCACGAACTTCACTCCATCGAGGACATTGCGTGAATATCCCCCCCATTTCCAGTTCATCTCGACTAACCAGCTCCTCCCCAACAGTGCGGGACCATTGTCTGGGACAATCCAGAGCGGCAGCCGGTTCACTAAGCCATCGTGCGTGACAGCCAACATTGCACTGCCTAGCACCGGAATGATTTATTTGGTGTAAGTCCCTAATTGTGTCTCGATATGTTCTAATTTGGGTCTACTGGCTTTGAGTGGCCATAGCTTCTCGAATTGTTGAACTCCCATGAGTGACTGGCTGGACCCCGTGTCCAGCTCCATGCATACTGGGATACCGTTCAATAAAATTCTTATCATCATCGGTGGCGTTTTGGTGTATGAACTGTGAATATTTGCCGCATGGACCCGCTGAACCTCGCATCCATCGATTTGCCCCAAAAGTCATCCTGCCTCACAGAACCCTCTTCTGGTCCATCTGCCTCATATATCAGTCTGGTTGCAGGCTTTCTGCACATATGAGCTAAGTGACCACTGAGATTGCAGTTTCTGCAGACAAACTGTTGGAATCTGCAAGATCTGGCTGAGTGTTTTCCCCCACATCTCCAGCACGAGTTAAAGTTTCCATTGTTGGGGACAATAGGGCTGTGGCCAGGAATTCTGCGCTGACTGTCCCTCTGACTGCTCTTAAATACCCTATTAGTAGGTGTCAATGGCCCCATCCCGGGCCGCATTGTCCACTGTGATGGCATGAACGTCTGTTCAGCCTGCCATTGTCTCTGTTGAAACATAGAAACATAGAAACATAGAAAATAGGTGCAGGAGTAGGCCATTCGGCCCTTCTAGCCTACACCGCCATTCAATGAGTTCATGGCTGAACATTCAACTTCAGTACCCCATTCCTGCTTTCTCGCCATACCCCTTGATCCCCCTAGTAGTAAGGACCTCATCTAACTCCTTTTTGAATATATTTAGTGAATTGGCCTCAACAACTTTCTGTGGTAGAGAATTCCACAGGTTCACCACTCTCTGGGTGAAGAAGTTCCTCCGCATCTCGGTCCTAAATGGCTTACCCCTTATCCTTAGACTGTGACCTCTGGTTCTGGACTTCCCCAACATTGGGAACATTCTTCCTGCATCTAACCTGTCTAACCCCGTCAGAATTTTAAATGTTTCTATGAGGTCCCCTCTCATTCTTCTGAACTCCAGTGAATACAAGCCCAGTTGATCCAGTCTTTCCTGATAGGTCAGTCCCGCCATCCCGGGAATCAGTCTGGTGAACCTTCGCTGCACTCCCTCAATAGCAAGAATGTCCTTCCTCAGGTTAGGAGACCAAAACTGTACACAATACTCCAGGTGTGGCCTCACCAATGCCCTGTACAACTGTAGCAACACCTCCCTGCCCCTGTACTCAAATCCCCTTGCTATGAAGGCCAACATGCCATTTGCTTTCTTAACCGCCTGCTGCACCTGCATGCCAACCTTCAATGACTGATGTACCATGACACCCAGGTCTCTTTGCACCTCCCCTTTTCCTAATCTGTCACCATTCAGATAATAGTCTGTCTCTCTGTTTTTACCACCAAAGTGGATAACCTCACATTTATCCACATTATACTTCATCTGCCATGCATTTGCCCACTCACCTAACCTATCCAAGTCACTCTGCAGCCTCACAGCATCCTCCTCGCAGCTCACACTGCCACCCAACTTAGTGTCATCCGCAAATTTGGAGATACTACATTTAATCCCCTCATCTAAATCATTAATGTACAGTGTAAACAGCTGGGGCCCCAGCACAGAACCTTGCGGTACCCCACTAGTCACTGCCTGCCATTCTGAAAAGTACCCATTTACTCCTACTCTTTGCTTCCTGTCTGACAACCAGTTCTCAATCCATGTCAGCACACTACCCCCAATCCCATGTGCTCTAACTTTGCACATCAATCTCTTGTGTGGGACCTTGTCGAACGCCTTCTGAAAGTCCAAATATACCACATCAACTGGTTCTCCCTTATCCACTCTACTGGAAACATCCTCAAAAAATTCCAGAAGATTTGTCAAGCATGATTTCCCTTTCACAAATCCATGCTGACTTGGACCTATCATGTCACCTCTTTCCAAATGCACTGCTATGACATCCTTAATAATTGATTCCATCATTTTACCCACTACCGATGTCAGGCTGACCGGTCTATAATTCCCTGTTTTCTCTCTCCCTCCTTTTTTAAAAAGTGGGGTTACATTGGCTACCCTCCACTCCATAGGAACTGATCCAGAGTCAATGGAATGTTGGAAAATGACTGTCAACGCATCCACTATTTCCAAGGCCACCTCCTTAAATACTCTGGGATGCAGTCCATCAGGCCCTGGAGATTTATCGGCCTTCAATCCCATCAATTTCCCCAACACAATTTCCCGACTAATAAGGATTTCCCTCAGTTCCTCCTCCTTACTAGACCCCCCGACCCCTTTTATAACCGGAAGGTTGTTCGTGTCCTCCTTCGTGAATACCGAACCAAAGTACTTGTTCAATTGGTCCGCCATTTCTTTGTTCCCCGTTATGACTTCCCCTGATTCTGACTGCAGCGGACCTACGTTTGTCTTTACTAACCTTTTTCTCTTTACATATCTATAGAAACTTTTGCAATCCGTCTTAATGTTCCCTGCAAGGTCCTACTCTGGGGTCTATTACTGCCTGATGAATGTCGGACTGCCCCTGCCTGCCCGCGGGGTTCTGAGTAGCATTGAGGACGTTGACTCCCTGATCCATCACCGCATTGGAGGCAGAATTGCACACGTAAATCATTTTTGTCTCTTCCTTCCCCGCCATGAAAGTCTGAGCCAACAACGCCGCCGCTTCCATGGTCAAGTCCTTGGTCTCAATTAACTTGCGAAAAATCCCCGCATGACCGATACCCTCAATTAAGAAGTCCCTTAGCATCTCCCCCCTGCAGGCGTCTGTGAACTTACAGAGGCTGGCCAAGCACCTGAGGTCTGCTACAAAGTCCGGTATGCTCTGTCCTTCATGACGTCGGTGGGTGTAGAATCTGTGTCAGGCCATGTGTATGCTGCTCGCCGGCTTGAGGTGCTCCCCAATCAACTTGCTAAGCTCTTCAAAGGTTTTGTCCAACGGCTTTTCAGGTGCCAGTAAGTCCTTCATGAGCGCATAAGTCTTTGGCCTGCAACTGGTCAAAAGATGAGCCCGTCGCTTGTCGGCCGCTGCATCTCCCAGCCAGTCTTTCGTGACAAAGCTCTGCTGAAGCCTCTCAACAAAATCGTCCCAGTCTTCTCCAACACAGTACCGGAATTCCCGTTTCTCGTCATCAATGTAAAGTCCTTACTCTACAGCATGAAACCACACGAGGCACATTCCAGGGACAAGGCCACTCAGTGACCTTAACTCTTTACTACAGCACTCCAGAAGTGATGACCCTGCGTGGCACCTCCCTTTATATACCTGAGTGATCAGGTAAGGAGTGTCCCCCACAAGTTCACCTCCTGTGGTCAAGGTGTGCATCTGTGTTGAGTGTATACAGTAATACATTGGTGTTACATTATAGTTACAAACATGACACAATGGGAACCTGTGTGGCTCCCAGCTATGTCTACCTTTTTTGTGGAATACGTGGACTATTCTTTGTTTCAGCCATACTCAGGTCCCCTTCCTCACCTCTTTTTCCAGTACATGGATGACTGTGTTGGTGCCGCTTCCTGCTCTCGTCCCGACCTGGAAAATGTCATCAACTCTGCTTCCAATTCCCTGCCCCCGCCCCCCCACTCTCCTTGACATGGTTCATCTCTTCAATTCTTCCCTTCCTCAACTTCTCTACCTCCATTTCTGGGGATAATCTTCCAACCAATATCTACAATATGTCTACTGACCCCCACAGCTACCTTGATTACACTTCCTCCCACCCCACTTCTTGTAAGACTCTATTCCACTCTCCCAGTTTCTTCGTCTCCGTCTCATCTGATCTGACGATGCCACCTTCCACACCAGTGCCTCCGATATGTCTTCCTTTTTCTTCAACCGAGGTTTCCCCTCCACCATGGTTGACAGGGCCCTCGACTGTGTATCTCCCATTTCCCGCACTTCAGTCCTCACCCCTTCCCCTCCATTCCAGAACCACGATTGGCTTCCACTTGTCCTCACCTTCCACTCTATTGGCCTCCACATTCAATGGATCATTTTCTGCCACCTCCAGCACGATGCCACCACCCAACACATCTTTCCCTCCCCTCTCCTTTTAGCAATCCGAAGGAAGTGTTCGTTTGTGGTACCCTGGTCGACTCTTCAATCACCCTGAACACCCACTCCCCTTCCCACCGCACATTCCCATGCAGCCACAGAAGATGCAACACCTGCCCTTTCACCTCCTCCCTTCCCACCATCCAGGGCCCCAAACACTCCTTCCGGGTGAAGCAGTAGTTTACTTGTACTTCTTTCAATTTAGCATACTGTATTCGCTGCTCACGATGCGGTCTCCCCTGCACTGGGGAGGCCAAATGCAGATTGGACGATCACTTTGCTGAACACCTCCACTTAGTCTGCAACTTCTGGTCACTTGCCATTTGAATTCTCTATCGCACTCCCACTCTGTTCTCGGCCTCCTACATTGTTCTAATGAAACTCAATGTAAGCTCTGAACAACACCTCATCTTACTATTAGGCATTTTACAACCTTCCGGACTCAACATTGAATTCAACAATTTCAGATCATAACCACTACTAATTTTTCAGGCAATAGGTGCTGGTAATGGTTCTAATGTTTCCATTTTCAGCTCCTCCAGTCCCATCTTTTGTTTCTTTACTTGCCCCATTCCCATTCCCTTTTGCTTACACCATCATCCCTTTTGTCATTTAATCACTCCTGCCTTCCACCCTATCACATACCTTCCCTTTTGTTCTTCCATCCCCCGCCTCTATTCCATTCTTTGCTTTAAACCTGTTACATCTCTAACTTTTTCCAGTTCTGATGAAAGATCGTCGACCTGAAACGTTAACTCTGTTTCTCTCTCCACAGATGCTGCCTGACCTGCTGAATATTTCCAGCATTTTCTTGTTTTAGAAACATAGAAAATAGGTGCAGGAGTAGGCCATTCGGCCCTTCGAGTCTGCACCACCATTCATAAGATCATGGCTGATCATTCACCTCAGTACCCCTTTCCTGCTTGATCCCTTTAGCCGCAAGGGCCATATCTAACTCCCCCTTGAATATATCCAAGAACTGGCATCAACAAATCTCTGCGGTAGAAAATTCCACAGGTTAACAACTCTCTGAGTGAAGAAGTTTCTTCTCATCTCAGTCCTAAATGGCTTACCCCTTATCTTTAGACTGTGTCCCCTGGTTCTGGACTTCCCCAGCATCGGGAACATTCTTCCTGCATCTAACCTATCCAGTCCAGTCAGAATTTTATATGTTTCTATGAGATCCCCTCTCATCCTTCTAAACTCCAGTGAATACAGGCCCAGTCAATCCAATCTCTCCTCATATGTCAGTTCTGCCATCCCGGGAATCAGTCTAGTGAACCTTCGCTGCACTCCCTCAATAGCAAGAATGTCCTTTCTCAGATTAGGAGCCCAAAACTGAACACAATATTCCAGGTGAGGCCTCACCAAGGCCCTGTACAACTGCAGTAAGACCTCCCTGCTCCTATACTCAAATCCCCTAGCTATGAAGGCCAACATATCATTTGCCTTCTTCACCGCCTGCTTTTCCTGTATGTCAACTTTCAATGACTGATGTACCATGACACCAGATCTCGTTGCAACTCCCCTTTTCCTAATCTTCCACCATTCAGATAATATTCTGCCTTCGCGTTTTTGCCAATAAAGTGGATAACCTCACATTTATCCACATTATACTGCATCTGCCATGCATTTGCCCACACACCTAACCTGTCCAAGTCACGCTGCAGCCTCTTACCGTCCTCCTCACAGCTCACACCGCCACCCAGCTTAGTGTCATCTGCAAACTTGGAGATATTACACTCAATTCCTCCATCTCAATTATTAATATATATTGTAAATAGCTGGGGTCTCAGCACTGAGCCCTGCGTTACCCCACTAGTCACTGCCTGCCATTCTGAAAAGGACCCGTTTATCCCAACTCTCTGCTTCCTGTCTGCCAACCAGTTCTCTATCCACGTCAGTACATTACCCCCAATAACATGTGCTTTAATTTTGCACACCAATCTCTTGTGTGGGACCTTGTCAAAAGCCTTTTGAAAGTCCAAATACACCACATCCACTGGTTCTCCCTTGTCCACTCTACTAGTTATATCCTTAAAAAATTCTAGAAGATTTGTCAAGCATAATTTCCCTTTCATAAATCCATGCTGACTTGGACCGATCCTGTCACTGCTTTCCAAATGTGCTGCTATTTCATCTTTAATAATTGATTCTAACACTTTCCCCACGACTGATGTCAGGCTAACCGGTCTATAATTACTCGTTTTCTCTCCCTCCTTCTTTAAAAAGTGGTGTTACATTAGCTACCTCCAGTCCCTAGGAACTGATCCAGAGTCGATAGACTGTTGGAAAATGATCACCAATGCATTCACTATTTCTAGGACCACTGCCTTAAGTACTCTGGGATGCAGACTATCAGGCCCCGGAGATTTATCAACCTTCAATCCCATCAAGTTCCCAAACACAATTTCCTGCCTAATAAGGATTTCCTTCAGTTCCTCCTTCTCACCAGACCCTCGGTCCCCTAGTATTTCTGGAAGGTTATTTGTGTCTTCCTTCATGAAGACAGAACCAAAGTATTTGTTCTATTGATCTGCCATGTTTTTGTTCCCCATTATAAATTCACCTGATTCTGACTGCAAGGGACCTATGTTTTTCTTTACTAATCTTTTTCTCTTCATATATCTATAGAAGCTTCTGCAGTCAGTTTTTATGTTGCCAGCAAGCTTCCTCTCGTACTCTATTTTCCCCCTCCTAATTAAACCCTTTTTCCTCCTCTGCTGAATTCTAAATTTCTCCCAGTCCTCAGGTTTGCTGCTTTTTCTGGCCAATTTATATGCCTCTTCCTTGGATTTAACACTATCCTTAATTTTCCTTGTTAGCCACGGTTGAGCCACCTTTCCTGTTTTATTTTTACTCCAGACAGGGATGTACAATTGTTGAAGTTCATCCATGTGATCTTTAACTGTTTTCCATTGCCGATCCACCGTCAATCCTTTAAGTATCATTTGCCAGTCTATTCTAGCCAATTCACATCTCATACCATTGAAGTTACCTTTCCTTAAGTTCAGGACCCTAGTCTCTGAATTAACTGTGTCACTCTCCATCTTAATAAAGAATTCTACCATGTTATGGTCACTCTTCCCCAAGGGGCCTCGCACAACAAGATTGCTAATTAGTCCTTTCTCATTACACATCACCCAGTCTAGGATGGCCAGCCCTCTAGTTGCTTACAGATAGATAACAGATGGTTAACAAGATATGCTCAGGGACAAGGTCAGTATGTATCTAATTAGGCCTGGGCATATTTGCTTTAATTCTAGGGCTTGTGTTCAGTCATTGTCGAACAAAACCTTTTATCTGTAAGCTCAGCTAATAGGTTGCTGGGGCATTTTAGCTTGCTGTATCTAGGCAGGATCTGATGGGAAGATGGACAAGTAATAATTATGAATATTCTAACATCGATCAATCTAAATGTCTCATGGCTCTGATTGTACTTGAGCTGTTTGGTCGTGGTGCAGTTGCAGAGGGGTGTCATTAGTCTTCTGTGTCCTTTGTCGGCACAGTCAACCTCTGACTTTGCTGGATGGGTGGAAAGTTGGGAGGGGTTGGACGAGTGTGACGGAATGAAGGCAACATGGTAGCTGCAAACAAAACTGGCACACTTGAATTATTATTCTGTGGTGATCACATATCAATCATACACTGATGGAGTGGAAGTCCTTTCAGTTGACAAAAGCTCCTAGCTTGTCTTCTCGTGTATTGATAGGTACATGAGTGCAGTGTATTATGCCTCAGATACGAGGGAAGTCAGCTACAAATCACAGAACTTTTATCCTGGCTGTTGGCATCCATTGGGAAAGTAATGCGCTGGTTTGCTCTAGCAAGAAGGTTATTGGTGATCTGCTTGATTCAGCTGATCACTGCAGACTGGGAGATATGGGTGATGTTCTCGGTATAAGCCTGGAAGGAGCTTGTGGCAAAAAAGTTAAGGCTGGTGGTGACTTTGGCAGACACTGGCAAAGCGTGGTTCCCCCAATCCAGCAGGCAGCAGGTCATACTACAATAGGCTGTATTGGTCAACAACAGTCTGCCGGTGATGCACAGCCTCCTAGTTCACTGCTCCTCAGAGATATCCAAGAAACAAACTCATGGCCTATAGACACTGTGGGCTGGGGAAGTCCTTCTATGAGCAGCCCCTTGCCTACTTGCCCTGGTTGTTGAGGTTCCTGTTGTTGTTGCCCCTCTTCCTCCAACAGTTCCACAGGAAAGAAGCATTGTTTATGTATTATGAGCCAATCCCCAACAAGAGGATGGGCAGATAACCGACTCCCAGGCCTGTGTCAGTGGTACTTTTGAAATTGGATGTTCATTTCCAATGTTTGAAATAAATGTTTACCTTGCTATGGCATATCAGTACTTTAACTGCTTGTTACTATAGAATTCTGCATCTGCAGCTGTACTCCCTGTTTGGCTTTTCAAGTGGTTCCACCTAACTGCACCTGAAGAGGGTCCAGCAATGTAAACTGCATGCAAATGAGCGTCTGAGACCTACGCACTCAGGTATTCTGCTTTATTGATGGGTGCAGTTCAGTGAAGAACTGCTCCTCCAAAGCTGCCATTTAGGGCCGATCTGCCTTAAAGGGACAGGCTGCTTTTGCCAAAAACTATTTTTGGATATTTTGAGTGAAAAGTTTTCAGCTTCAAAGACTGTTGCAGAATGTTGTACTTTAAAAAAAACCCATCATTGATGTTTGTGAGTGGTTTCCCCACTTTTGCGAGATAGTTTACTTGGAGGCAGGAGAGGAGCCTCACAAACCCCCTTGACAGCTGCTGAATATATTTGCCAGGCCCTCTCCTGAGCCACCATCAACTGCTCTCCTAGCAAAGGACAGGAATCCTCCTTCCACCTTTTCCTGCAATAGCTTCCACAATAAACACAAAGATAATCCTCAGTCAAACTTGTACACTCCTCCTATTCCCAAACCATCACACAAATGCACACCTGTTTTCCCTGTTCATCTACAGTAAAAAGAAAAGTACTGATAGGACAGTGATCAATTTCTCAGTGATTTAGTTCACCGCCTACACTTTATCATCACGATGCTTCCATCTTACTCACATTTTCCATGGTGGTGTTCTGGTTACGTGGTTACATATCCTAGTGCTCATTCTACGTGAACTCCCACTGGTAGGAGGCTGGGACAGGGGACTAAACTGTGTCTCCGTTACATAGTGCTGAGAAGGAGGTGGGCCTCAATTTCATTGAGCAAAGACCCCACTGATCCCACTACAAGCAGTAAGCTTTCTGCCGCTGTGGCGATGGGCTGCTTCTTGGACAGTTATGAGTGGTGTGTGGAGGAGTAGCGGGAAGTGCTATTATCTCGAGAAGGAGCCTAACATTCCATGGTCATATCCATTCAAATCCTACTTGAAGTATACATATTACCATGCTCTCTGATCTGCGGGTGCACAGATCTGATGGTTATATTGACGTTATGGAAGCCCATCCCCCCCTCCCCCCCCATCTCATGCCTCATTTGGGCAAATACGTCAGTAACCCTACCCAGTGATGTGGTGATAGTGCAGTCCAAAGTCAGATGACACCAGTTTGAATGGTGGGAATGTGTACTGCAGATTGCTCTGAAATTACCACCCTAATCCAAGGATGGGATATCCAGATTCTGCAAGCTGATCCTCAGCATCTGACGTGTAAATGCGGGACTCCTCCATGATAACAGCCAATTGTTGGAAACATCTGGGAGATCTGCCAGCAACCCAATACCATATTGTGCTAAGAAAGCTGGACCACTGAGATCTGGTTCTTTGACCTTAACAGCTGAGGAAGGAGGCAAGCTCATCCCTTTATGAGGAGCTCTCTGCTCCTCTTCCTCCACCTGCTCCTGGCCTCAGACTCACCACTTATGCTGCCCACATACTGTCTATTTAAGTAGTCCAAGGTGGATTCTCTGAGTTGGTGAGTGGGCAGGGAAAGTGCAGTGGTGAGGTGCTAGGTGAGGTGCTACTTCACCTGGGGCCGTTGCCAGGTCAATTGTGGGAGGGGGCCAACCATAGAAGCCTGAGAAGATTCTATAAAGACACAAAAAGGACACAGTGACTAAAACAAAATGAGAATTGTAATACTAATAGTCAAGCATTTCATATGGGTCTAGTGCTCCTGGAAAGATTATATTGCAAAGTTCGAGAAGGAACCTTGGAATACTAACTGCTTGCTGTCCTGCAATAGCCAGGATTCGGTGTTCTTGCATGGAGATGGCCTGCTAATCAAAGAAGGTGAGTTTTTTTTATGAAGGCTTTTCCTCCTCTCTTTGCCAAACTCTGCCTTCTATTAGTGCTTGCCTTCTCCTGTAAAACGAAAAGAAACAGGAATGAATGTTATAAAATGTTGAGATGTCAAAGGGGAGCCAGTTAGTGAAATAATTGTTTCATGTGGATGAGGAGACATTCAAGCGTGGGAACTTTTAGCAGTGGACGTGTTTGCTGAAAGAATTAGTGGTGGAGAAAGAAGGTTTAGAAGAGTGAAGGTGGGAGTTTTCTTTAGGATCCATTCAAAACTATAGAGATTGAGGGACAGAATGTATTGAGGCGCACAAAAATAATCTTGAACTTGTTGAGAAGCATAGCCAGTCAATGTCCCACCTTTCCCCTTCTCACAAGATCAGTGAACTGCTTTTGGCATTGCATCCACGTGGGTTGGACAGTACAGCCACTGTTCAGTTCCTCCACTATTTGCTGTCAAGCATTCCATCAAGATGTTTTTGATACTTTTCTGCCCACTGTGGGGTACAGCATTGCCCTCCGCCTCTCCATAGTCTGAAGCAGCAGTTCTGTGTTTGCCACATCAAACTGTAGAGCCCTTTGCGCTTTTTAATTGCTGCCATCCTATGCTGCAAGAGAAACCATGCCAGCAGATAGAACTTCAGAAACAGCAAGAGCACATATATTGCCAGGAAATCTTCAGTCACAAATGTAGTAAAAAGCATTTTACACAAAACCTTACATTTTTTTTTTACACTTCAAAATGTCAAGAGCATCTTAAACAGTCATCTTCTTGGCAAGAACCGCAAGACCAGTCCAAAACAAGTACAGTATTCTGCAATTTCTCAGATTTGTTTCTTAGTGCTCCATGCCCCTTTATTCAGCCTGGGTGGGTTTCACGAATTGTGCATCTCCATGTGTGCCCAATGTTCATCCTCATTATCCTGTTGAGAGCTGATAGGAAATCCCAGTGCTCTGTTACTTCTCCAGGGCATTTCTGGTGACTGCACATACTCTGCTTCTGAACAGCGGCAGCTTGGGGAAGTTGGCTTTGTAAAGTGATACGTCCTTACTATACAGTACAAATGCACACGAGGCCCATGCTTGAGAGAAGGTCAGTCTGTGACCTGTCCTTTATTTCTTAGCACTCAAGTGATGAAGGTGGGTGGAGCTTCCCCTTTTATACCTGAAGGTCCAGGTTAGGAGTGTCTCCCACCTAGTGGTCAGTGTTCTCACGGTGTACAACTTAGGTCAGATTATACATGGGTTACAATGCTGGTTGAATACATGACATCACCTCTCCCTCAAAGTCTTATTGGGATCACAGGTTGAGTCTCTCTGGTGGTTTACGCTCTCTTGTAGAGCGCCTGAGTTGGGGCTCCGGTTGTTGGGTGCTGGCCTGAGTGTCTGCTGTTTGCGGTGCCTCAGACCTATCCAGACTGCCCACAGTGATTGGGCTCTCCTCCCTTTGGTTCCGGTGTGCGGTCACCTGTGGTGGAGTGAACTCTACATCGTGTTCTTCCTCTGCTTCTTCTATGGGGTTGCTGAACCTCCTTTTTGTTTGTGGCAGATTTGTCCATTGGTAAGTTTAACTACCAGAATCCTATTTCCCTCTTTGGCAACCACAGTGCCTGCGAGCCATTTGGGCCCTGCAGCGTAGTTGAGGACAAAAACAGGATCATTTACATCAATACATCGCGCCCTCGCATTCCTGTCATGGTAGTCATATTGTGACTGGCGCCTGCTCTCGACAATTTTTTTCATGGTGGGGTGTATAAGGGATAGCCGGATTTTGAGCATCCTTTTCATTAGCAGCTCTGCGGGTGGAACCCCTGTGAGCGAGTGTGGTCGGAATCTAGGCCAACAGGAGGCGTGATAAGCGCCTTTGTAGGGAAACCCCTTGGATTCTGAGCATCCCCTGTTTGATTATCTGCACTGCTCGTTCTGCCTGGCCGTTTGAGGCCGGCTTGAACGGTGCCGTTCTGACATGGTTAATTCCATTGCCTGCCATGAAGTCCTGGAATTCAGTGCTTGTGAAGCACGGGCCATTGTCACTGACCAAGACGTCCGGTAGACCATGGGCGGCGAACATTGCCCGTAGACTTTCTACTGTGGCAGAGGATGTGCTTGAATTTAAAATGTCACACTCGATCCATTTGGAGTAGGCGTCTACTACAACCAAAAACATTTTTCCCATGAAAGGACCTGCGTAGTCCATGTATTATGGATAATTTCATATATAAATGTTTTATCTATAAACAACACCGCTCACTCATGACTGACAAAGCTCACAGGCCAGGTACTGCTGAGTTATTTAGCTATGCTACTTAGTGGTTTGCAAACCATCTATTTCCAAAGTTCATTCTCTCTGTTTAATAGATTAGTTTAGTATTGACAGAATTGTGTCCTAAAATGATGAGTTAGCTGCCAGCTATATCCAAACTTAATTATTACAAGTGTATAAACATTCTTTTTCGTAATGTAAAAAATCATCAAAGTTATATATCAAAACAGTAACTTCCCTTTCACAGACATCTTTCTGTAACTTAGTAACACATCTTATTTAGTCGGAAAGTACCAGATCATATAAGAGCTGTTGGGAAATTGAAGATAGTACAAAACAAACTATTTGACACAATAACCAAGGTCAACTGAGACAGGTATAAATGTACAGATATACCGTTTTAACATTGAGATTATGGCACAACACTGTAGAGTGCACATCTTCTTTACCACTTGGAGCATTTAGAAGCACTTTTCCTGGTGTGTTTCATAAAAAATGAATCAAATATATTTTACATATCCTTGATGTTTTTGTATTCTAGAGGATTAGGGCTATGTATCTGAAATATTTAAAACTGAGTTTCACCAGATAGCTAGGAAGTATTTACTCTTTAAAGCAATCATTACATGTTGATATAATATTTAAAAATCTACTAAACTTTGCTTTTGAAATATTCTAAATGTTATATTTATACATAATCCATCATTTTTTTTAATACAGTCTTTGCCCCCATAGTTCCTTTGTTGTCTTTTTTATCATGAACAATTTCCCAACTAGAGGATGGGCGGATGACTTACTTCCAGGCCTGTGCCAGTGATGCTTTTGAAATTGGATGTTGTCCTTCAATATTTGAAATACATTTTTATCTTGGTGCGGCATATCAGTATTTTTATAATTTGGGCTTTCTCCAACACTATTTTCTCATTTAAACAGCTTGAAAGTTGCCATAAGTGGGCCATGTAGAATCATAGAATAGTTACAGCTCCTTCAGGTACTTATCTAACTCCCTTTTGAAAGCCACAGTTGGGTCTGCCCTCTCAGGCAGTGCATTCCAGATCATTACCACTTGCTGCGTTAAAAAAGTTTTCCGTCCTGTTGCCTTTGGTTCTTTTGCCAATCACCTTAACTCTGTGTCATCGGAATGATATCTCTCTATCTACTCTGTCCAGACTCCTCAAAATTTTGAACAGCTCTATCAAATCTCCTCTCGACCTTCTCTGCTCTGAGGAGAATAACGCCAGCTTCTCCAGTTTATCCACGCAACTGAAGTCCTTCATCCCTGGAATCATTCTTGTAAATTTTTTCTGCACCCTCTCTAAGGCCTTCACAGCCAGCCTTCCTAAAGTGTGGTGCACACAATTGAACATAATACTGCAGTTGAGGCCGAATCAGTGTTTTATAAAGGTTCATCATAACTTCCTTCCTTTGGTACTCTATGGGCTAGAAATTCATTTTTCAGCGAAAACGGTATTTTTATGCCAAAATTACCGTTTTCGCTTCACTACCGTTTTCAGGCCCAACATTCGGCCTTTAATTTGCGCAGCGGTAAAATTCAGCATTGCACGAGGATTCGTGGCGCAAACTGTGAATTTCGACAACTTTAGTCTGGGGCCGATAGCACTGCGAGAGAAGCCTTGGGAGGGGGAAAAGAAATTGCAAAAAAAATTCACAAAACATTCACAAAACCCTTACCAACTAAATTGCTGAAAAAGAATTTAAAAAATAAAAACTTTAACTTACCTTTTTTGCAGGTCATCATACTTACCACTGCTGGCAGGTTACAACACAGGTTTTCCCCTGTCGGTATTCTAGGTACAGAATACGGGTCCCAAGAGAGACAAATATCGATCGCAAACGCTATTTTGGGTGTTGCACATCGCTGCTCCTCTCCCCAGTGGTACGTGGAAGCACCGCCACAAAAAGGTCACCAAAGATCCCACCGACTGGATTTTCGCCGCGGAGGGTGAAATAGCGACAAAAGCCCGGTCGCAAAGTCGGTGAATTTCTAGTCTGTAGCCTCTATTTATGATGCTCAGGATCCCGTATGTTTTTTTAACCACTTTGTCAACCTGCCCTGCCACCTTCAACGATTTGTGCACATATACCCCCAGGTCTCTCTGTTCACATCCGCCTTTAGGATTGTACCCTTTAGTTTATATTGCCTCTCCTTGTTCTTCCTACAAAAATGTATCACTTTGCACTTTTTTGTATTAAATTTCATCTGCCATGTGTCCGCCCATTTCACCAGCCTGTCTGTCTTCTTGAAGTCTATCACTCTCCTCCTCACTGTTCACTATACTTCCTACCAGCTGACACATGTGTCTTTTACTTTCTGCCATACTGAATTAGTATAAACTTGGTCAGCAATTAACCCTGATCACATTAAATTTCTTCTTGGAGAACACACAAGATGCCTACTAAGTCTTTTATTAATTCAGACGATGGGAAATATCACAACACTAGTCCACTTTCACAGGCTCAAGGAATGTCGAGATTTATTTACAAGTAAAAATGACTCGCAGAAACAAAACACTATACAGCACAATCATAGAATCAGAGAATAATGTAGCACAGAAGGAGGTCATTCAGCCCATCAAGTCTGTGTCGGCTCTTTCTTGCAGCAATCCAGTTAGTCCCACTCCCCCGCCGGTATTTATGCTCCACATGTGCCTCCTCCCACCCCTCTTCATCTAATCCCATCAGCATATCCTACTATTGCTTTCTCCCTTATGTGCTTATCTAGCTTCTCTTTAACTGCATCTACGCTATTTGCCTCAACTACTCCTTATGGTAATGTGTTCTACATCTTACCACTCTCTGGGTAAAGAAATTTCTCCCAAATTCCCTACTAGATTTATTTGTGATTATCTTATATTGATGACCTCTAGTTTTGGACTACCCCACAAGTGGAAACATTTTCTCTATGTCTACCTTATCAAAACCTTCCATTATCTTAACGACCTCTATCAGGTCACCCCTCAGCCTTCTCTTTTCTAGAGGAAAAAGCCCCAGCCTATTCAGCCTTTCCTGATAAATATATCCTCTGAGTTCTGGTACAGCAAATGAGATCAGCCAATAGGCAGAAAAACTATTTTAGGAGCTGCCAGTGAACACTAATAGTGAATGTTGCCACCTATGCACTCCTCAGGGGGGTTTACTCAATCCCCTACAGCATGTCCTCGGGTTCCTGTTCCAGAGTCATCTCTTGCAGCGCACCACTACAAATACTCAAGGAACAGCCTTCAAGAAAGTGTGCCCACTCTGCATACTGGCTTCTGCAATATAAATAGGGGCATATTCCACTGCACAATACATTCTGTGTAGAAGATTTCACCATTACATGCTTAAATTACTGAATGCAAAGTGAGGTTTGTATTGCTAGTTTGAAAAAAAGAACAAGTCCAAAAGACACATGAAAATAGACTACATGTGTTTTGAAAAATACAATCAAGGTAGCGGGTACAGGGTACTTCAAATTCTGTTTCAGACTTAAAAAAATCTAAGTTCAAATATAGTTCTTGGTCAGGTGATATTGGTCCCAAAGTTTCCTCAAAATGAAATACTTTGTTTTGGTATTATGTGTCCACAGTAGAAAACTGCCCTCATTGGGTAGTCAAACTCAGCAAACTCAAGAGAAATTCCAATTAGAAAAGACTAAAGATTAAGAAGAAAAAAATAATGTGACTCAATTAAAGAGGAGCAAAAGTTTAACTGAACATTAGAGCTGCCAAGTTTAACTCTGGAGGAGTAGCTCAGTGAGAAGAATTGGCCCAGTAATGGCCTAATAGAATGTGTTGGAGACTCAGGAATATAGGTTCAATCACTAAACTGACAATCTCTTCAGAAATGCTGTGACAAGATATCAAGTGGAAGTCATGAATCCAACCTGCAATTGGTAATCAGAAACTCCAATTCTGCACTCTAAATCAGCCTAGTTAGAAAATAAACTGGTTGGGGTGGGGGCAATGAGGGATAAGAGCAGGTTTTATGAGAGTATAGATTCAGAGGTCCATAGAATCATAGAATCATAGAAATTTACAGCACGGAAGGAGGCCATTTCATCCCATCGTGTCCACACCGGCCGACCAAGATCTATCCAGCCTAGTTCCACTTTCCAGCTCTTGGTCTGTAGCCCTGCAGGTTACCGCACTTCAAATGCACTTCGAGATACTTTTTAAATTCGGTGAGGGTTTTGGCATCAACCATCCTTTCAGGCAGTGAGTTCCAGACCCCCACCAACCTCTGGGTGAAAAAATCTCCTCTCAAATCCCCTCTAAACCTCCTACCAATTTCTTTAAATCTATACCCCCTGGTTGTTGACCCCTCTGCTAAGGGAAATCGATCCTTACTATTCACTTTATGTAGGCCCCTCATAATTTTATACACCTCAATAAGGTCTCCCCTCAGCCTCCTCTGTTCCAAAGAAAAGAACCCCAGCCTATCTAATCTTTCTTCATGGTTAATATTCTCCTCGGAAATATCTTCTGTACCCTCTCTAATGCAATCTCATCTTTCCTGTAATGTGGTGACCAGAACTGCACACAGTACTCTAGCTGTGGCTTAACTAGCGTTTTATGGCCTAATTAGTGTTTTACTGGTTATATTAGGGTTGAACTACTGTTCAACTTGAGTTGAGCAATATAAACTCATATCTGGATTCACTACTGAAATGAATGGTCCCACATCACATTATTTGTGGTATCCATATACAAATGTGATGAATCATAGGCCCCAAGTTTCCACATGATTTGCTCCTGATTTTTAGGAGCAACTGGTGTAGAATGGAGTATCTTAGAAATCGGAATTCTCGTCATTTAGTTTGCTCCAGTTCTAGTCAGTTAGAACAGTTTCACTTTGGAACAGAATTTTTTTTTCAAAAGGGGGCGTGTCCGGCCACTTACGCCTGTTTTCAAAGTTTCGTGAGTGAAAACTTACTCCAAACTAATTTAGAATGGAGTAAGTGAAGATTGTTGTACGCTCGAAAAAACCTTGTCTACACTTTAGAAAATCAGGCGTAGGTTACAAATCATGCGTAGGGAATGGTGGGATGGGGTGTTTAAAGGGAAGTTTACAAACATTAAACACTTCAGTTTTACAAATAAAGAGCCATCATCAATAATAAATGATAAATACATCAATAAATCAACCAATAAGTCAATCAAAAAAAATTAATAAGAAATAATTTTTTTTTAAAATCAATAAATAAAACATTTTCTACTTACCGACTGCAGCACCGGGAGCCCTCCAACAGCGTGCTGGGATGCCCCCCTCAGTGTGTCTCTGTCAGTGTCTCTATCTCTGTCTGTTAGTGTGTCTCTCATTCTCTGTCTGTCAGTGTCTGTGTTTCTGACAGCGAGGGGAGGGGGGTAGAGGGAGAGAGGGGGGGAGCAGAGGGAGGGAAGGGGGAGAAGGGGGAGGGATGGGGAGAAGGGGGAGGGGGAGGGGGAGATTGGGGAGGAAAGGGGATTGGGGGGGTGGGGGGGAAGGAGAATGGGGAGGGAGGCTGAACGGGCCGGGCCCGAGACTTCAGGCAGGGCCCGTCCCCAGCACCAGATTTACAGGTAGGTGGCGTTGGGGGGTGGTGGGAGGGAGGTCGGTTCGGTTCGGGTCGGGGGGAGGGAGGGAGGGAGAGGGAGGTCAGATCGTATCCAGTCCAGAGGCGGGGGGGAGCGGGTGTCGGGTCCGGTCCGGGGGCGGGGGGGGGAGCTAGGGACTGCGTGCTTCGGCCCCTCCCACACCGTTTTGGGCGCCTGGAGCTACTGCACTTGCGTGCCCACTGTAGCGCGCATGTGCAGAGGTCCCGGCACTGTTTTCGGCGCAGGGACCTGGCTCCGCCCCCTACAGCTCCTGCTGCGCTGCGCTAAGGGCCAGAGGACCTACAGGGAGGTGGAGAATCTGGAGGTTTTTTAGGCACACTTTGTGGCGTGAAAAATGGGCGTCCAGGTCGTGACTGCGCCGTTCTAGGCGCGGCTCGAAACTTGGGCCCATAGAATGTTGATCAGCAAGTGATCAGGAAGGCCAATGGAATCTTGGCCTTTATTGCAAAGGGGATGGAGGCTAAAAGCAGGGAAATCTTGTTACAGGGTATTGGTGAGGCCACACCTGGAATACTGCATGCAGTGTTGGTTTCGATATTTACGAAAGGATATCCTTGCTTTTGGAGGCAGTTCAGGGAAGGTTCACTCGGTTGATTCCGGGTATGAGGGGGCTGATTTATGAGGAAAGGTTGAATAGGTTGGGCCTCTACTCATTGGAATTCAGAAGAATGAGAGGTGATCTTATCGAAACGTATAAGATTATGAGGGGACTTGACAAGGTGGATGCAGAGAGGATGTTTCTACTGGTGGGGGAGACTAGAACTAGAGAGCATGATCTTAGAATAAGGGGTCGCCCATTTAAAACTGAGATGAGGAGAAATGTCTTCTCTCAGATGGTTGTGAATCTATGGAATTCACTGCCTCAGAGAGCTGTGGAAGTTGGGACATTAAATAAATTTAAGACAGAAATAGACAGTTTCTTTAAACGATAAGGGGATAAGGGGTTATGGGGCGCAGGCAAGGGAAGTGGACCTGCGTCCATGATCAGATCAGCCATGATCTTATTGAATAGCGGAGTAGGCTCGAGGGGTCAAATGGCCTTCTCCTGTTCCTATTTCTTATGTCCTTATGTTTACAAGAAATAGGAGCAGGAGTAGGCCATTTGACCCCTCGAGCCTGCTCAGCCATTCAATATGATCATGGCTGATCTGATCTTGGCCTCAACGCCACTTCCCTGCCCCCTCCCCATAACCCTTGACTCCCTTATCATTCAAAAATCTGTCTATCTCCACCTTAAATACAGAAAACAGAAATAGGCCATCAGGTCTGTGCCATACCCTTTAATATTTCTATTCCTTTTCAAAAATTCTTTTCCAGCTTCTCTCAGCAAACTCTTTCAACGATATAGGCTCTGGTAATAAATATGTAAGCAGAGCTTATGGAGCTCGACACAATTCCTTATTTATAACAGCAACAAGGGAGTTACTGGACACCAGTAGATTGGAAACAAGCTAACATTATACCTATATAAAAGAAAGGTAGCAAAACAGACAGTCAACTAAAGACCTATTACTTTTACTTTAATTCTATGTAAAATAATGGAATCGATTATCAGGAGTAATTGAGGATTTTCTGCACAACATTCTAGTAAACAGCAAGAAACATGGCATTCAACAGGGAAGATTCTGCCTAGCCAACCTCCTTGATTTCTTTGAGACAAGTTGATTGTGGTAAACACTATGATATTGTGACATTACAACAGTGACTACACTCCAAAAGTACTTAATTGGCTGTAAAGCACTTTGAGATGTCCGGTGGTCGTGAAAGGTGCTTTATAAATGCAAGTCTTTCTTTTTTTTGTACTTAGACTTCCAAAATGCATTTGATAAAGTTCCACGTGTAAGGTTACTAATTAACCTCAAAACTATGGGGATTCAAGGCAAAACTTAGGTTTCAATAAAACATTGGCTGAAAGGTAGGAAACAATGAGTACTGATTAAAAAGGTATTGTCAGAGAAGAGGTGCAGTGGGGGGGGGGGGGGGGGGGGTTGGGGGGTTGGGGGGTATCCCAGGGCTAAGAATTGGAACCACTGCTATTTACTAATTTATACATGAGTTTTCACCGCTTCTCCTTTACATTCTTCAGATTCTTTAGATTGTTGAGCAAGCCATTAGAATGTTCCTTCCCTCCCTCTGGAAAATTACCGAACCTACAAGTGACACTTGCCCAGTCAGAACAGCAAATTCATTAGCTGCTGAATCATGGGCGCTAATCTGTGCTCCATCATTCTCTGGCATGCCATGTTGGCGTGCTAAGGCTCCACTCCATCCTATATCAAAATATTTTCTACTTCTTCGTTCTCCAGAGAAAGCCTCGAATGTCCACCCACCATTTTGCTCCATCATTGGGCCTGCTGGAAGTCACGGAGTTAGCTCATTTACATAATCTAGGCTGCAATTATGATGGGTGGGAACTGTGAATCATGGAAAACACATGCAAAAGGAGGGAGAACGGTCCAAGATGCGATCTGCTTTGGAAGCAGACTGCGGGAACGGTACAAATTCAGTGAAAGAAGTGGAGGCTTCATGCAGCAGAGACATAAAACTTTCTGCTATGTAATGATGGAATGACAATACTGGACGAAGCAGGCATGCTGAGAGTGATGGATGTCAGCAAGGGCAAAGAGAAAAAAGAGCAAAGTTTTCAGAATCTGACCTGGATCTCATGCTCAGTGAAATGCAGAGCAGGACGAACAGACTCTTTGCAGCAGGTGACATGAGACCCCTGAAGTTAGTAGGGTGTACATTGTGGAGGAAGTTGTTGTGGCAGTGAGTGCTACCGAGGACCTCTCTGACTCCATTGCATCACAGGAAGAAGTTTAATGACCAAACCAGAGAAGCCAAGGTAAGCTTACTTCTCCCCTTAACCCTCCACACACTTTCTTTATACATTACCTTGTGTGTCTAGCTCTTACAACACGATAATTTGCCTGGCATTCGGTGCTATATATGTCTTTTATTTTTCGTTTACAGGTGGCTTGTAACAGCCACAAATTTCAGACCATGGGTGGTGGACACCTGATATCAAACCCCTGTCCCCATACGGAGGAGAAACACTGGCGTTCCTGTGGCCCACCCTATTGATGCTGAACAGAGAAATAAGAGGGCCATAGACACCAGTAGGTTTATCAGGAACATCTACAGCTTCCTGTCTCATGTTTTGGGAGTACATACATGCTTGCAAGAACCCTGATCATAGAGCTTCCATTGCTACATGTAACACCTACAATAGCTGCTTAATATTCTAACCTCTCTTCACCGTTTCTCTAGATGAAACATAGCAAGATATCACTCATTTTTTTCCAAATGATAAAACATAGCATCGCAAACTTGAATTTCATTCCCAGTACCTCCAATGTAGAGGCATTTACTACTAGCATTCAGGCTTTGGGGGACTATATAGAAAGAGCAATGGCAACCAGATTCTGAGATCTTGGGGAGACCATCTAGCTGTCAACATTAGATCTGCTCCCCCACTTATCAGTGGGCAGTCACATCAGGACCCAGCATGGCAAGGGTCTGCCTTCATGTTGCTGCTCTGATTCCTGATGGCAGCCCATGTGACCACTCCAGTCAGCTCCCTTATCTAAAGCAAACTGCCTCTGGTTTACAGCGCACAAGTTGTAATGCATCAAATCTCACTTGCACTTGTAGGTGAATGAAATGGGACCAGCCGGCCCATTCACCAGTAGTAGTGATACAGCCTGCAGCATGGTTCTCCTGGAATTCAGCAGCCCAGGGACCAAGGCCATGCTGGTCCCAATCGGCTCACGCTCTCACAGTGTGTTCAGTACCTCTGGTAGCACATAGACAGAACACTAGAATGGACAGATCACTAGAATGGACAGAATACTCGGGAGCTGAACTTGGTGAAGACCAAGTGCCGCCCAAAAGGCCGCCAATGGCCGCCGAGAGACCAGGCGGCACTTTGGGTGGGAAATTGATGAAAAATAATTTAAAAGTTGGGCCGGCGGCAAATGAGCGACGTGCGCCATCAAACTGGGCGGCAGCGGGCGGTAGCTCCCAATCTCGGCGGCAAAGGCTCTTATCACCGAAGTGCCGCCAAGGATGGAGTCAGGCCCACGGAGGGTCGAAGACGTTCAAATAAAAATGATTGGGAAAAAAAAATGACCCAGAAGACCTTCAGGGGAACCCATTAAGGTAAGTCGCTGTGAAGAAAAATGTATTAAAAAATTCACTAACCTTTTTTTTCAGTTTTTTAAACTTACCTTGGGGGTTAGACCAGATATGGTGGTCCTTCCCCCTACTGGCGCCGACTCCCGCCCGCACCAATCTGGCATTTCGGCGAGCGGGAGGTCACCTGCGCCACTTGGCCATCCGCTGACGTCAGCGGGCGGTTCCTGGCATTTCTTCCCTCCCGCCTGCTCCAGCCCAAGTGCAAACTGGCACAGGGCAGAACACCAAGTCAGCGGCAGTGGGCGGTAAGGCCATCAATTTCAACCCCTAGAATAGGCCTAAGCACAGTGCACAGGGACACCAAAGAGAAGCACAGTGTTGATATGAAAGACTCAATGAAAAATGTTGGTGCATGTTAAAAAGTCTCTTTTAATAGTCTTGTAATAGCAATGGTAACTGGCCATAGTTGGGGAGTAATGGAAGAAGTCTCCTGAGAGAGCTGTGCTGGGGTTCTTGAGCAGGATTGCACAGAGCAGATAATTGTGGGAGAGGACAAGCAGTAGGTGTATCTCTTTAGTTAATGACTTGGAAAGGTGTTTATGATTTGCTGCTGTTGAATTTGCCTGTTTCTTGCTCCTGTTCTCTTCTGCCTCTTCTTCTCCGCAGCTACGGCTATTCTTGTGGATTATGTGGCCCCCTCCTGCCTCAGCTTCTTCCTCAGGTATATTCATAGAAAGACCTGGTTTGGAAGCCTGGTTGAAGCAAGACCTTAAGAACATAAGAATTAGGAGCTAAAGTAGGTCGTACAGCCCTTCGAGCCTACTCTGCCATTCAATAAAATCATGACTGATCTTCAACTTCAACTGCACCATCCCGCCCGATCCACATATTCCTTAATGCGTCTGGAGTCCAAAAATGTATCTAGCTCAACTTTGAATATAATCAATGACTGAGCATCCACAGCCCTTTGGGGCAGAGAATTCCACAGATTCACAAACCTCTGAGTGAAGAAATTCCTCCTCATCTCAGTGTCAAATGGCCGGCCCCTTATCCTGAGACTGTGCCCCCTAGTTCTAGACTCTCCAGCCAGGGGAAACAACCTCTCAGCATCCACCCTGTCAATCCCCCTCAGAATCTTATATGTTTCAATGAGATCACATTTCACTCTTCTAAACTCCAGAGAGTATAGGCCCAATCTACTCAATTTCTCCTCATAGGACAGCCCTCTCATCCCAGGGATCAATCTAGTGAACCTTTGCTGCACTGCCCCTAAGGCAAATATATCCTTCCTTAAATGAGACCAAAACTGTGCACAGTAATCCAGCTATGGTCTCAGCAGAGCCGTCGACAATTGTAGTAAGACTTCCTTACTCTAGAATTAAAGGTCAACATGCCATTTGCCTTCCTAAGTTGGTCATTTTAAAACATTCTATAGACTCTGGATCAGTTCCTATGGACTGGAGAGTAGCTAATGTAACCCCACTTTTTAAAAAAGGAGGGAGACAGAAAACAAGGAATTATAGACCGGTTAGCCTGACATCGGTAGTGGGGAAAATGTTGGAATCAGTTATTAAAGATGTAATAGTAGCACATTTGGAAAGCAGTGACAGGATCGGTCCAATCAGCATGGATTTATGAAAGGGAAATCATGCTTGCCAAATCTTCTAGAATTTTTTGAGGATGTAACTAGTAGAGTGGACAAGGGAGAACCAGTGGATGTGGTGTGTTTGGACTTTCAAAAGGCTTTTGACAAGGTCCCACACAAGAGATTAGTGTGAAAAATTAAAGCACATGGTATTGGGGGTAATGTATTGACGTGAATAAAGAACTGGTTGGCAGACAGGAAGCAAAGAGTGGGAATAAACGGGTCCTTTTCAGAATGGCAGGCAGTGACTAGTGGGGTACCACAAGGTTCAGTGCTGGGACTCCAGCTATTTAGAATATACATTAATGATTTAGACGAAGGAATTGAATGTAATATCTCCAAGTTTGTAGATGACACTAAGCTGGGGGGCAGTGTGAGCTGTGAGGAGGATGCTAAGAGGCTGCAGGGTGACTTGGACAGGTTAGGTGAGTGGGCAAATGCATGGCAGATGCAGTATAATGTAGATAAATGTGAGGTTATCCACTTTGGTGGCAAAAACAGGAAGGCAGAATATTATCTGAATGGTGACAGATTAGAAAAAGGGGAAGTGTAACGCGACCTGGGTGGCATGCAGGTACAGCAGGCGGTGAAGAAGGCAAATGGTATGCTGGCCTTCATAGCGAGAGGATTTGAGTATAGGAGCAGGGAGGTCTTACTGCAGTTGTACAGGGCCTTGGTGAGGCCACATCTTGAATATTGTGTACAGTTTTGATCTAATCTGTGGAAGGACATTCTTGCTATTGAGGGAGTGCAGCGAAGGTTCACCAGACTGATTCCCGGGATGGCAGGATTGACATATGAAGAAAGACTGGATCGACTAGACTTATAGGGCCCAAGTTTCCACATGATTTGCGCCTGATTTTTAGGAGCAACTGGTGGAGAACGGACTATCTTAGAAATCGCAATTCTCCACATTTTTTTTTCTGCAGTTCTAGTCAGGTAGAACAGTTTCACTTTGGAACAGAATTTTTTCTTCAAAAGGGGGCGTGTCCGGCCACTGACGCCTGATTTGAAAGTTTCCACAGTGAAAACGTACTCCAAACTAACTTAGAATGGAGCAAGTGAAGATTTTTGTAGAACTGAAAAAACCTGTTCTACACATTAAAAAAATCAGGCGCAGGTTACAAATTAGGCGTCCAGAACGAGGTGGGGGGGGAGGGAAGTCATTAAATTCTATAATAAATCCTTAGTTATACTTATACAAATAAATCCAACCTGAATAAACATTTATAAGCAAAGAAAAGATTAAATAAACCATCTTCCTACCTGTGTGAAAGTGCTTCAGACAGGGAGAATGCTGCAGCCGTTCGTTCCCGCGGGGGGGGGGGGAGGAAGCTGTTCGTTCCCGCGGGGGGGGGGGGGGAGGAGAAAGCCGTTCGTTCCCGCGGGGGGGGGGGGAGGGGGAGGGAAACGGCTGCCTCAACTTTCTTAGGCTTCCTGCAGCCTTCTCACTGCTGCAAGAAGCCTCAGTGCTGATGGCAATGTGCTTTTGTTAAAAAATGTTCAAAAATTAAACAGCTACAAAGAACTACAAAAATGGCCGAGTGCCAATGTTTCCTTCACACTGCACGTGAGCGAACGCTCCAACGCGCACGCACAGCGTTGCCGGCAGGAAAAAAACTAATTTAAATGGTACCCGCCCCCTCCCACTTACAAAATCAGCGCGAGTGTAGGCTCCGCCCCCCTGGGCGCCGCGCCAAACAGACAAGGAGCTGCAGGGCGCTCCAGAATCGCGCGTTTTTTTCTGGCGCCCAGCTCGAAGGGGCGCCCGTTTTTTATCGTGTGGAAACTTGGGCCCATAGTCACTGGAATTTAGAAGAATGAGAGGGGATCTCATAGAAACATAAAATTCTGACGGGATTGGACAGGTTAGATGCAGGAAGAATGTTCCCAATGTTGGGGAATTCCAGAACCAGGGGTCACAGTCTAAGGATAAGGAGTAAGCCATTTAGGACTGAGATGAGGAGAAAGTTCTTCTTTCAGAGAATTGTGAACATGTGGAATTCTCTACCACAGAAAGTTGTTGAGGCCAATTCGTTAGATATATTCAAAAGGGAATTAGATGTGGCCCTTACGGCTAACGGGATCAAGGGGTATGGAGAGAAAGCAGGAATGGGGTACTGAGGTGAATGATCAGCCATGATCATATTGAATGGTGGTGCAGGCTCGAAGGGCTGAATGGCCTACTCCTGCACCTATTTTCTATGTTTCTATATTTCTAATTGCTTGTTGTACCTGCCTGCTAACTTTCTGTGTTTCCTGAACAAGGACACCTAAATCTCTCTGAACACCAACATTTAATTATTTCTCACCATTTAAAAAATATTCTGTTTTTCTATTCTTCCTATCAAAGTGAATAACCTCACATTTCCCCACAATATACTTCGTCTGCCACTTTATTGCCCACTCACTTAACCTGTCTATATCCCTTTGCAGGCTCTTTGTGTCCTCCTCACAGCTTACTTGCCCTCCTAGCTTTGTATCATCAACAAACTTGGATACATTGAACTCGGTCCCTTCATCGAAGTCATTAATATAGACTGTAAGTAGCTGAGGCCCCAGCACTGATCCTTGCGGCAACCCACTAGTCATAGCCTGCCAACTGGAAAATGACCGTTAATTCCTACTATCTGTTTTCTGTCTGTTAACCAATCTTCTATCCATGCTAATACCTTACGCCCAATCCCATGTGCGCTATCTTGCTTAATAACCTTTTATGTGCATCTTATCGAATGCCTTTTGGAAATCCAAATATACTACATCCACTGGTTCTCCTTTATCTACTCTGCTAATTACAACCTCAAAGAACTCTAATAAATTTATCAAACACGATTTACCTTTCATGAAACCATGTTGACTCTGCCTAATCATATTATGATTTTCTAAGTACCCTGTTACCACTTCCTTAATAATGGATTCCAGTATTTTCCCGACGGCTGATGTCAGGCTAACTGGTCTATTGTTCTCTGTTTTCTGTCTCCCTCCTTTCTTGAATAGCGGGGTTACATTTGCTACCATCTGTAATATATGCAGGTTTATAGTGCTGTTGAGTTGTGAGTGGTTTAACCAGTCACGTGATGTTTACAAGACTCAATAAAACCCCAGCCAGTTGGGTTCAGGGGATCCACGATGAGACATATGGTTATGAGCCTGGTGGATGAACTAGTAATGTGTAGTGTGATTGTTAAACCTTTGCTAATAAATCAACTAGTTATTAATAGAAATGTGTTGCTATGAATTCTTAAGCAAAGAACCCATGAAGCAAATACATTACACCTTCCAATCCACTCAGACCTTTTCTGAATCTAGGGAATCTTCTTTAGTGAAGTGTGCCCTCTTTAAGTGGACTTCTTAAATGACATCCTGTTCTATAGACTCGTGGGGCTCAAGTTTCGGACTCCCGCTAGAATGGCGCACATCGGAGAGGCCCGCCTAATTTGTGGAACAAAAATTGCACCGAATACTTACCTCGCTCTGATAGCTGTAGGCCCATTTCCAGCTTGGCGCAGCGCAGCGGAGGGCGGAGCTACAGCCCTGCGTCAAAAACAGTGCTGGCAGCTGCACGCGTGCGCAGTAACTCCCGGCACTCCCAGCGGGTCCTGTCTCCGGGCGACGACCCTATCCTCGGCTGAGTGGCCTGACACCGCTTACTTCGTCGTTGGTGGGGCCCGCCCACCCAGCCTCTCGATGGGGGCGGGCCCTGCCCGCAGCGTTGGTGGCGGCAGCAGCCCAGCATTGGCTGAGTGCGGGTCCCGCCTGAAATCCTCGGCGGGGCCCGTTGAGCTTCCCCCCCGTTCATCTTCTTCTCCCCTCTTCCCTCTCTTGTCTCCCCCTTCTCTTCTCTTCCCCCTGCTCTTCTCTTCCCCCTTCTCTTCTCTTCCCCCCTTCTCTTCTCTTCTCCCCTTCTCTTCTCTTCCCCCTCTCTCTCTTCTCTCCCTCCTCTCTTCTCTTCTCCCCGGTGCTGCAGTAGGTGAGTAGAAATAATTTTTTATTTATTGAGTGATTTTTTATAATTTTTTTTAATTTTAATTTTTTTTTTTTTTGGATTGATTTATTGGTTGATTTATTGATTTATTTATCACTTATTATTGATGATGGCTCTTTATTTGTAAAAGTGAAGTGTTTAATGTTTGTAAACCCCCCCTTTCCCCTCCCCCATCTCTCGATCCCTACGCTTGATTTCTAAGTGTAGGCAAGGTTTTTCTGAGCGTACAAAAATCTACACTTACTCCATTCTAATTTAGTTTGGAGTAAGTTTTCGCTGTCGAAACTTGCAAAACAGGCATAAGTGGCTGGACCCGCCCCCTTTTGGAAAAAAATCTGTTCTAAAATGAAACTGTTCTTACTCACTAGAACTGGAGCAAACTAAATGCCGAGAATTGCAATTTCTAAGATGCTCCATTCTAAACTAGTTGCTCCAAAAAAATAGGAGCAACTCAGGCCGAAACTTGAGCCCGTGTATGCTAGCAGTGACTAAGTCTCATCCTCCTTCAGTCCAGTCTGATGAGGTATGCCTCCCTGTGATCCTCTTCCTCCTGCTCTTGTTCTGCTTCCGTTAATAATGAATGATTAAATAGGAATTTCAATTGGGAAACTCAAGGTTATGGTGTTACGGCCTTGATCCACTGATACTGGCACTTATATCTGCTTTATATATGCCCTGCCTTGGCTCATCTACTGAAACCCTTATCCGTGCCTTTGTTACCTCTAAACTTGACTATTCCACATACTCCTGGCTGGCCTCCCATATTCTCTCCTCCATAAACTTAAGCACATCCAAAACTCTGCTGCTCGTGTCCTAACTCGCATCAAGTCTCGTTCACCCATCAATCACCCTGAGCTCGCTGACCTGGATTGCCTCCCGGTGGATTTTAAAATTCTCTTCCTTGTTTTCAAATCCCTCCATGGCCTTGCCTCTCCCTATCTCTGTAATCTCCTCTAGCCCTACAACCTTTCGAGATATCTGTGCTCCTCCAATTCAAGCCTTCTGAGCATATCCAATTTTAATCATTCCACTATTCATGGCTGTGCATTCAGCTGATGAGGCCCTAAGCTCTGGAATTCCCTTTCCATATCTTTCCACCCCTCTACCACTATTTCTTCTGTTTAAGACACTCCTTAAAACCTAACTTTTTGACTAAGTTTGGTCACCTGCCCGAATATCTCTTTATGTGGCTCAGTGGCAAATTTTGTTTGATAACGCTCCTGTGAAGCGCCTTGGGATGTTTTACTACGTTAAAAGCGCTATATAAATATAAGTTGTTGATGTTGTTGAGTTAAACTGATGGAAATGTTGTGATATTTGATGGATGTCATCAATCATTTTCCTGGCATTGTGCATCTGCTTGGGTTATGGGCGCTTCTTAAACACACCCCTGTCAGAATTTTGAGTGCAATCATGTCACCTATTCTTACTGTCAACCTCAAGGGATCCCCCCTCACCCCCCCCCAGCCCCCAAGAGAGAGAGAGACTCTCCCCCCCCACCCCCCACCACCTCTCCCCGAGAGGGCATCTGTATGTAAAATACTAATCTTATTTAAAATTCTGGAAAATACAGATTAAGTACTGTATAGAGTTAAAATAAATAAAGTAGGCTGGAGGTAGAGATGATTTGGACAAAAAACAAATCCTCTGATGGCCACCAGGTGGCAGGCTTAGCTTATCCGAAAGTGATTTAAGGTTAGTGTTGTAATTGTACATGGCACAGCTTTATGCACTGGTTCTGCTTGATTGTCACCAATTTGCTTCAATCATGTCAGCATCCTGGTCTGTCAGCCAATTACTTTTTTCATGGTAATGGATGGAAAGTTCATAATTAATTAATGGCAAACAAACACTCTACCATAAGCAAAAACAACCCCAAAACAGGGATGTAAACATGGAAGGTTCCAGTTTTTAAACTGGCGAGGTCAAAAAAGATCAATTTAATAAGAATCTAGAACAATGGTAGCTGAGGCTCATTTGCTAAGGTTGTGATTAGGGCAGAGTTTGAACTGAAAAATAGTTCTCAAATTATTATTGTTCACTTTTAAACTTCCATTATTTGAGCACCTGAAAACTAGTCCCCACGTGGTACAGTAACTACAGAACCTCAGTCGCAACAGTAAATGAGTAGGTTCAACTTTAGTCTACATTAGGCAACTGCTTATAAAAGCCTTCCATAAACCAATCCAATAGATGGCTTTAAGAGACAGATTATACTGCCTCAATTTTAGAATAACATGTGCCTATTTTTCCAGGAGGCAATTGTTACTTACTTTATAAGTCAGATGAGCTTTAGTTGAGTTTCCAAATTTTTGTGGTATCACAATTATAAGGCAAAACTTTATTTCTGCAACAAAATCTATATTTGGTTTTGGAAAGGAAATGCTATTGCCAACCATCTAGCCTTTAGACCTCCATTTGTCATGAAAGTTTTGCAGCTAATGACCTGCTCAGTCACACCCTCACCTCCACTTTTGATGCCCTTGTTCCCATTAAAACCCTTATTCTCTCCACCATAATCGGTCCCCAATGTGTGGCCCCCATCTTCGCTCTCAAGTCCAAGGGCACAGACTTATATATGGTGCACAACTGGTTTAGCCATTTGTAATGTATTTGCTTCATGGGTTCTTTGCTTAAGAATTTATTTTGCAAAGGTTTAACAATCACACTACACATTACTAGTTCATCCACCAGGCTCACAACCATATGTCTCATCGTGGATCCCCTGAACCCAACTGGTTGAGGTTTTATTAAGTCTTGTGAACACCATGTGACTGGCTAAGCCACTTCCAACTCAACAGCTCTAAAAACCTGTGTATTACACCATTCATCACCAGATTTGGCAGGACCACATCAAGCACTATCGGGTCCTGCTCTCCTCTGCCAAAACTGCTCACTACTCCAGGATCACCCTGGAATGCAAGCATAAACCCCGGCTTCTTTTCTCCACAACAAACCATCTCCTTAAACACCTTTCCTCTGCTCCCTCCACCCTCGCCTCCAACAACAAGCATGAGGAGCTCAGGATATCTTTGTCACTGAAATAAAGACCATCCATTCAGCTGTCTTTGCCACATCCCCCTTTTCCCCTTGCCCAAGCCAAGCTTTCTCCAAGGTCCCCCAGTCCCCCCCCAACCCTAGCCCTCACCTCGCATCTTTCTGTAGTTTCTCTCCTATCTCCTCTCATGCCCTCTCTGAACTCATGTTGTTCATGAGGCCCACCTCCCGCTCTCTCGACCCTATTCCAACTAAACTATCGACCATCCCACTTCCCTCCCTGGCCACGATGCTAGCTGACATTGTAAATAGGTCCTTCTCCTCAGGTACTGTCCCCTTCTCTTTCAAATCTGCCGTCAACAATCCCCCCACCTCCACTTCTCAAAAAACACTCTTGACCCCTCTGTCTTGCAAACTGTTGCATCACAAATCCATACTCATCTTTCCCGCAACTCCATGTTTGAATTTTGAAAATTACCACCCAGTTAGCGTTAGCGATTAATTGCCTAACTTTCGGCATTTGGGGCTGTGCCAGGGGCACAGAGTAAAGGGAGGCATTGCACTATTCTCTAGGCGCAGAACTGGGATCATCAGCAACTTTAGCGCGGGGCCGGGTGCACTCTGAGAGAGGTCTTGGGTGGGGAAAAAAAAAAAGAATTCAAAAAAACATTCAAAAAACATTGCCAACACCCTTACTTCACAAATCGCTGGAAAAATTTGAAAAATAAAAATGTTGACTTTCTTTTTTCTTAGTTTTTCCAGCTCACCGCCGCCGGCAGGGTTGGTCCGTCATGTTTTCCCTGGCGATCATCGGGGAGCGGCGCACGGGTCGACCGAAACTTGGACGTTGTCACAATGTGAGCCGTTACATGTCTGGCGCAGCTCTCCCCGGCGGTGCTTCTAAGCGCCGCCGCAAAAACTGAGCCAAGGATCGCGACCGGGCGAAAAACAGCTGAGCGCCCGATTTTTTGCCGCGGATGGTCAAAACGTGGCGCAAGCCCGTTCGTAAACCACCCGAAAATCCAGCCGCAACAGTCTTAAAGGAGCCTAGCATTATTTTTGTCAGCATATCATTCGATGTTGCATGGAAACAACACACTGACCTAGGGATAATGCCTTTGTGATGTGAATTATGTTCCAGAGCTCTGAAACTCTCCTAACATTTCTTACATAGTGACGGTGATATTTTATGGCTAATTTACAAATTTTGCTCTGGATATTTTTAGATTTTGTGTTGCAGACTACTTTCTTAGATAAGTCCTACAGTGATTTTGCTTGCTCTGATATCTAGGAAAAAAATCATACGCACCCAGGATAATGAACCAAGTTTCCTCTTTTAAATTCCTTCAGCATTCCTTACATGTCTTATCATGCAACAGAATGAAAGAAGCTGATTCCAAGCTAAATATTGGACAAAAATGCTTCATGTTTATCAAAGTGATGGTGATTCCTCAGATACAAATGGAGGCATAATTTTGTCCCGATCTTATTAAAATAATCCGTCATAAAGTTTCAAAATAATGAAAGTGGTTACACCAAAATAAGATATATTTTGCAAATGAGTAAAAATATTTCATACACTATCCATTTACAAAAGTACTGTTGCCAGGAATTACAAAAAGTTTAATATTTATCTCCCTTTAGTTTAATAGAGTGCCTATTATCCAGTTAGCCACTGGATAAAGGCCTAGCTCTGTCAAGCCCGTGTGGTGGCTGATGTGCAACGGTTACCAGATGTTAAAAAAATCCACACACAGGCATCTTCCACCCCCTCAACTGGAGTTCAGGACTGGAACATCAGGTCCTTCATTGAAACATCTGTGAACTCTCGTGGAAGCAAATCATCCTCGTTCGAGGGACCGCCTATGACGATGATATGATGATACTTTCAGAATAAGTGGTCGCCCATTTAAAATGGAAATGAGGAGGAATTTCTTCTCTCAGAGGGTTGTAAATCTTTGGATTTCTCTACCTCAGAGAGCTGTGGAGGCTGGGTCATTGAATGTATTTAAGGTGGAGATAGACAGATTTTTGAAAGATAAGGGAGTCAAGGGTTATGGGGAGCGGGCGGGGAAGTGGAGTTGAGACCAGGATCAGATCAGCCATGATCTTATTGAATGGTGGAGCAGGCTCGAGGGGCCAAATGGCCTACTCCTGCTCCTATTTCTTATGTTCTTTTCTGTTATGTGAACCCTTTCAGGGGTCTCCTATCTCATCTTGCCCGACCATACTTGGCTACTTTTCTCCATACCCCAGTCTGACTGCCCCCTCCCATTTTTCTCCCCACCCACTCCTGCGACCATGGCCTGGAATGCTTGATCGAGAGGTCCATTTACTGTGCAGCCAATGGTCTGGAGGATGTAAGCACACTGTGTACAGTTATACGATAATTCTCTGGTGGTACTTCCTATTTCCTTGACCATTTTTATTATTGATTCTCCCCAGCATTCCTTCATGCATTCTACATTTTGCCGAATTCTTTCATTTCCCTCAAATGTTCCTGTTGTTTATTCTCCTATCTGTTCAGCGGGGTGGAATTTCTGTGGGAATTCTCGATCTCCAGCTGAGCGGAGGATTGGCACAAACAACCGTTTCTCTGGGGTTTGCGTCAACCTTCGCCAAGGTTACGACAGGTGGGCCCCAGCGGAAGTTCTACCGCACTGTCGTGCAGATGGTGAGCTGGTAGTGGTAACGCCACAGCTCCAGTACTCCCTTTCATTGATGGCCGACCCGTTACTGCAGACGGTATTCATTCAGAGCCTAGGGAATAATAAATGTAGCCTATATTACAAAGTAAGACTTCTATAAAGTGGAATTGGTAAATTAAAATATATATTAAGCCTTCCTAAGAGATTGCACAATGTCACAGCTGCATGCTAGGCTGCCTCCCTGTCTATTTGCCCCTCATTTACCTCACTGGATGATGCTGCTTTTGGTGGGAGTGTTTTTAGGAGTTGGAAAGGGGGTGGGTACAGTTCCAGGTTAGTTCACTGAAGGTGACACTGCTGATGTATTAGCCCAACAAACTCCCTCAGTTTATTCAGGAGCAAACACTGATACTGCTGCTCCTCTATCTGATGTAAACGAATGGAGTAATGAACACCTCCACCAGCCTGTGCCAGTTTGAAATTGATGCAGGCGGAATTCATCTTTGGCCATCTGCTGCACGTTATTCTACCTTTTCTTAGAGGTCGTGAAAGGCGCTATATAAATGCAAGTCTTTCTTATGTGTCAACTTTCCTTTTGTCTAGGAAAGCAAAATATTAGATTTATAAAAAAAGGAAGCTGCCCCTTTTAAAGTGTTATTGTTGCCGCACAGCAGCTGGACTAAGCTCGTCTATTGTGCCAAAGAGTATTGATGCACAACCATTTGCAATCCTTTTTTTGTGTTTCAAAGTGAAAAGCTACTCATTTTCTTTGTACTACTTTATAAAGCTAATACATAATGAATTAATTTATTCATTAATTCCACTGCTTACGTATCATCAGGGATCAAGTGTAAAGAACCTGAGGAAGGGATTTCATGAAACATTCATATGCACGATGAAGAAGAGGCAGCGTCCTGCTCCTGTAAGTCGCAAAGAATTTCATTCTACACACACACACAGAAGAAATCAAATTCTTCAAGCTCAAACATGTTTAGGAAGAATACAGAACACCAACTTTGAAAGGAGCAGATTTTCAAGTTGAAAAGGTAAGCTTGTAATGATGGTCCCAACTACAAGAACCACATAGGGCAGAAGTTAACTTGAAGTAAGTATGTTATTTTTTGGAAGATTTAACAGGTTATACTGATTATAATGAACTTTGATGTCAATGAAGTAGTAACATTACTACGACTGAACGTAAAACCTGCAAATTTCAAATGTTGAATAGTAGAAAAATGGAATTTGAGAAGTAAAAATAGTCTTAATATTTACAGTGTTCTGCAGTTAAGTGTGTGAATTCTTAACGTCCGGTGACTTTGGAAGAATACACACAAAAGGAGGCATAGTGAGAGAAATCAAATAAAAATAAGACACAGATGTAGCGAAAACAGCCGCAGTGTTGTGCTTTTGTTATCGCTAAAGGGGAATAGGTAAGGGGAAACACAAGAACTGGTGACACATGTGGCCCAGGAGTCAGCGGAAGAACAGAACAGGTCGACACCAACACGCTGTTCTGATAGGGGTCTCCACCCCAAGCACAAATCCGCTCTCTCCCCCAACCCCGGAAACACTGGCTCACCCATCCCACTTTGCCAGCACCTACTGCCAGGGAGAGATTGGGAGCTATAGTTAAGGTCTAAAGTTGTTCAAGTCAGTATTAAAGCCAAAAAGGCTGCAAGGTGCCTATTGGAAGATCAGGTGATATAGCTCAAGCTTATATTGAGCTTCATTGCAACAGTGTAGGAGACCAACTATGCCTTTGGTGACTACTCACAGCCCTCCTCCAAAATTGTTGCTCTTTATTCAGCCCTGTTTTCCAAAGATCCTTGGACATTTTGCTACATTAAAGTCATCAGCAGCATTGGCCCAAGCCAGTGTCATCACAGGTCGAGATGCAATCGGAGTCGTCTTCTCATTGTACGTCAGGAGGTGCCAATGTTCCGTCTCTTGTGTCTAGATCTGCATTGCTAACTATTACTAAATGTCTAATCAAGTGCAAAATTAAATATTAAATACTGTATATGCATTTTCTGTTTTGAAGCAGAGTAGATTAGAGACACTAGGGTTGGACAAACTCAAATCACGATCTAATTTTGGTCACAGAATTAGGAAGCATTGTGAAAATCTAAGTTTGTATTATTTGTAATTTTTAAGTGTTTTAAATAGAAGGTGAAGCAGGGAGATTGGTGAATGCAAAGGAGGTCAAAGCAGAAGCAGTCACTTTATTTCTCCGCTCCACTCTAACTTCTCCGTCCTGGGCCTCTTACACTGTTCCAACAAAACTCAACGTAAGCTCGAGGAACAGCATCTCATCTTTTGATTAGGCACTTTACATCCTTCTGGACTCAACATCGAGTTCAACAATTTCAGACCATAACCGCTGCCCCTATTTTTTCACATGGCAGTTGTTGATGATTCCCGTTCCCGTTTACACCCTATCTAGACTCATCTTTGGTTTCTTAACTTGTCCCATTACCAGCTCCTTTTGCCTTGCACCATCATCCCCTTTGTCTCTTAATCTCTTCTGCCTTCCATCCTATCACAGACCTTCCCTTTTGTTCTTTCCTCCCCATCCCCTTTCCCTGCCCCTGCACTTGCTTAAAATCTGTTACATCTCTAACTTTTTCCAGTTCTGATGAGAGGTCCTCGACCTGAAACATTAACTCTGTTTCTCTCTCCACAGATGCTGCCTGACCTGCTGAGTATTCCCAGCATTTTCTGTTTTGGTTTGAAACAGACCAAAACAGAAAGGGTGTGACTGCATGTAGGACTGAAGGAAGGTTGACGAGCTCAGGAGAGGTGAGGCTGAAGAGCGGTTTTGAATTTGATTGAAATATTATTGAACAACTACTATCTGCACTGGCAAGGTCATATAAAACTTTACCAATACCTGTAGGTGTCTCAATAAATTTAATTGAATTCACCATCCTCCGCTCCACATTCAGTCACAGAACCTTCAGCTGCATGCATTCTGGAATTCCCTCCCAAAATCCCCCACCCCACCTTGCTGCCTTTCTTTCCTCAAACGTTACCCAAGGACTGCCCATCTGATCATGCCTTCAATCACATCCCCTAAACTTTCTCCCATCCTTCTATGAAGTGCTTTGCAATATTTATTACATTAAAGATTATATTAAAAAAGCAAAATGTGGTTAAAATTTAATTTTGAAGTCAATTAATGCAAATATTCTTTTTATATCTCCTCAGATGATTCTTCTGCATACAGTTTCTTGTAATTTCAGCAAAAGGTCATAGTTATCTTCTGCCGCCATATTGAACCGCTTTGCTTTCACCCCTCGCAGCTGCCTGAAAGTGGCACTGGCCCAATTTAAACATCCAAAAAAGGGTCTTGTGCCTATTGCAGGACCTAGCTGCCATTTTGGGAAGAAATCCCTTTGAGCTTGCTCTGTGTAAGCTCAGACAGATTTTTTGTTTCTACAGTGGCCTAACCAGCATTAAAGAGACCGTTGGAGGCAAGGATCACAAAAGTAAGTTTTTAAAACCTACCTGAATTGGAGTCAGAAGGAGCAGGAATTCTTCACATTAAAACTCGATGTGAGCCCCCACTCACATCAACTCCCCGCCCTTCCCGACTTAACCGTAGGCTCTCAGCCAGAATCCCAGTCAGCCATCCTGCTCTCCTTGTGACCATGAAACTGCCTCTTGGAGCACAATGAGTGTCTGCAATATGCCAGTCGCTTCTTGACGCAAGAGGACCAATATTGCGTGGTCCTCTTGTCCATCAGTTTAGGCGTGGCAGTCATTGTCGCCGCTCAGTTCGAGCCCGAAAACAGCAAATAGGTTTGTTACACATATGAAACTAAGCAGAGCAGCGGAACAGGTAGTGTTTCATGAGGCATTATAATGCTTCAATAAGGTTGAACCATTATTGTCATTGTAAATTCTGTCATGAATATGGTCCCTTGTGCTTCGCCCCTCCTTTGCTTCAGTACTGCCGCCATGGCTTCAACTGCCTAGGTCCCATACACTGCAATTCCACCCCTAAGTCCCACTGTCTCTCCATCTACCTCTCCTACTTTAAGAGCCTCCTTAGAACCCATCTCTTTGACCAAGCTTTTGGTCACTCATCCGAATCTCTCGTGGCTGTATCTATATTTTCCAGGTTGCTATGAAAAATCTTGGGACGTGTTGCAACATTAAAGGTGCAAGTTGTTATTATTGTTGAATGCATTGCATTGTCTTAACATATTGGGGAGTGGGGGAAGTCACTCAGGGGACCAGCCTGCACCATTGGCTTGAAAGATTTATTAATGCTGTTAATTAACCTCCTTTATGAGGTGGGTCCATGTGCCTGAGTTTGCCCACAGTTTTCCATGGTTTCCAGTCTGGGACACCCGGGTGAGCCATGTCGCAATTCTACGATAAACTGGATGCCAAATTCTTCCTGGTGTCCATATTTGTGGGTGGGAAGGAGGAGGGAGCTGCAATAATTCTGGAAGAGAAAGCCACTGTGCTGGCCCTGCCTCTTTGCCACATCATGGGCCTTCAGTGGCTTGGACGGAAGATCCGCCTGATGCACCATGGAAAATCTTGCTGGTTCTTCTTCTAGCCTGAGACCAGATTCTAGTTAAACTTTTCCTGCACTCGAAACAAGAGTCCCACCCAATTCTTATTCTTTACCTTCCATTTCCCCTTCTCCCACCTCTTCTCATTGTGCCCAGACCCCAAGGAAATTCAAGCCCTGATGTCTAATTTCCCACTGGCTTCACCTTGATCATGTCTACAAACCAAAATTGAAGCTGTGCTTAGGTGTGGCCAAGTTCAAAAAAATAAACAATGCCAGGAAATATTATGGATGAAAAGTACGATCTCCTGAGCTTTTGAATTCTGTTCCTCTATTGTGAAACCAAGATGACAGGCTGAGTCCCAACAAAGAGAAAAAGAGTAGGCGAGAGGACAAGATCAATTCATTATATTTATTCTATTGAGTATGTGGCTGCACTCTATCATTTCTGTTCTGTCAGTTGTATGAACAATGGTTTAAAAACATTAACAGAATTTTCTATTGAAAATTCAAAAGCAGTTACATAATCCCTGCTGTCTGGTTTAAAATGCAGAGGCCACATCTATTGTCCTAAGATTATAAAATAGAGAGGTCGTTACAGTTATTTTGCTGCTGAAATTATCCTTCGCTATTGAAAGGCTTAATGAATTGCATTTAGTTTTCTCCTTCTGCATTTTTCTTTCCCTGCATCAATGGTTTGGAGGAACCCTGTAACAGAGGGACTTTATCCTTTCCACACAGTCAGCTCAGTTGGAGCTGCTGAGGTGTGGTGCCTTTAGGGAACGGCTTAGTAGGATCTCTGTAATCTCCTCCACCCCCACAATCCTTCGATATCTGCACTCCTCTGATTCTGGCCTCTGGAGCATCCCCGATTTTAATCACTCTACTACTAGCCTTCAGCTAACTAAGCCCTAAGCTCTGGAACTCTCTCCCTAAACCTCCCCGTCTCTATACGCGCTTTCCTCTTTTAAGACGCTCCTTAAAGACGCACCTCCTGACAAGGTGCCACATAAAAGGTTACTGCACAAGATAAAAGTTCACGGGGTTGGGCGTAATATATCAGCATGGATAGAGGATTGGCTAACTAACTGAAAACAGAGTGTCGGGATAAATAGTTCATTCTCTGGTTGGCAACCAGTAACTAGTGGGATGCCACAGGGATCAGTGCTGGGACTCCAACTATTTACAATCTATATTAAATGACTTGGAAGAAGGGACTGAGTGTAACGTAGCCAAGTTTGCTGACGATACAAAGATGGGAGGAAAAGCAATGTGTGAGGAGGACACAAAAAATCTGCAAAAGGATATAGACAGGCTAAGTGAGTGGGCAAAAATTTGGTGGTTGGAATATAATGTTGGAAAGTGTGAGGTCATGTACTTTGGCAGAAAAAAAATCAAAGAGCAAGTTATTATTTAAATGGAGAAAGATTGCAAAGTGCCGCAGTACAGCGGGACCTGGGGGTACTTGTGCATGAAACACAAAAGGATAGTATGCAGGTACAGCAAGTGATCAGGAAGACCAATAGTATCTTGGTCTTTATTGCAAAGGGAATGGAGTATAAAAGCAGGGAAGTTTTGCTACAGCTATATAAGGTATTGGTAAGGCCATACCTGGAATACTGCGTGCAGTTTTGGTTTCCATATTTATGAAAGGATATATTTGCTTTGGAGGCAGTTCAGAGAAGGTTCACTAAGTTGATTCCAGGGATGAGGGGGTTGACTTTTGAGGAAAGGTTGAGTAGGTCGGGCCTCTACTCATTGGAATTCAGAAGAATGATAGGTGATCTTATCGAAATGTATAAGATTATGAGGGGGCTTGACAAGTGGATGCAGAGAGGATGTTTCCACTGGTGGGGGAGACCAGAACTAGAGGGCATGATCTTAGAATAAGGGGCCGCCCATTTAAAACAGAGATGAGGAGAAATTTCTTCTCTCAGAAGGTTGTTAATCTATGGAATTCGATGCCTCAGAGAGCTGTGGAAGCTGGGACATTGAATAAACCTAAGACAGAAATGGACAGTTTCTTAAATGATAAGGGGATAAGGGGTTATGGGGAGCGGGCGGGGAAGTGGACCTGAGTCCATGATCAGATCAGCCATGATCTTATTAAATGGTGGAGCAGGCTCGAGGGGCCTTATGGCCTACTCCTGCTTCTATTTCTTATGTTCTTATGTTCTTAAAACCTACCTCTTTGATCAAGCTTTTGTTAATCTGCCCTAATATCCTTATGAGGCTCGGTGTCAAATTTTGTTTGATAATGCTCCTGTGCAGCGCCTTGGAACATTTTACTATGTTAAAGGCGCTATATAAATACAAGTTGTTGTTGTGACATTGGTGTTCAGTTCTAAAGGTTATCTCATTTGTACCATTTGTACACCACCAGCTAACTTTTAGGTACTGAGTGACTTTTATAGCTTTCAAAACACATATTTCTGTCTTTTTTTAACATTCATTCTCGGGATATGTGCGTTGCTGACCTTAGTTGCTCAGTCAGATACAACTAAGTGACTTGCTAGGCCACTTCTGCAGGCAATTAGAAATAAACCACCGGGTAAGGATGGCAGGTTTCTTTCTCGAAAGGATTCCTGTTCCTCCTGGCTCCACATTCAGATAAGTTACTTACCTTTTCGGTTGGGCCTAGCAGACGAGCCTTGGGCTTGATTTCCCTGAGTGCAGCCAGCAATAGCGATACAGTCAGGGTTATTTGCTCACCTGATTCATTTTAAATTGCTTCTTTTCCTGATTGTACATTTTTTTAAACCTCTTGAGGGAATGGAAATATCTCATAACATTTTGGATTTTATCAGAAGTCATGACCATGTTTATTTTAGATACTCCTGGGGTGGTTGCTCACGAGAATCTGAGAAAACTGGTAGAGTCTTGCTAATACAGGTTGAACCTCCCTTATCTAGAACTCCATTATCTGGAACCACCCCTCATCCGGAACCATTCCTGGCCACCGGGTGGCGCATGCGCAGAACTCCGACTGTAAAGTCCTGTCCCCTCAGTACAAATTCACACGAGGCATGTAGTGAAGTCAAGGTCACTCTGGACCTGCACCTTTATTTCACAGCTCTGGAATGCTGCACTTGCCTGAGACCTGTCCTTATATACCTGTCTCTTGCAAGTGCACCCCTGGTGGTAAGGTATGCTGGTGGTTACAGGTCATATCTTATTACAGTCATGTATAGCATGTTAGGATACAATTATATATAATAATGTAAGATACATGACACCGACATGAACAAATTAAAGTCCTTCCTCGCTGCTGACTCCCGCAATCGCTGGCCTGACCCCATGATCTACCGCCTCCCCACCCCCCTCTGCCCCACCCCCCCATGATCTCTCTGCCGCACTTCCAACCCCAAGCCGGCAAGCCCCGATATCCCCTTGCTCAGTACCTGAACCATCCAATTTAACGTGACCACCCCTCATCCGGAAAAATCCCTTATCCAGAACAGGCCAGGTCCCGAGGGTTCTGGATAAGGGAGGTTCAACTTGTAGCTATGAATGAACTAGTTTCTATTCCACAAATTCACATGGGCCAAAAATTTTAAAAATAATAACAACAACAACTTTTATTTATATAGCACCTTTCACGTAGTGAAATGTCCCAAGGCGCTACACATGAGTGTTATAAGGCAAAAAAATTGACACCGAGCCACATAAGAAATTAGGGCAGATAACCAAAAGTTTGGTCAAAGAGAAAGGTTTTAAGGAGCATCTTAAAAGACGAAAGAGAGGTAGAGAGGCAGAAAGGTTTAGGGAGGGAGTTCCAGAGTTTAGGGCCTTGGCATGGAACAATGGGCTACACTGTGTAAATTATGCACTTTGAACTCTACACTAAAATTGTTTGTGATGCCCCAACAACTGCTCCTCTGAAACTTTCGGCTAAATTATTCAAACCTTTTCATGATTTCATGAAGGCTTTAGTGTTTCGCTGTTACATCAAAATTCTAAATGATATTTTAATAAACAAATTTAAATAACCACATATTTATCTGTACTGAAACATGGAGGGGGGAGGGCAGCTTTAACCACCTCCATCCCCATGGTGGGCAGGAAAGGTTGGGAGGGGTTAAATCGTCAAATTCGCAAAACCCAACCCCAACCCCAACCCGACACACAACCGCAGTGGATGGCTTGGCGTCCGAGTAACCCACTCTGGAGAGGCGGATCCATTATTATAATATGTTAATGAGGTTCCTTTTCTGATATTTTGGCAGCGATTTGAAATTAACGCCTCCTGCTCAGGTTTCCTGGGGTTCAGGAAAACCGGCAGCTAAAGAGAAATGAGAGCAGCCAGATCCAGGAGGTAAATACTTTTTCGAACCCTGTCTTTGGGCCAGGAGGAGCAGGAGCAAGAGTGCTCCACACCCACTGCCCTTCCAGCCAATCTTCTGCTGCGATCAGCCGAGTTCCCCCTTCCCCCCGCTTTTCAACCCCACTGTTTCTCCCGGTTGCCCCTCCCTCCTGATTGCCAGTCAATCAGGCTGGCTTCTGATTGGAAAATGGAGTCAAAAAAATGATAATTAAGTCCTGCTGGGATTTGCTGATTTCACCCTTGCAAACGAATTCCCCCAACTTCCCTGTAAATAGCGGGGCCGTGATTCACAGTGTGGCCCCAAGGTTACTCCAAACAAATAACAATATTAACTACAGCTTGCCTAGACCCTCACAGAATATCCCAAATACAAAACAATAACCACTTGCAGTTAATGTATAAAAATGTCCCGAGGCACTTTACCGAGATGCAATCAGACAAAATTGAATGCCAAACTGAAGGAGATATTAGGAGGTGTGACCAAAAGCTTAGTCAAAGAGGTGGGCTTCATGGAGGTTCTTAAAGGAGGAGAGGGAAGTGGCAATATAAAAAGGATTTTGAGGTGAATGGATAGGGGGATGCAGAAACGGCCAAAGTCAGAGGTACTAAGAGTTTGGGCAGGGGGCTGTAAGGCTGGAGGAGTTTACAGAGATAAGAAGGGGCAAGGCCATGAAAGGATTTAAACAGGAGGATGAGAATTTTAAATTGGGCGCCTTAGGGGATTGGGAGCCACTATAAGTCAGCAAGGATGGAGTTCTACTGAAACCTTCCAAATACTCTTTCCTAATGTACAGTGAATGGGATATATGCTGACTTATGCAGGGGAACTATTGTACAGTAAATCCTTATTAAAAAGAAATCAGACAGTTGGGACCTCCTGCCACCCTGATTTAGCTTTCTCAGCAATTGCTTCTATTTTACAGAGAAGCTGCAAGAGAACTGTCTGCCACAGAATGCTGACCATCCTGATATTGGCTTTGATGGCATTTGGAGTTAAAAGTCAGAGGAGCAGTGAAATAAAACCTGGTAAGATTCTTTTTGGCCCATTAACTCTCTATTCCTAGCATAGTCCCATGATGTACAGCTTTAAACTATCCCTCTATATATTTTCTGAAGCTAGTCTCAGCAGTTCACTGGGACACCAACACGCAGCCCCATGGAAGGGTGCAATGACACGTTAACTTCCACTGAATGCTAATCTACGCCATGCCTACTGAAGTACTTCTCCAACTTGCCAGATAGAAAATAATAGGGATCATTATCACCTAATTGCATTCACCCACCTCACAGCTCATTGCTTGTGCTCTCAACTAAAAACTGGTAAGGAAGCAAAAGATGAGAAGGTGACGGACACTCAAAGGAAATCAGAGAGCGTGTCTCAAAATTAATCCTTTTATAAACTACAGGAAACAAATCTATGAAAGCTGACTTGATAATTAACACGCTCCTTGTTCCTAGCTTTGAATACTATTAGAACTATATTGATGTGCGCTATATTGATACATGTTTGTAAAAGTTGTTCATAGTTTAACAGCTGTTAAATGGTCAACAAACAACAGAAATTCTAGTAAATAGAATATTGAAACATAAAGTTAGAATAAAGCACTCAATGAAAATTTACATAAACATCATAATCACAGGCAGCCCCTCAAAATCGAGGAAGACTTGCTTCCACTCTAAAAGTGAGTTCTTAGGTGACTGAGCAGTCCAATATGAGAATTACAGTCTCTGTCACAAGTAGGATAGATAGTCGTTGAAGGAAAGGGTGAGTGGGATTGGTTTGCTGCACGCTCCTTCCGCTGCCTGCGCTTGATTTCTGCATGCTCTCGGTGACGAGTCTCGAGGAGCTCAGCGCCCTCCCGGATGCACTTCCTCCACTTAGGGCGGTCTTTGGCCAGGGACTCCCAGGTGTCGGTGGGGATGTTGCATTTTATCAAGGAGGCTTTGAGAGTGTCCTTGAAACGTTTCCTCTGCCCACCTAGGGCTCACTTGCAGTGTAGGAGTTCCTAGTAGAGCGCTTGCTTTGGGAGTCTTGTGTCAGGCATGCGAACAATATGGCCCGCCAACGGAGCTGGTCGAGTGTGGTCAGTGCTTCGATGCTGGGGATGTTGGCCTGATCGAGGATGCTAACGTTGGTGTGTCTGTCCTCCCAGGGGATTTGCAGGATTTAACTATGCATGACAAAAATGTGACTGAGGGTTTTTGCTATGAAGAATATGTTCAGACCTGTTTCAAGTCACTTTTTTAGATGGAAGAATTATTCTAAGCTGATCAAAATGTTAATACATTATTAAATCGGCCAATGAACACTTACTCTAATACCCTATGGGGTACAAATTGCCCCCGCCCGAAACAGGGCGTATGCACCCAGTTTTGGTGGTTTTTACCGCAGCTGCGGTTCAGGTCGACTCTTTCACAAAATTGTGCTCTTTGCTTTTATTTTGTTTTGATCCAGAAGTCAGTGTAAATGGGGGCTGTGACTACATCTGAGGGGCAAAGACGCGGCGGTGGCAGCAACTGAGGGGCGGAAGTTGGGGGCGGGTACAGAATCACCGCTGTGATGACGTCATCGCGGCGCTGCGTCACCACAGCTCTTCCCTTCTCTTAAAGGGGAGAGCCTCCGCACTTTTAAAACTTCTGCCCACTAGGCCACCAGGGAGGGTTTCGGCTGGGCCAGCGGCCTGGCACCCAAGAGTGGTGCCAGGCTGCCTGTTGGAGGCCTGGCCGAACCCGGGGGCATATATGTCGGGCTGACATGGCAGTCGGCTAACAAAAAAAACATGGCGGCAGCAGCAGTGAACCCTCCCCTTTCCGGGAAGTCGCACCGCTGCTGCAGAAGGCCACAGCCTCACTGGATCACTGGGAAAAAGCTTGTTTTGGCACTGTAGGTTGGCCGAAGATTTTCCGCTGGGTGAGATCGGCCGTGTGCATGGTGATGACGTACTTAACACCGATCGGCAGCAGCGAAGCGGTAAGGGGGGGATCGGAGCACCGCCGGGAAAACCCAGGAAGGCAATTGGGCTAGCAGCCACCATTCCACCAAAAGTCAGCGGCCACTCCATTCCACAGCCTGGCCACCGATTTGCGGAGATAACAGGCCTTAAGGAAAGAGACAATTTTGGCTCTTATGAGTTCAAAATAGATCATTTACAATTTGTAACTTAAAATATTGTTTAGCTTACGACACCACTAATGAATTGGGCTAATGTAATTCTAATGAGTGATGTGCTGAGAAACAGAGTGAAGCCATGAAAAGGACCCTGGCCTAGAAGTGAAGCTGCTGCAAAGAGCCTGACCCAGGATGCGAGTTGCCGGGAGGGAGTGGCACATGAGGGAAGATGCAGATAGTGACTTGGTCCAAAAGGCGTTGCACACATCCAAGTCCAGTTTTACGTGCTACTGCTAGGCTATTTCATCATCAACTGTTTCATCACAGTCCTCATTCAAGGATCTTTGGCAAAGAGACATGCCCATTTAGATACTGACTCCTCCCAGCATACCAAAGAACAAGCCAGGGCCCTCGATCCCTCTAACTGATATCGCTTTTTGCTACAAATTTCCTCAAAGCTTGTTTCTGGATCTTGTTCATGAGCTGAAGGAAGCCCCTCCCACATTGCATGCCGAGGAGCTCGGAAGCGACAAGGAGAAATGTTTTGAGACACATCTTGTACATAAGAGACTTCACCTAAATTGGTACTTTGCTGTCATTGAAGGCAAAGAAATACCAGAGCATCTTTTCCCCCTTCTCAAATGGTATGAGCATAGTTCGCTGGTGTTCACCAACCTCAGCTGCCACTGAATGTAAGTCCTAGCCAATGAATAGAGCCATAGCATGAGACTATTTGGACTTGATTTTATAAGCCCTTCAAGAAGGATATACTAGCTTTGGAGGGGGTACAGAGACGATTCACTAGGCTGATTCCGGAGATGAGGGGGTTACCTTATGATGATAGATTGAGTAGACTGTGTCTTTACTCGTTGGAGTTCAGAAGGATAAGGGGTGATCTTATAGAAACATTTAAAATAATGAAAGGGATAGACAAGATAGAGGCAGAGAGGTTGTTTCCACTGGTCGGGGAGACTAGAACTAGGGGGCACAGCCTCAAAATACAGGGGAGCCAATTTAAAACTGAGTTGAGAAGGAATTTCTTCTCCCAGAGGGTTGTGAATCTGTGGAATTCTCTGCCCAAGGAAGCAGTTGAGGCTAGCTCATTGAATATATTCAAATCACAGATAGATAGATTTTTTAACCAATAAGGGAATTAAGGGTTACGGGGAGCGGGCGGGTAAGTGGAGCTGAGTCCACGGCCAGATCAGCCATGATCTTGTTGAATGTCGGAGCAGGCTCGAGGGGCTAGATGGCCTACTCCTGTTCCTAATTCTTATGTTCTTATGTTCTTATGTTCTAATAGGACCACTGGCAATGGTCATTAACCATTCCACATTTCCTGAACAACAAAAGTAGAAATCCTTTCCTGTGAACCGAAAGGCCCAAATTCAGGTTTCTTGACACCCAAGGAGTTAGTATTCCAGGTGGTAGAAAAGAGACCAGACTTTTGAGTGCGGTCCTTGCACTTACAAGAGGAAGTGATCTCTGAGGCAGCTCCAAAATTTTGTCTGATACAGTGCACATAACATTTGCGTTTGTAACTAGCAGCCTTAACTTCACTGAGCACAAACACTTCTAACCCTTCACAAACTCAGATCAAAATCCAAACCTTTCAAAGTCTTGGCACAGGGCATGACAATGAATGAGAGAACTTGCTCTGAGATTCTCACTGAGTTACCTCTCAAGTACATCCCCAATCAAATTCCTCATCTCATCATAGGCAGTCCCTCGGAATCAAGGAAAACTTGTTTCCACTCACAAAGTGAGTTCTTTGGTGGCTGAGCAGTCCAACACGAGAGCCACAGACCCTGTCACAGGTGGGACAGATATTTGTCGGGGGAAGGGGGGGTGACACTGATTTACCACACGCTCCTTCCGCTGCCTGCGCCTAACCTCTTCACGCTCGCAGCATTGAGATTTGAGGAGCTCAACGCCCTTCCGGATGTACTTTCTCCCCCCAGGGCGGTCTTCAGCCAGGGTCTCCCAGGTGTCAGTGGAGATGTCGCACTTCACCAGTAATCGTGTCCATTTTTAAAAAGGGGAACAAATCCGACTGCGGCAACTACAGAGGAATCTCCCTGCTATCAACCACTGGGAAGGTTGTCGCTAGAGTTCTCCTCAACTGTCTTCTCCCTGTGGCCGAGGAGCTCCTCCCGGAGTCGCAGTGTGGATTTCGTCCCCTACGGGGAACAACGGACATGATCTTTGCAACGCGACAGCTGCAGGAAAAATGCAGGGAGCAGCGCCAGCTCTTACACATGGCCTTTTTCGATCTTACAAAGGCCTTTGACACTGTTGATCGTGAGCGTCCTCCTGCGTTTTGGATGCCCCCAAAAGTTTGTCAACATCCTTCGCCTGCTCCACGACGACATGCAGGCCATGATCCTTACCAACGGATCCATTACAGACCCAATCCACGTCCGGACCAGGGTCAAACAGGGCTGCTTCATCGCTCCAACCCTCTTCTCAATCTTCCTCGCTGCCATGCTCCACCTCACAATCAACAAGCTCCCCACTGGAGTGGAACTAAACTACAGAACCAATGGGAAGCTGTTTAACCTATGCCGCCTCCAGGCCAGGTCCAAGATCACCCCAACCTCAGTTGTTGAGCTACAGTTCGCGGACGACGCCTGCATCTGCGCACATTCTGAGGCTGAACTCCAGGATATAGTCGATGTATTCACTGAGGCATATAAAAGCATGGGCCTCACGCTTAACATCCGTAAGACAAAGGTCCTCCACCAGCCTGTCCTCGCTGCACAGCACTGCCCCCCAGTCATCTACAACCCAGTTATAGGCATGTGCCCACTCAGGAGGAGCGTAGCACTTCTATTCAGCCCATCTATAGATATGTAAAGAGAAAAAGGTTAGTAAAGACAAACATAGGTCCCCTGCAGTCAGAATCAGGGAAGTCATAACGGGAAACAAAGAAATGGCAGACCAATTCAACAAGTACTTTGGTTCGGTATTCACTAAGGAGGACACAAACAACCTTCCGGATATAAAAGGGGTCAGAGGGTCTAGTAAGAAGGAGGAACTGAGGAAAATCCTTATTAGTCGGGAAATTGTGTTGGGGAAATTGACGGGATTGAAGGCCGATAAATCCCCAGGATCTGATGGACTGCATCCCAGAGTACTTAAGGAGGTGGCCTTGGAAATAGCGGATGCATTGACAGTCATTTTCCAACATTCCATAGACTCTGGATCAGTTCTGATGGAGTGGAGGGTAGCCAATGTAACCCCACTTTTTAAAAAAGGAGGGAGAGAAAACAGGGAATTATAGACCGGTCAGTCTGACATCGGTTGTGGTAAAATGATGGAATCAATTTTTAAGGATGTCATAGCAGCGCATTTGAAAAGAGGTGACATGATAGATTCAAGTCAGCATGGATTTGTGAAAGGGAAATCATGCTTGACAAATCTTCTGGAATTTTTTGAGGATGTTTCCAGTAGAGTGGACAAGGGAGAACCAGTTGATGTGGTGTATTTGGACTTTCAGAAGGCTTTCGACAAGGTCCCACACAAGAGATTAATGTGCAAAGTTAAAGCACATGGGATTGGGGGTAGTGTGCTGACGTGGATTGAGAACTGGTTGGCAGACAGGAAGCAAAGAGTCGGAGTAAATGGGGACTTTTCAGAATGGCAGGCAGTGACTAGCAAGGTTCTGTGCTGGGGCCCCAGCTGTTTATATTGTACATTAATGATTTAGATGAGGGGATTAAATGTGGTATCGCCAAATTTGCAGGTGACACTAAGTTGGGTGGCTGTGTGAGCTGCGAGGAGGATGTTATGAGGCTGCAGAGTGACTTGATAGGTTAGGTGAGTGGGCAAATGCATGGCAGATGAAGTATAATGTGGATAAATGTGAGGTTATCCACTTTGGTGGTAAAAACAGAGAGACAGACTATTATCTGAATGGTGACAGATTAGGAAAAGGGGAGACCTGGGTGTCATGGTACATCAGTCATTGAAGGTTGGCATGCAGGTACAGCAGGCAGTTAAGAAAGCAAATGGCATGTTGGTCTTCATAGCGAGGGGATTTGAGTACAGGGGCAGGGAGGTGTTACTACAGTTGTACAGGGCCTTGGTGAGGCCACACCTGGAGTATTGTGTACAGTTTTGGTCTCCTAACTTGAGGAAGGACATTCTTGCTATTGAGGGAGTGCAGCGAAGGTTCACCAGACTGATTCCCAGGATGGCGGGATTGATATATCAAGAAAGACTGGATCAACTGTGCTAATATTCACTGGAGTTCAGAAGAATGAGAGGGGATCTCATGGAAACGTTTAAAATTCTGGCGGGTTTAGACAAGTTAGATGCAGGAAGAATGTTTCCAATGTTGGGGAAGTCCAGAACCAGGGGTCACAGTCTAAGGATAAGGGGTAAGCCATTTAGGACCGAGATGAGGAGAAACTTCTTCACCCAGAGAGTGGTGAACCTGTGGAATTCTCTACCACAGAAAGTTGTTGAGGCCAATTCACTAAATATATTCAAAAAGGAGTTAGATGAGGTCCTTACGACTAGGGGGATCAAGGGGTATGGCGAGAAAGCAGGAATGGGGTACTGAAGTTGCATGTTCAGCCATGAACTCATTGAATGGCGGTACAGGCTCGAAAGGCCGAATGGCCTACTCCTGCACCTATTTTCTATGTTTCTATGTTTCTATCTTTCCACCAGGAACTTACCCGATCTGAAAATCTTTGTGAAGTGCAGGCCTTTTGCCCCTTCAGGCAGGCATCAGGCCTACATTTGCGCAAAAATCGTTTCATTACTTGTAAGCTGATTTATAGGCCAACCCCAACCCCTTCCGCTTACCTATTTTCCTCAGAGCAGGGGTGTACCCCAGGGAGCCGGTCTCTAACAGGTGGACTCTCCTAGTAGGGCTGATTATTAGGGACCAGGCCATTCAGTAAGCACTCAGTTTACCCATCGCACCATAATTTCCAGTCCCCATGTAGCACAAGCATTGACTTACTGCACACTTGATACCATAATAGAAGTACATTTTCACCCTTGAGCCAATAGATGCCCACTGTTTGGGACTGGACTGTCAGAGGCACCTCGCTGAGTCAAGGTAATTACCAGAGCATAACCCAGACTAGGTCATCAAATGTTATTCCTATGACCTAGATGATCTGCTGATTAGTGGAATTTTATTTTGTGAAAGGAGCCCACATCACTACAGACACAATTGTTATCAGCCACAGTGGAAAGAGCGTAAATCCATTAGAACCAGAAGCATAAAATCCACTTTCCTCGGATGAGGAAGAGCACAGAAGAATAAATTAAAATTGAATAAAATTAACATTGATGGTGAATAAATTCCCTTCATGGCCTAGAAATTAATATATGGATTATTAGCATACAGACAGGTTAGTGTTGACTTAGTGGACAAGGTAATATCCTAGAAATGCATGAAGTGTTTGTACACTAATATCAAACACCATCAATTCTAGGCTTGTAGCACTAATGGTTTCTCCAAGCTATATGATCAGAGAAAATCAGTGCTGAAGTTCTTTCTTTCCTATCGGGTGAAAATATACTGGAGAATTTTAGCTATGAGGAAAGATTGGATAGGCTGGGGGTATTTTCTTTGGAACAGAAGAGCCTGGGAAAAATTTAGAATTCAGCAGAGGAGGACAAAGGGTTTAATTAGGCGGGGGAAAATAGAGTATGTGAGTAAGCTTGCAGGGAACATAAAAACTGACTGCAAATGCTTCTACAGATACGTGAAGAGAAAAAGATTAGTGAAGACAAATGTAGGTCCTTTACAGTTAGAATCAGGCAAATTTATAATGGGGAGCAAAGAAATGGCAGACCAATTGAGCAAATACTTTGTTTCTGTCTTCACTCAGGAAGACACAAATAACCTTCCAGAAATACTAGGGGACCAAGTGTCTAGCGAGAAGGAGGAACTAAAGGAAATCCTTATTAGTCAGAAAATTGTTTTAGGAAAATTGATGGGATTGAAGGTTGATAAATCCCCAGGGCCTGACAGTCTGCATCCCAGAGTACTTAAGGAAGTGGCCCTAGAAATAGTGGATGCATTGGTGGTCATTTTCCAACATTCTATAGACTCTGGATCAGTTCCTATGGACTGGAGGGTGGCTAATGTAACCCCACTTTTTAAAAAAGGAGGGAGAGAGAAAACAGGAAATTATAGACTGGTCAGCCTGACATCGGTGGTGGGGAAAATGTTGGAATCAATTTTTAAAGATGTAATAGCAGCACATTTGGAAAGCAGTACAGGATCAGTCCAAGTCAGCATGGATTTATGAAAGGGAAATCATGCTTGACAAATCTTCTAGAATTTTTTGAGGATGTAACAAGTAGAGTGGACAAGAGGGAGCCAGTGGATGTGGTGTATTTGGACTTTCAAAATGCTTTTGACAAGGTCCCACACAAGAGATTAGTGTGCAAACTTAAAGCACATGGTATCGGGGGTAATGTATTGACGTGGATAGAGAACAGGTTGGCAGACAGGAAGCAAAGAGTAGGAATAAACGGTCCTTTTCAGAATGGCAGCAGTGACTAGTTGGGTACCGCAAGGTTCAGTGCTGGGACCCCAGCTATTCAAACATACATTAATGATTTAGATGAAGGAATTGAATGTAATATCTCCAAGTTTGCAGATGACACTAAGCTGGGTGGCAGTGTGAGCTGTGAGGAGGCTGCTAAGAGGCTGCAGAGTGACTTGGATAGGTTAGGTGAGTGGGCAAATACATGGCAGATGCAGTATAATGTGGATAAATGTGAGGTTATCCACTTTGGTGGCAAAAACAGGAAGTCAGATTATTATCTGATGGTGACAGATTAGTAAAAGGGGAGGTGCAACGAGACCTGGGTGTCATGGTACATCAGTCATTGAAAGTTGGCATACAGGTACAGCAGGCAGTGATGGCGGCAAATGGCATGTTGGCCTTCACAGCGAGAGGATTTGAGTATAGGAGCTAGGGGGCCTTGTACAGGGCCTTGGTGAGGCCACATCTTGAATATTGTGTACAGTTTTGGTCTCCTAATCTGAGGAAGGACATTCTTGCTATTGAGGGAGTGCAGTGAAGGTTTAGCAGACTGATTCCCAGGATGACTGGACTGACATATGACGAAAGATTGGATCGACTAGGCTTATATTCAATGGAATTTAGAAGAATGAGAGGGGATTTCATAGAAACATATAAAATTCTGACGGGATTGGACAGGTTCGATGCAGGAAGAATGTTCCCGATGTTGGGGAAGTCCACAGTCTCAGGATAAGGGGTAAGCCATTTAAGTCTGAGATGAGGAGCATGTGGAATTCTCTACCACAGAAAGTTGTTGAGGCCAGTTCATAGAAACATAGAAACATAGAAAATAGGTGCAGGAGTAGGCCATTCAGCCCTTCTAGCCTGCACCGCCATTCAATGAGTTCATGGCTGAACATGCAACTTCAGTACCCCCTTCCTGCTTTCTCGCCATACCCCTTGATCCCCCGAGTAGTAAGGATTTCATCTAACTCCCTTTTGAATATATTTAGATATATTCAAAAGAGAGTTAGATGTGGCCCTTACGGCTAAAGGGATTAAGGGGCATGGAGAGAAAGCAGGAATGGGGTACTGAAGTGCATGATCAGCCATGATCATACTGAATGGCGGTGCAGGCTCGAAGGGCCGAACGGCCCACTCCTGCACCTATTTTCTATGTTTCTATGTATCTATATGACCTAATTGAGGTGTACAAAATATGAGTAGCTTAGATAGAGTGGATAGAAAGGACCTATTTCCCTTAGCAGAGGAGTCAATAACCAGGGAGCATAGATTTAAGGTAATTGATAGGAGACTTAGACGGGATTGAGGAGAATTTTTTTCACCCAGAGGGTAGTGGAGGTCTGGAATTCACTGCCTGAAAGGGTGGTAGAGACAGAAACCCTCAATGTATTTAAAAAGTACTTGGATATGCACTTGAAGTACCGTGTCCTACAATGCTATGGACCAAGAGCTGGAAAGTGCGACTGGGCAGGAGAGCTATTTCTCAGCTGACATGGACATGAATAGCCAAATGGCCTCCTTCTGTGCTGTAAATGTCTATGATTCTATGGGCTCAATTTTGGCCAGGAGTTGCTTCATTTTTTTGGAGTAACCTGCTTTTTCTGATGCAACTTAAAAATCCCCAGTTCCCCCAATCAATTTGCACCAGCGTAACTCACTTCGTTAAGTTTTTTTTAGGTTTGTTTTATTTTCTCAAAAGGGGGCGTTACCAGACACCTACGCCAGTTCTGCCCATTTAGGCAACTTTGGCCAGCTAATAGTTACTCCATTTCCACTTAGGCCAGTGTACGTGGCCACTTCAGAAAACCCTTGCGGAGAGTTAAAGAAATCGGCGCAGGTTGATACATCGGAGGTCATTCGGCCTGGGATGGGGCGGGAAGTGGAGAGGACCTGCACCTAAACCACCCAAGTCTTACCTGTAACGATGTTTGCAAACAAAAAGTACTAACAATTCTATAAGAAATAAAACATTGAAGTCCTACCTTCATCGTCAAACTGCAATTCACCTTTCTGCACTCGGCCCAGGGAGGCAGTGGGGGTGCGGGAGGCCACTCAGCCTGGGCTAGGGGCAGGACAATGCACCGGGAGGCCACTCGGCCTGGGCTAGGGGCGGTACAACGCACCGGGAGGCCACTCGGCCTGGGCTAGGGGCAGGACAACGCACTGGGAGGCCACTCGGCCTGGGCTAGGGGCGGGACAATGCACCGGGAGGCCACTCGGCCTGGGCTAGGGGCGGGACAACGCACTGGGAGGCCACGCGGCCTGGGCTAGGGGCGGGACAACACACCGGGAGGCCACTCGGCCTGGGCTAGGGGCGGAACAACACACCGGGAGGCCACTCGGCCTGGACTAGGGGCGGGACAACGCACCGGGAGGCCACTCGGCCTGGGCTAGGGGCGGGACAACACACCGGGAGGCCACTCGGCCTGGGCTAGGGGCAGGACAATGCACCGGGAGGCCACTCGGCCTGGGCTAGGGGCAGGACAATGCACCGGGAGGCCACTCGGCCTGGGCTAGGGGCGGTACAACGCACCGGGAGGCCACTCGGCCTGGGCTAGGGGCAGGACAACGCACTGGGAGGCCACTCGGCCTGGGCTAGGGGCGGGACAATGCACCGGGAGGCCACTCGGCCTGGGCTAGGGGCGGGACAACGCACCGGGAGGCCACTCGGCCTGGGCTAGGGGCGGGACAACACACCGGGAGGCCACTCGGCCTGGGCTAGGGGCGGGACAACGCACCGGGAGGCCACTCGGCCTGGGCTAGGGGCGGAACAACGCACCGGGAGGCCACTCGGCCTGGGCTAGGGGCGGGACAACGCACCGGGAGGCCACTCGGCCAGGGCTAGGGGCGGGACAATGCACCGGGAGGCCACTCGGCCTGGGCTGGGGCGGGACAATGCACCGGGAGGCCACTCGGCCTGGGCTAGGGGCGGTACAATGCACCGGGAGGCCACTCGGCCTGGGCTAGGGGCGGTACAATGCACCGGGAGGCCACTCGGCCTGGGCTAGGGGCGGGCAGGAGAACTGATAGAAATCACTGGCAGGCAGGAGCACTATCAATTCTTCTACCCGCCCTAGTCCAACAAAGGAGTCAGAATTTATGAACGAGAGAATTTTACCTAAAGGAGCCCCAGTTTCAGCGAGAGAGAGGTAACAAGAGCAACATAGATTCGAAGAGAGGGAATTATGTAAATTCAGCACCAATGAAGTGGTAAAATAGCGGCAGTGTGAGGAGAAACAGCACAAGGCTGACGAGAGGGATGAAGAACATCGCCACGCTCTCAAACTGACAGAGAGACCTACATCAATTGGGACTGTTGTTGCAGACTTGCAGCGCTACTGCACATGCGCGGACATCACGAATCACCACTTCGCACATGCAGACGTCCCGGCACATTTTCCAGCGCAGAACGACAGGCCACGCTGCGTGACTGCAGTGAAGAGGCCAGACATGGCCAAAGTTCCAACATTTTTTTTGGCGCATCTGGGAATGTACATAAGCAGCGCAACTCCGGTAAGTGCGCCGAAAAGCGGGCTCGGCCAAAATTGAGCCCTATAAGTCCGGGCCTCAGTAACATTTTGTCTGAAATGGGTGTAATGAGGCGGATGGCTGGTTGCAGGCAGATGAAGATCGGGCAGCCGAGAAGCCCCCCCGCAGCACTGTGTTTGAGTAATACACAGGGGGAGATTTGGCAGGGTCTGCGGGTGAGGCAGGTGAAACGAGAGGAGTGGGGTGGGCTGGGGCAGGGGTGATCCTGGGCAGTAGAGGCTCGGACTTCCCTTGTTAGGTCTGGAGGAGCGTGCCTGCTTCCCCAAGCCCTACAAATAAAAGTCTTTTACTTACCTTTTGGAGACTGCACTGTAGATTTCAGTGGTTGGAGCAACAGCCAGTAGACCATTAAAATGACCTCAGAGTAGAATCTGAATGATAGGACTTCAATTAGCATATATTAATGAGGCACCTGACCAACTCAGGCGCATGCTGTTAAAATCACCGCAAGGTAATATATGAACGGGAAAAGGAGCCATTCAATTTTACATTCTATTCTGCCCGGTTTCTGACCGTTTTGAAAATCGATTGTACAGATTTTAGCAAAACTCCATTTGATGAATACTATGGACCTTCACTGTTAAGGTATTTGTTATTAATAACTGACATTTTGTGCCGTACATTAAAACCCCAATCTCTCAGCTGGATTAAAATTGTTGCTTACTAAAGCTAAGAGCTGCGAGTCTCTTCGGTTCTAATTACATGAGCAGTTCGGTTAACTTGCAGCATGAGAACCGATTGGGTTTTGAAAAATTGCAGATATCAACATTTTTTAAATGCCATACTGATTAAACCATAATAACCTTTGCTGTTACTAAGTTGAGAATTCTTAGCATTATAAAACCTCAGTCCAATTAGAGGGCAAGAGATGCAATTGGTCTCATCGGAACAGCGATGAAATGTGTACTTGGTATTCTGTGATGCATGTCTCAGCATCTGAGGGCACCGCTGTTGTGGTAGTCATTGATATTCCATTCTCCATTAACACTGCTTAATCCCCATGAGAAAGCAATGCTTTTTTAAAAGCAGGCAGCAGGTAAATCCCAATGGTAAACAAGAACTGAATCATGGCTAAACCAGTTGCAATGATAATCTTGAACAATAATGTTGGCCTCCTAGGTGCAGATTCTATTCACTGCTCCTTCAATTAGGAGTCGCTAGGAGATCACAGTCACGTCCTGGTACAGGTTCTATTTAATTGAACTTACAAATCAGTTTAGTATGAGTAAAAAAAAATGTTCTTTGAGACACATGGCTGGGGTATGAGAACAGGCAGGAATATTTATAATACAATTATTTTTTTTGTTTGCATATAAAAGTGTAGCGCCTACTTCAAATCAACTATAAGATCAACTTACGCTTAAGGTTTTAAAAAGATCCAATTACAAACTGTTTCCATTTCCCTCGGTGTAAAAATATCACCGTTAAGGTCAATTCAAAAAGCAACTGCATTTGGCTCAGCAAAATGGCATCACAATTAGCAAGCAACATGCAGGTGATGGAACAAATATCAGCATCCGTTGCAGTACTTGATAGGGTATCTGCATTGAGGACTCAGTCCCTGGGTTATTTATGCTACTAAAGATCAAATTAACACACAAAGGTAACAGCTTTGGTTCCGTGCCCACGGTTATGATTGCATGTATGCTTGCTTTCATTGCGAAGAATTTGTAAACTCACTAGGAAAATGGAATGACAGTACGATATGTAACTGTTGTAAAATTATTTGGAGATGTACACTTGGAAAGTGCCCACAAAATATTCCACATTTGGAAAAGCATTTAGGAGTGGAAATTCAGTCGCGCCTCTGTTAATCCAGGTGGGGCAGTAAATTTTCCGTCGACAAATGGATTGCGTCTGCCGCCACAAAATACATCAGCTGGGCCCGGAGTTTGGAGTGGAGCGCTAAGTCATTCATTGCACACCTCCCTTAGGGCGCTAGGCCGGCTGAGCAAGTGAAAATCCTGAGCTAAACAGCCGGCCTCGGAACGCCATAACAGAGGCCTGGGGCGGTGGGGGGAGAAACCTGAAAAAAAACTATTAAATACATTCTCAATATATAACTCATGCCACCACAACATAAATTGCCAAAAAAACAATCACACTTACCTGAGGGCGGCATTACTTACCTTACTGTGGCCGCGACAGCTTGGAATGCCAGCTTTCGCAGGCATTCCCACCAGGGCGCTACGGAGCACGATGGATTGGGCAGTAGCCAAAAATCGAGCAGTTGTCGCAACCAGGGGCATTGCACACCGCGGTGTTCACCACTTCTGGGCGGTAATGCTCCGTGCCCCCTCGAAACCGGCACCGAATGTCCCAGCGAGGTGCTGGAAACTGACCACCAACCCGGACGTGCTTACCGCCACCAGTGCCACCCATCCGGGGCGCTAAGAGGGACGGCAAAAGATCAAAAATCCAGTCTTTATATTTACAGTACAGAAGGAGCCATTTCATAGAAATTGGATATAAATATGCAATTTCATTTACAGTGAAATGAGCCCAGTGTCGCCTGTTAATTAGCCTCCAGCTGAATAGAACATGAATGCTATCAAACAGTGAAAATTTGAGTGCAAAATGTACAGGGCCCAAAATTCCTCGGCTTCAGAGAGCATTTCTGAAGTGAAAACCGAGTAGGGAGGGCAGAATTTGGGGTGTGACCATTCAGAAATCAGAAGAGGCGGGACTGGTGGGATCACACCAGGCAGAGGAAATGGTTTTGTTTTGTTGTGTCGGTGCATCAAAATTTTCATTGAAGTAAAAACAGAAATGTGTGCAACAGAGGGCAGAAGAAAGGCATGGATGATTACTGTTAGAAAAGTCAACACTTTCTAAATTTGCTAGAGCAAAAGAAAATAGGGGATAAAGAAAGCAGAAATTGTAAAACAGAAAACTGGTTATTGTCAGATAAATACATTCCTACATACATGTGTTAATTTTATGTATTTATCTGACTAATCTAAAACACGTGGGCCAAAATTGCCCCTTCCGATAAGGCCTCTAACCGCCTGAAAGCAGCGGCCACAGGGCCGCGTGGAATGGCCGCCGATTCTCCGTGGAGGGGCCGCTCCACCGGTTTTCCCACCGCCGTGTGCACGCGATGACTGCTTGCCATCTGGCGGGGCCCCCTTTTCCGAAATTTCCCCGCTGCAGCAGAGCCGCCGCCGGCCGGTTATCCCGACAGCTTTTTCTGTTGGCGCACTGTGTGTGAAATGGCGGCGCGGCCGCCCTTAAAGGGGAGGGTGCACTGCCGCGGCCACCATGTTATTTTTTTTGTTGGCTGACTGCCATGTCAGGCCGGCAATTACGCCCCCGGTTTCGGTCGGGCCACCAACAGGCCCCGCCGAAACCCTTCCTGGTGGCCCAGTGGACCTAACTGAAAACTCTGCAGAGTTCGCAGTGGCCCTCCCCTTTAACTGAAGGGGAGAGACGCTGTGACGTGTCAACGCGATGACGTCATCCGCGCGGCGCTGATGACTGACAGCAGCAGACACTCCGTCCTGCCCCCACTTCTGCCCCCATGATGATCCACTTCTGCCCCACTGGAAAAAAACGATGAAGAGCTGAATTTCGCCGGATAGGCCATCGCATCCATTGCAACTGTGGAAAATTCTCTATCCCATTATTCCTAGTATTAAAAACATTGAAACACAGGAATCAGCAGTGAACTGGAATTGTAATTCATTAAATAACTCCGATCCTTTGAGGACTGAACAAGTTTTTCATTTCTGTAAAATGCATAAAAGATATTGCAGTGGTGACAGTGAGTTATGACACTCCATTTACAATCCATAACTCACAGCTCCTTCAGTGTGTGAAATATCGATCTGGTATACAGTGAAATTATCCATCATTTTTCTTTGTGCTTTTTACTGGCATGGTCCAGCTGACTGTCTTTGCCTTATGTGTATTGTGCGCACTCTGGTATTCCCACTCAAACTGGTATGTAGAGACATAATACTATGTAACAGACAATTACATACCATTCTGAATGATTTTCTATAGCTGCATTGTTTATGCTAATAAAATATTGTTCTCTCTATAGCCCCGGCATTCTGATTCTTTACCAACGATGTGAAGCCTTGCAGGAATTAGGCCCGAGTCAAATAATCAAGCCATACCACAGTCACACCGGCAATTTGTTGCCGACTAACAATTTCAGCAGCAAAACTGAGGACACACTTGAGGCATGTGTGGGTCCCCATTTAAATGGCATAGAATCATAGAATGGTCACAGCACAGAAGGAGGCCATTCGGCCCGTCGAGCCCGTGCCGGCTCTTTGCAAGAGCACTTCAGCGAGTACTGCTTCCCCGCCCTTTCCCCGTAGACTTGCAAATATTTTTCCTTCAGGTACTTATCCAACTCCCTGTTGAAAGCCACTATTGAGTCTGCCTCCACCATCCTTTCAGGCAGTGCATTACAGAACCTAACCACTCGCAGCATTAAAAAGATATTCCACACGTCGCCTTTGGTTCTTTTGGCAATCATTTTAAATCTGTGCCCTCTGGCTCTCGACCCTTCCGCCATTTTGTGTTCTGGCATATTTATGTAAATGTAGTCCCCTGTTGAAATTCCTGACTGCAGACAAGGGACAACCCCTAATTTGCTGCAGACCATTTTACATGGCCACAAACTCTAGCTGGTCTCTTTATGGTAGATGAATATTCTCATGATAGGAAAAGAGTCTTGTTTTGCAGTTTTGGCACAATTTTACTGCATTTCTCCCCATGCATTGCTTGTTTTTGCTTGGAACACAGCCATTTTTGATCTTGGAGTTTTTTGCTGCCACTGCTGGGTCTTTGATTACTGTGAGGATTTGATTGGCACCCAACAAAGTGCTGAGCATGGCCATTCTGTAGGTGCAGGGCAGAGGAAAAAGAGGTGGACACCCATTATATCAAGGAAGGTCTGTGGGGAGTGGATGTTCACGCTGTGGCGATCAAGCGAGCTGCTTTGTTCTGGACGGTGTTGAGCTTCTTGAGTATTGTTGGAGCTGCACTCAACCAGGCAAGTGAAGAGTATTGCATCACACTCCTGACTTGTGCCTTGTAGCTGGTGGAAAGGCTTTGTGGAGTCAGGAGGTGAGCCTCTAGATCTGATTAATTCTTGGATGTCCTCTGACTTCTGTGGTCAGATGTATTTTTAAGAATTCATGTCTGATCCTGGAGTGACTTATTCATGCTACTAACTGGGCCAAGACATCATTGGAAGCTTTGTTTCATTTTTTAATCATGGTTTTAAAGATTTGTGCTAGAAACATTCTGTCTGCAGGTGTAAGGGGTACTTTTCCATAGTTACTGTCAAGCTGTCATTTGCTTCAATCTGATATGATAATTTGACATCAGCAGCATGTTAAGCCATCAGAACAAAACATGCTTTCGGCAATTGATTTAACCATCTTAATTAGCTGGAAACTAGGTCCTTGACTGTTATAAACTCCCCTACTGTAATATTGGCAGCTTGCTATTGTGGAAAATTGTACCTTTAAATGAAAGATTCAAAAAGCCAAGATTTACAGAGCAGGAGATCAAATTGATCCCTAAAGAGATTGGTCTCCATCTTCAGGAACCTTCTCAATTCCCAAATCCGGAGCCTGCGCATCGAAGTAGCCAATGAGAGGCTGAATGCAATCTCTCACAGTAACAGAACCTGGCAAGATGTCAGATAAAGATTCAATTATGTCAGGAAAATTGTAAAGGAGAAGACCGTATTGAACTGTAAGGCACTCGGGGAGGAGGTCACTGCTGACATTTTCAGAGGATGGAGTGACAGACTTTTTTCCCACATTCTCTGTAGGGAATTGATGGTTTCTGAAATTGGATATAACGGCACTGGCAAGCTTTTAAATCATTGTATATTAGAATTATTTTACTCAGTAACATATGAAACACATTAATTTTGGTTAAATGGCAAGTGTCATTTAATAAGTATAATTATATTCTGATAATATAATACATTCATATTAAATAATATTTGTTACCCACTTTTATCTCAATTTCTTAAAATGTTGTAAGTAATCTAATTGTCTTTAATAAAACCTCTTTATATGATTCAGAGCTCAAAATGATATGTTCATAAATCATATTTTTGTATCATCACAAATAGTTTAGGTATCCCAAATCAAGACTGATTCATCTGAAGATGATACTAGCATTTTTCCTGAAGAAGAATGAAAAGCAGAGTAATAACTGGGAATAACATCTAGTGTCCAAGGAGCATAAATTCAGCAAGTAGTATATAGAGAAGTAGTTGTTTTAAAGCTCCTGTAAGTCATGAGTTTCTCGCAGTGGCAGCTGAATGAACACAACACATGGGATAACCATTGTCTTGCCCGTTGTCTGTAAGAAACATACACATTTTCAAAAAGAGGAGTAATATATTCGTGCTCTTGTGTGCAATATTCATAAGCAACAATCGTAGTATAATCACAATAAGGTGAGTTGTGTATTTGAAGATGACACCAGCGCACACTAATGAGGTAAATAGGCACCTTATCACAGTGAAGAATGTGGGAATGTAGCTACTTCAATATTATAAAGAAACTTATGGAACTAAAGTGGCACCTCCAATATTTGCTATAATTAGGGTGTTTCCCCCACCCGAGCTGAATAATGGAAGTTGGCAGATAGCTGAGAGCCCCCAAATTTTGATCTTACATATTTGGTATGGGAATATTTCAGGCAAAATAGGAAGACAAATGCAAATGCAATACAAATAATAAAAGACCAAGAAAGTGAGATAAAATACAAAGGACTAAATATTCAATAGCTCCCAAAAACGGGCATGGGGATCACAATGCGCGATTAACTGGCACCTGTTCAAAGTAATGCAGGCAGCATGCAAACTTGGTGCTGCCTGCTAATTTAAATGATAGTGGCATGCAGCCCAGCACAAAAGGCACTGCTGAGTGGCTACATGCTCAACAGGGGCTCCAAGTTTATGCGAGGCTAGCACCAATTAAAGCTAGCCTGCACTTCTTAAAGCCAGCCTGCACTTTTTAAAGGGGAAGTACAGTTTGGCGAGGCCAGGTGCTGGAAGTCATTCCAGAAGGCAGTTTCAACTGGGAAACATTTAGCAATGGTACACCAGGCCAGAGAGAGGACTCCAAGGTTCTCCGACGCAGCATTGGAGGCCTTAGTATAGGAGGTGGAGAGGAGGAGAGAGGTCCTGTTTCCACAGGGGACCAGGAGGCTCTCCAGACAGACATTGCAAAGGCAGTGAGAGCAAATAGCCACAGAGCTCAATGCCAATAGTGTTGCCCCAAGAACCTGGATGTTGTGCTGAAAAACGTTCAACGACCTCATATGAGTGGTCAAGGTCAGTGAATTCATCTTCAAATGCCATATCCCACAAAGTGCACCACTAGCCTCACACACTGCTCAATTCACCAGACCCCCACTACTGAGCAACAAACAATCTCTATCAATCACGACTTGTACCTCACATTCATATGCTCCACCTGAACCACGCACACTTAGCACTGCTGCAAGCCTTACACCCACATCTCACAGTTTGCACACACCGGCAACTATTCAACTATGACTGCCACATCACCCAAACACATTGAACCACACTCACTGACATACTTCATTCTCTCTTCCAGACACACAACTATAGGGAGCAGCAGCTAGCCAGAAGGGGACAGGTCCAAATCCTGACCCCGCTCGAGGAGTTGGTGCTCGGCATAATTGGAGTGGCTGTGACTGAAGCTGTGGCCAGCAGCAGCGCTGAAACCACTGAACATGACAGTATGCTCATACAAAATCCTTCTTCTTGCCATCCCCACTTCCCCCTTATCCCACAATCACTTGTAATTTACAAGCTGCACATGGTGTAAGCATGCACCTCATCCTCTGCTCCCCCCCCCCTCCCCCTGCCCACCACAACCCTACCCTTGTGTCTTTCTCATTTCAGAGACCCAAGAAATCCCCCCTGGGCAGGCAGTGGTGGAAGAGGAGAGTTATGATGAAGAAGAAACACAGAAACACAGTCACTCCATCTGACACTCGCAGCCACCAGCTCAGATACCGGCACTGGGCAGACTTTAGAGGGTAGCTTAGAGGTGGGATCTATTGTGTTCCTAACACAGATAAGACTGCACACAGGGAGGTTAAAGTAACAATGATCTCAGTCTTTATTAAGACACTCCAGAGTGAGGAACAGGCCTTAGGGGCCGGCTTATATACAGTGCTCTCAAGGGATGCTGGGATCCCTTGGGACTTCAGGGGATGAGCTCCCTGGTGTTGGAACATGGGAGTGCATGCTTTACAGATACACAACATCACTCCTCCCCCCCCCCCCCCCCCCCCACAAAGTCAAAGTGAAAACTATTTACAAGGTGAGGCGGTTGGGAGCCTTTCTTTCCCTGATGGACCGCCTCGGTACAAATATCTGTTCTGGTGTGTTGGCTGTGCCCTCGCTGGGCTGGTGTGTTGTTGGCCCTGCAGGGCTGCTAGGAGAGCCTGGCCTTGCTGGGCTGTTGGGTGTAATGGGTTCAATTTCCTGGTCCGGCGTGGTGTTGTTGATCCTTCGGATGTGTGTTGTGGGCTCGAAAAAGGTGGTGTCTGCAGTGGGTTGTTCAGGGCAGTCTGTGAACCACAGCCTCGTTTGGTCCAGGTGCTTTCTGCAAATTTGTCCATTGTCTAGTTTGACTACAAACACCCTATTCCCTTCTTTAGCTATCACCGTGCCCATGATCCACTTGGGACCATGTCCATAGTTTAGCACATACATAGGGTCATTCAGATCAATTTCCCGTGACACAGTGGCGCGACCATCGTTTACATTTTGTTGCTGCCACCTGCTCTCTACCTGATCATGCAGGTACGGGTGAACCAGCGAGAGTCTGGTTTTAAGTGTCATTTTCTTCAGTAGCTCAACCGGGGGCACCCCTGTGAGCGAGTGGGGTCTCGTGCGGTAGCTGAGCAGTACTCTGGACAGGCGGGTTTCGAGTGAGCCTTCTATGACTCGTTTAAGGCTCTGTTTGATGATTTGTACTGCCCGTTCTGCCTGCCCATTGGAGGCTGGTTTAAACAGGGCCGAGGTGACATGTTTGATCCCATTGCGGGTCATGAATTCTTTAAATTCGACACTGGTGAAACATGGCCTGTTGTTACTGACCAGTATGTCAGGCAGGCTGTGGGTGGCAAACATGGCCCTCAGGCTTTCAATGGTGGCAGCGGTGGTGCTTCCCAACATTATTTCACATTCAATGCATTTTGCAAAGGCATCCACCACCACCAGGAACATTTTACCGAGAAACGGGCCCGCATAGTCGACATGGATCCTCGCCCATGGTCTGGAGGGCCAGGACCACAACCTTAATGGTGCCTCTCTGGGCGCGATGCTCAACTGAGCACATACGCTGCATTGCCGTACACAGGACTCAGAAAGTCAGAGTCGATACCGGGCCACCACACGTGGGATATGGCTATCGCTTTCATCATTACTATACCCGAGTTTGTGCTGTGGAGATCCGAGATGAACTTTTCGCTGCCCTTTTTTGGTAGCACTACGCGGTTACCCCACAACAGGCAGTCTGCCTGAATGGGCAGCTCGTTCTTTCGCCGCTGGAATGGCTTGATTGGCTCTTGCATTTCAACAGGTATGCTGGCCCAGCTCCCATGCAGTACACAGTTTTTTTACTAGGGACAGCAGAGGATCTTGGCTGGTCCAAGTTCTAATCTGGCGGGCCGTGACAGGTGATTTATCATTGTCAAACGCTTCCATGACCATCAACAAGTCTGCGGGTTGCGCCACCATCAACAAGTTTGCAGGCTGCGCCATTTCCTTTGTATGCGGGCTGAGGCATTATCCCCTTGTTTACAGCGAACAGGGATGTGAGGGGCTTGTGATCGGTTTCCAGCACAAATTTGAGGCCAAACAGGTACTGATGCACTTTATTTACCCCGAACACACACGCTAATGCCTCTTTCTCAATCATGCTGTAGGCCCTCTCGGCCTTAGACAAGCTCCTGGAAGCATAGGCGACAGGTTCCAACATCCTCGCAATGTTAGCTTGTTGTAATACACACCTGACTCCGTACAACGACGCGTCACATGCTAGCACAAGTCTTTTACACGGGTTATACAATACAAGCAACTTGTTGGAGCATAAAATGTTTCTGGCTTTCTCAAAAGCTAATACTTGGTCCTTTTCCCATACCCAGTTCTCACTTTTGCGCAATAGCATATGTAGGGGCTCTAAAAGGGTGCTTAACACTGGTAGGAAGTTACCAAAATAGTTGAGGAGTCCCAGGAACGACCGCAGCTCCGTGACATTCTGTGGCCTGGACATGTTCCTGATAGCCTCTGTCTTCGCCTCTGTAGGCCGAATGCCGTCAGCCACAATCTTTCTCCCCAAAAACTCCACTTCTGTTGCCATGACGACGCATTTCGACCTGTTCAGCCGCAGCCCTACGCGACCCAGTCGCTGGAGGACCTCCTCCAGGTTTTGTAGGTGCTCGGCGGTGTCCCGACCTGTGACCAATATGTCGTCCTGAAAGACCACCGTGTGTGGTACCGACTTGAGTAGGCTCTCCATGTTTTTCTGGAAGATCGCTGCAGCCGACCGAATTCCAAACGGACATCTGTTGTAGATGAACAGTCCCTTGTGCGTGTTGATGCAGGTGAGGCCCTTCGAAAACTCCTCCAGCTCCTGCGTCATGTAGGCTGAAGTCAGGTCGAGCTTGGTGAACATCTTGCCTCCTGCCAGTGTCGCAAATAGGTCGTCTGCCTTAGGTAGTGGGTATTGGTTCTGTAGCGAGAAACGATTAATAGTTACTTTATAATCGCTGCAAATCCTGACCGTGCCATCACTTTTGAGACTTGGAACAATCGGGCTGGCCTACTCGCTGAATTTCACTGGGGAGATGATGCCCTCGTGTTGCAGCCTGTCCAGCTCGATTTCCACTCTCTCCCTCATCATGTGAGGTACCGCTCGTGCCTTGTGGTGAATGGGTCGTGCCTCTGGGACCAAGTGGATCCGCACCTTCGCCCCGGAAAAGTTTCCAATGCCTGGCTCAAAAAGGGAAGGAAATTTGTTAAGAACCTGGATACATGAGGCCTCATCGACATGTGATAGCGCTCAGATGTCATCCCAGTTCCAGCGGATTTTGCCCAGCCAGCTCCTTCCAAGCAGTGTGTGGCCATCGCCCGGGACAATCCAGAGTGGCAGTTCATGCACCGTGCCCTCGTAGGTGACCTTGACCATGGCGCTGCCCAGGACAGTGATAAGTTCTTTGGTATACGTTCTCAGTTTCGTGTGGATGGGGCTCAGGGCTGGTCTGAATGCCTTGTTGCACCACAGTCTCTCAAACATCTTTTTACTCATGATGGATTGGCTAGCGCCAGTGTCCAGTTCCATGGCTACGGGTAAGCCATTCAATTTTATGTTTAGCATTATAGGTGGACATTTCATCGAAAATGTGTGCACCCCGTGTACTTCAGCATCTGCCTCCTCTCTCTGAGGCTCAAAATTGCTTTGATGCACCATGGACCGATCTTCCTCTGCCACGTGGTGGTTAGCAGGTTTTGCAGAGCTTGCAGCTCGTTTGCAAGCTCGTTGGAGGTGTCCCATTGTTCCACAGCTCTTGCAAACATACCCTTTGAAGCGGCATGAATAGGCTGAATGGAAGCCTCCACAATGCCAACAAGGTGTGAATTGCCTTGCCTTCATCCTTTGTTGGGCACTCTGAGTCATCTGGGGCACCTGAGGCCTGGTGGCAGTTGCAGACTCGTGGGTTCTGCCCTGTACATTTCTGCTCGCAAACACAGTTCCAGTTAATTTATGAACATTGCTAGCACTTGTGTGCTGAGAGATTTGTTTGGTGTTATCACTGGTGGACATAAACGCCTGTGCTATCGCAATGGTCTTACTGAGGGTCGGTGTCTCTACAGTCAAAAGTTTTCGTAGGATGGTCTCGTGGCCAATGCCCAGTATAAAAAGTCTCTGAGCATTTGCTCCAGGTAGCCATGAAACTCACGTTGTCCTGCAAGTCGCCTTAGCTCGCCACTTCCTGACCTTCAGATTGCTGGCACGTGTAGAACCGATACCTTGCCATCAGCATGCTCTCCCTCGGGTTAAGATGCTCCCGAATCAGTGTACACAGCTCCTCATATGATTTATCTGTGGGTTTCACTGGAGCCAGAAGATTCTTTTTGAGGCTATAGGCAGGTGCCCCGCAGACTGTGAGGAGGACCACTCTCCTTTTTGCAGCGCTTACTTCTCCGTCCAGCTTGTTGGCTACAAAATTCTGGTCTAGCCATTCCCAGTCCATTCCCAGTCCTCACCCTCCAAGAACTTCTCCAGGATGCCCACAGTTTGCTGCATCTTTGCGTTGGATTCGTATTCTCGTCGCCAGTTATTGTGTTCCTAACACAGATGAGGCTGCACACAGGGAGGTTAAAGTAACAGTGACCTCAGTCTTTAATAAGGCACTCCAGAGTGAGGAACAGGCCTTAGGGGCCGGCTTATATTCAGTGCTCCCAAGGGATGCTGGGATCCCTTGGGACTTCAGGGGATGAGCTCCCTGATGGCGGAACAAGGTAGTGCATGCTTTACAGATACACAACAGGATCTGCATGTGCTGAGTCAATGGGCATGAGGGGCTGCAGCCAGGACAGGGGGAAAGGGTCCAGCTCCAATATTACACAGGGTTTTGCGCAGAGCTTGGAGCCCATTCTTTCCGTGTGGAAGGGGTGGGCAGATCCATTATGCCCAGAGCTGTTCGAGGTTGTCCTGTAATGCCACCTACAGTCTTTCCCACTGAAAATCAGCAGTCTTCCACCAATCATGCTGCAGCCATTGGGTAGCACTGCATTGGAGCATCAGGACAGGCAAAGGCACACGGAAGATAGGCTGAGGAGGAGGAGGAGGAGGAGGCAGAGGAAGGGATGAGGCAACCCAGACAGACCCTTTCTACTTGGGCTGTCCGGGAATGCAAAAAGGTGATTAGTTGAATTTTGGATGAAATGGTTTGATTGATAAAATTGGTTTGGAATGTTTGTTTTGTGGTGGGTTTTATAGTAGCACTGTGGTCAAGAGGACACTGTGATGGTCAGTAACAGAGGGAAGGTAAGGTGTGGGACTATTGGAATTGCGTTTACTGGTACCACAGTTAAATGAGTCAATCGCGGACAGCCCAGGTAGAAAGGGTCTGTCTGGGTTGCCTCATCCCTTCCTCTCCCTCTGCCTCCTCCTCGTCCTCCTCCTCCTCAGCTGGTCACTGTATACCTGGTAGCAAGGGTTGTGCCCTCATGATGGCGAGGTTGTGGAGCATGCAGAAAACCATGATGAATCTTGAAACGCGCTCTGGTGAATACTGCAGAGGTCCTCCACCGCAGTCCAGGCACCGTAAGAATTGTTTAAGAACGCCAATGGTCTGGTCTATCAGATTACATGTGGCAGCATTGTAATATATAGCTCCATCTAGTGGACTACTGCTCCATCTTGTGGACTACTGTGGTAATACAGCCATTGCTGTTTACAATAATAAAGGCATCAGGTGACAGGTCACCTGACAAGTTCCTGTGTTAAGAGCCATCTTGTAAAGTCTGTGTGTTGTGATGTGGTAAAGAATATACCACAAGCAATACTTTCATTGTATGCATGCTGCCCATGTGTGCGTGGGTTGTGCAGCAGAGTCATGAGCCAGGTGATCAGCTGATAGTCCTTGTTGCCCTGTAATCACTCTCTGGTTTGTCATGGTGGCTCAAATGCTGATGATACAGCAGACTGCCGCAGAATGGAGGCAGAGGCATCATGACTGCTACCAGGCTACTGAGCACTGATCTGCATGATGCACTGCGTATAATTGCACACCAGCGGGACATTGAGGGAGTGGAATCCCTTCCGGTTGCAGTACATATCTGAATTGACATGTGGGGCACCCTGCACCATGTGGAAGCCTGCTATCCTGGCAAAGCCGCATGCTTGAGCTGCCTGCTTCTCTCTGGCAAGACAGAATGAAATGTATTCAGCTTTCTTTGCATATAGAACCTCACTCACCTTCTTATCCAGGAGTGGATGGAAAACTGGGAGATGTTAGAGATGTTGCCTGCTCCAGCCTGGAAGGTGCCCGATGCGACAAAGTTCAAGGCATGGTCACCTTTACAGCCACTGGCAATGCCATCCTTGCCCTGCTCTGAGGCTGCAGTTCTGCCTGCAACAAGTGGCAGAGTTCAGTGAGCACATCCTTAGTGAAGCAGAGGTGTCACATGCACTGTTTCTCGCTGAGGATGAGGTAGGAGAATTGCTCCCTAAAGACCCTTGGTGGATATGACCTGCCGCTCAGAGCCCTGCTCCCCTTCCTCCTCCTGCCTCTTCTAAAGCTTGTCCTACTCTGTATCACTTCTGCTCATACTTCCTGTCATGGTGCAGACCAAGGGGATACAGACTACTGCACCCATGTCTGGGAGCAATTGGTCTGTGCAGGACCCTTGCAAGTCAGTACCAAATTCTTAAGCATGTGCCACACCACTCCTTGTACACTTTAGGCAACTTTAAAGAAACGTAGAAAGCACCAAACACTTCCACAAATTCAGCAACGGCCAATAGAAATCATTCAGCAACTAACGTGTAAGTTGATGATGATGCAACTAGTAGAGTGGACGAGAGAACCAGTGGATGTGGTGTATTTGGACTTTCAAAAGGCTTTTGACAAGATCCCACACAAGAGATTAGTGTGCAAAATTAAAGCACCTGGTATTGGGGGTAATGTATTGATGTGGATAGAGAACTGGTTGGCAGACAGGAAGCAGAGAGTCGGGATAAATGGGTCCTTTTCAGAATGGCAGGCAGTAACTAGTGGGGTGCCGCAGGACTCAGTGCTGGGACCCCAGCTATTACAATATACATTAATGATTTAGATGAAGGAATTGAGTGTAATATGTCCAAATTTGCAGATGACACTAAGCTGAGCAGCGGTGTGAGCTGTGAGGAGGATGCTAACAGGCTCCAGTGTGACTTGGACAGGTTAGGTGAGTGGGCAAACGCATGGCAGATGCAGTATAATGTGGATAATATGAGGTTATCCACTTTGGTGGCAAAAACACAAAGGCAGAATATTATCTGAATGGCGGCAGATTAGGAAAAGGGGAGGTGCAACAAGACCTGGTTGTCATGAAAGTTTGCATGCAGGTACAGCAGGCAGTGAAGAATGCAAATGGTATGTTGGCCTTCATAGCAAGAGGATTTGAGTATAGGAGCAGGGAGGTCTTGCTGCAGTTGTACAGGGCCTTAGTGAGGCCTCACCTGAAATATTGTGTTCAGTTTTGGTCTCCTAATCTGAGGAAGGGCATTCTTACTATTGAAGGAGTGCAGCGAAGGTTCACCAGACTGATTCCCGGATGGCAGGACTGACATATGAGGAGAGACTGGATTGACTGGGCCTGTATTCACTGGAGTTTAGAAGGATGAGAGGGGATCCCATAGAAACATATAAAATTCTGATGGGACTGGACAGGTTAGATGCAGGAAGAATGTTCCTGATGTTGAGGAAGTCCAGAGCCAGGGGACATAGTCTAAGGATAAGGGGTAAGCCATTTAGGACTGAGATGAGGAGAAACGTCTTCACTCAGAGAGTTGTTAACCTGTGGAATTCCCTACCGCAGAGAGTTGTTGATACCAGTTCATTGGATATATTCAAGAGGGAGTTAGATATGGCCCTTATGGCTAAAGGGATCAATGGGTATGAAAGGAAAGCAGGAAAGGGGTACTGAGCTGAATGATCAGCCATGATCTTATTGAATGGTGGTGCAGGCTTGAAGGACCGAATGCACCTATTTTCTATGGGCTCAAGTTTCGAACCCCCGCTAGAACGGCGCACATCGGAGAGGCCCGCCTACTTTGTAGAACAAAAATTGCGCCGAATACTTACCTCGCGATTCTCTGATATCTGTAGGCCCAATTCCAGCTCGGCGCGGCGCAGCAGGAGCTGCTGGGGACGGAGCTACAGCCCTACGCCAAAAACAGTGCCGGCAGCTGTGCCTGTGCGCAGTGGAGGCTGCGCGTGTTGAACGCAAGTTCAGCTGTGCGAGGTTAAGAGAGGGCTTTATCTCCAGCATTGAGGTTGAAAATGGCAGCGCTGGCATCAAATCTGCATTACACGCTGATTGACGTCATAAATTGCGTACTTTACATACTTCCGCCGCATGTTCCCAGCGCTGACACTAATGCCCTCACCAAAATGGGATCCGGTGCGGTCCGCACCATAAGTGAGCTCGTGCTGCTTGGATGCCATTTTCGACACAAAACGTAGCACCCAAACAACGGGCGCTATGCAACCGAATTTTTAGCTAAACCTAAATAAATGTTACATAGTTTTAACATGCCACGCAATGCTTTGTCCTGGGAAATAGCTGGTAAATCAAGAAGGTGATAATTTTGGCCCATCATGGGGGTTGTATTGCATCTAATTCCAAGAAAAAAAAGCATCTAAAAGTATATGCACATCAGTATGGCGAAAAATCCATTTGACTTAATCTTTCTGATATTTTAATACTATCTGACAACCTTGGACCTCATTGTATAGGAAGCTAATATGACTCTGACTCAATTTAGTCAGAATTTTTGACAACAGGTTGTTTCTGACCACAGAGCATAAATCATCATTGACAGAGCCTGTTCATTACCTGATTATTCTGTATCTTTTTTTGAAAATAAAAAGAATGAAGGAGCAGGTTGATCTCAAAGGAGCACAAGGAAAGTGATGGAAGATCCCTGGGGATTTTAGCGAGTGTTTGATTTATACTTGTACTGAGAAATTAGGCCACAAATTCTGTCTAGTTTCCAATTTAGTAAGTGGGTTGGTCAAGATGATTTTTTGTTTTGCTGAAGCTACCTGACCGAACAATAATTACTTTGAGCGCACAGATGGAGCTGTACTGGATCAAATATTCCCTTAATTTATGATCTGGGATTGAAAATGAAAGTAAATGGAAATCTGCAGATTTCAAAAATATTACTATAACCAGTAAACTTCAACAACTTGCATTTGAATAGTACCTTTATTATAATAAATACCCTAAGGCACAGGAAGGCATGGACACCAAGCAGGAATAGAAGAGTTAGGAGACATGACTGACTAAACAGATGGGTTTTGAAGAAGCAGGGAGAGTATCAGCAAGGCAAAGAGATTTAGGGTGAGCGTTCCAGATAGTAACACTGAGACAGTTGAAGATTCTGCTCCCAAGGTGGGGGAGGTGCGGGGTGAGCGGTTGCACAGGAGACCAGGTTGAGAAGCCTTTGGAGTATGGGCTGAGATAAGAACATAAGAACATATGAATTAGGAGCAGGAGTAGGCCATTTGGCCCCTTGAGCCTGCTTAGCCATTCAATAAAATCATGGCTGATCTTCTACCTCAACTCCACTTTCCTGCACTATCCCCACATCCCTTGAATCCCTTAATATTAAAAAATCTATCAATCTCTGTCTTGAATATACTCAATGACTGAGTATCCACAGCCCTCTGGGGTGAAGAGTTCCACAGATTCAGCACCCTCTGACTGAAGAAATTTCTCCTCAACTCAGTCCTAAATGGCCAACCCCTTATTGTGTGACTGTATCCAGCCAAGATATAAGGGATGGAGGAGATGGCAGATGTCATGTATGTAACCACAATGTAACACCACTGTATTACTGTATATGCTCAACCTAGATGCACACCTTGACCACAAGGGGTGAACTTGTGGGAGACACTCCTTACCTGATCTCACAGGTATAAAAAGGGAGGTCCCACTCAGGGTCATCACTTGGAGTCCTGTGAATAAAGAGTTAAGGTCACAGAGTGACCTTGTTCCCAGAATGTGCCTCGTGTGGTTTCATGCTATAGAGTAAGGACTTTACATTGGCGACGAGAAACGGGAATTCACGACCCATGAGAATGGCCACCGGTAGCACAGAGGAACGGTACTGTGTTGCGGAAGACTGGGACGATTTTGTCGAGAGACTTCAGCAAAGCTTCGTTACGAAAGAATGGCTGGGGGATGCAGCGGCCGACAAGCGAAGGGCTCATCTTTTGACCAGCTGCGGACCAAAGACTTAAGCGCTCACAAAGGACTTACTAGCACCCGAAAAGCCGGCGGACAAAACCTTTGAAGAACTTAGAAAATTGATCGGGGAGCACCTCAAACCGGCGAGTAGCATACATATGACCCGACACAGATTCTACACCCACCGACGTCAGGAAGGACATAGCGTACCGGACTTCGTAGCGGACCTCCAGCATTTGGCCAGCCTCTGTAAGTTCACAGACGCCTGCAGGGGGGAGATGCTAAGTGACTTCTTTATCGAGGGCATCGGTCATGCGGGGATTTTCCGCAAGTTAATTGAGACCAAGGATTTGACCTTGGAAGCGGCGGCGTTGCTAGCTCAAACTTTCATGGCGGGGGAGGAAGAGACGAAAATAATATACGCGCGCAATCTGCCTCTAACGCGGCGATGGATCAGGGAGTCAACGTCATCAATGCGACTCAGAGCCCCGCAGGCAGGCAGGGGCAGTTCGACACCCCCCAGGCAGCAATAGACTCCAAAGTAGGACTTCAACAGAGACAATGGCAGGCTGAACGGACATTCAAGCCATCACAGCGGACAATGCGGCCCGGGATGGGGCCATTGACACCCACTAATAGGGTACTTAAGAGCAGTCCAAGGGACAGTCAGCGCAGAATGCCTGGCCATAGTCCCTTTGTTCCCAACAATGGAAGCTTTAACTCATGCTGGAGGTGTGGGAGAAAACACCCAGCTAGATCTTGTAGATTTCAACAGTTTGTCTGCAGGAACTGCAATCTCAGTGGCCATCTAGCTCGAACGTGCAGGAAGCCTGCAACCAGACTAATATATGAGGCAGATGGACCAGAAGAGGGTCCTCTGAGGCAGGATGACTTTTGGGGCAAATCGATGGACGCCGAGGTTCAGCGGGTCCATGTGGTGAATATTCACAGTTCATACACCAAAACGCCACCCATGATGATGAAGGTTTTGTTAAATGGTATCCCTGTAGGCATGGAGCTGGACACTGGGGCCAGCCAGTTACTCATGGGCATTCAGCAATTTGAGAAGCTATGGCCATTTAAAGCCAGTAGACCAAAATTAGCACGTATTGAGACACTATTACGGAATTATACTAAAGAAATCATTCCGGTGCTAGGCAGTGCAATGTTGGCTGTCACACACAATGGGTTAGTGAATCGGCTGCCGCTCTGGATTGTCCCGGGCAATGGTCCCGCACTGTTGGGGAGGAACTGGTTGGCCGAGATGAACTGGAAATGGGGGGATGTTCACGCAATGTCATCTGTGGAGTGAAGTTCGTGCTCACAAGTTCTGCAACAATTCGATTCACTATTCCAACCTGGCGTCGGGACTTTCAAAGGCACTGAAGTAGTGATACACATCACCCCAGACGCCAGGCCAGTGCACCACAAAGCCAGAGCGGTGCCATATGTAATGCGGGAAAAGATCGAGAGCGAATTGGACCGGCTGTTGAGAGAGGGCATCATCTCGCCTGTTGAATTCAGCGACTGGGCGAGCACCATCGTTCCCGTACTAAAAGCGGATGGCTCTGTCAGGATCTGTGGTGACTACAAGGCCACCATCAATTGGATGTCCCTACAAGATCAATACCCGCTCCAGAGAGCAGAGGACCTCTTCGCCACGCTGGCAGGCGGCAAGCTGTTCACAAAGTTGGACCTCACTTCAGCCTATATGACCCAGGAACTGGCCGACGAATCTAAACTACTGACCACCATTACCACACACAAGGGACTGTTCGTTTATAACAGGTGCCCGATTGGCATTCGATCAGTGGCCGCGATTTTTCAACGAAACATGGAAAGCCTGCTTAAATCCATTCCTGGAACGATCATATTCCAGGACGACATCCTCATCAGAGACACTGAGGAACACCTCCACAATCTGGAGGAGGTGCTGCACCGACTGGACCGGGTAGGCCTGCGACTCAAGAAGTCTAAATGTGTGTTTTTAGTCTCTGAGGTTGAGTTTCTGGGCAGGAGGGTTGCTGCAGATGGGATTCGGCCCACCGAATCCAAAACAGAGGCGATTCGACGAGCACCCAGGCCCTGCAACACATCGGAGTGCGCTCACTCCTGGGCCTGTTGAACTATTTCGCGAACTCTCTGCCGAACTTGAGCAAGTTGTTGGAGCTGCTACACGTGCTCCTGCATAAGGGTTGCGATTGGTTTTGGGGGGACTGTCAGGAACGGGCTTTTGATCGGGTGCGAAACCTACTTTGTTCAAGCAAGTTGTTGACCCTGTACGACCCTTGTAAAAAATTGGTTCTTACATGTGATGCATCGTCCTATGGGGTTGGTTGCGTGTTGCAGCAGGGCAATGCTGAGGGTCAACTACAACCTGTGGCTTATGCCTCCAGGTCGCTCTCTCAAGCAGAACGGGGATATGGCATGGTCGAGAAGGAAGCGCTTGCATGTGTCTATGGTGTAAAAAAAATGCATCAGTACCTCTTTGGTAGGAAGTTTGAGTTAGAGACGGACCACAAGCCATTTACATCCCTAATCTGACAGCAAGGCTGTCAATGCTAACTCATCAGCTCGCATACAGCGATGGGCTCTCACGCTGGCTGCTTATGACTACTCCATCCGGCACCGGACCGGCACTGAAAATTGCGCTGACGCGCTCAGCAGGCTTCCACTGGCCACCACTGAGGGGGCAGCGGAGCAAAGCGCCGAGATGGTCATGGCTGTCGATGCCTTTGACAGTGCAGGCTCCCCCATCACAGCCCGCCAGATCAAAATCTGGACAAACAGAGATCCCCTCCTATCCCTGATTAAGAAATGTGTCCTGACTGGGGATTGGGCGCCCGCACACGGATCATGCCCTGAGGAGGTCAGACTGTTCCACAGACGGATAGATGAGCTCTCCATCCAAGCCGACTGCCTACTATGAGGCAGCCGAGTAGTTATGCCCCAGAAGGGTAGGGAGGCATTCATCAGGGAACTCCACAGCAAGCACCCAGGCATTGTGCTGATGAAGGCCATTGCCCGGTCACACGCTTGGTGGCCGGGAATTGACTCAGACCTGGAACACTGTGCTCGCAGGTGCACGACATGTGCCCAGCTGGGTAATGCCCCCAGGGAGGCTCCGCTCAGCCCGTGGCCCTGGCCCACCAGGCCATGGTCATGCATTCACATTGACTAAGCGGGCCCGTTCATGGGAAAGATGTTCCTTATTGTGGTAAATGCGTACTCGAAATGGATCGAGTGCATCATTCTGAATTCATGCACGTCATCCACCATCGTGGAAAACCTACGTGTGATATTTGCAATCCATGGCTTGCCGGACATCCTGGTTAGTGATAATGGCCCATGTTTCACAAGCCACGAATTTCGAGAGTTTATGTCAGGTAATGGCATCAACCACGTCAGGACTGCACCGTTCAAGCCGGCCTCCAATGGCCAGGCGGAACATGCGGTCCAAATCATTAAGCAAGCTATGCTCAGGATTCAAGGACCCTCCCTACAATGCCTATCGCGCCTCCTGCTGGCCTATAGATCCCGACCGCACTCGCTCATGGGGGTCCCGCCCGCAGAGCTACTAATGAAACGGACAATCAAAACTCGGTTGCCCCTCATTCACCCAGTCCTGACCGACATAGTTGAGGGCAAGCGCTAGTCACAAAACGAGTACCATGACCGTAATGCGAGGGGGAGATGTATAGAAATAAATGATCCTTTATTCATCCTCAATCACGCCATGGGGCCCAAATGGCTTGAGGGTACTGTAATTGACAAAGAGGGGAATAGGGTCATCATAGTAAAACTCAACAATGGTCAGATATGCCGTAAGCATCTGGACCAAGTCAAAAAAAGGTTCAGCATCAACACGGAGGTACCTGAAGATGACCATGAAATGGAGCTCACAACATCGCCAGTGAACGAGCAACAAGAGCAATCAGAAGAATGCACAGTCCCTGCAGTCAGCCCGGACAGGCCGGAATCACCACAGGTGACAGACACTCACGTCAGTGTCGAACAACCAGAGCCCCAACTGCGGCGCTCCACGAGGGAGCGTAGACTAAACCTATGATTCCCAATAAGACTTTGGGGGGGGGAAGGTGATGTCATGTATGTAACCATAATGTAACACCACTGTATTACTGTATATGCTCAACCTCGACGCACAACTTGACCACAAGGGGTGAACTTGTGGGAGACATTCCTTACCTGATCTCACAGGTATAGAAAGGGAGGTCCCACGCAGGGTCATCACTTGGAGTCCTGTGAATAAAGAGTTAAGGTCACAGAGTGACCTTGTTCCCAGAATGTACCTCGTGTGGTTTCATGCTGTAAAGTTAGGACTTTACAGCAGAAGCAGGTGGAAGTGAGGCTATGGAGGGATTTATAAACAAGAAATTGATTTAGAATTCAGTGCCTTGAGGGACCAGCAAGACAGGGGTGATGGGTGAGCAGTTCGCCACGTAGGTCAGGATGCAGGCAGCAGAGTTTTCAATGAGTTAGGTTTGTGCAGATGAGCTAAGATCAGCGAGGACTGGGTGTACAAGTTGAGTCTTCGAGTAACAAGCACATTGATTGGGGTTTTGGTTGCAGGAGGGTGAATTAAGGTGGAGTTGGGCAATGTTGCTGAGGTCATAGTTTAGATACAATATGGGTTTGAAGCTGAGTGTAGGGTACAACAGGATAGTGAGGTTGTACAGCTCCTGCCTCAGCCTCTAAGCAGGAGAGATTGCATTGAAAGGGGCTTGACTTTTCCCAGTTTTCAATTGGAGAAGGATCCGACTCTCCATGACTGACAGCACAGAGAGAGGTGTTCGTGAAATTGAGGATGAAGATGGAGAATTAGAGCTGGGACCAAAATTCCTTGGGATTCTTCGGGTCTCCTGTTACAACTCTCAGTAGCAATGTCTGGTGTCGCATCACCATCAACTGCCGTAGAAAAGAGGGACTCAGACTCGCTCACCTCGCTGAGGACACTCACAGTTGATGTGGATTGTGGATAATTTTACTACCAAAAAGCATCCAAGTAGAAAGAAGGGTAAAGCAGGGTACAATTTAATCAAATTTTGCTTATTGCAGGTCCTCCACCAGGCAAGCCACAGATTGAAAGTTGTAGATCACCCAATGAGGAAACCTTTACCTGCTGGTGGTTACCGAAGAGTGATGAGAAATTAATGTTGAATAACTACACAGTAATATACTCCATTGGGTGAGTACAATTGGTTCTATGAAATATGACCCTCATGTCAAATTTATGCTGGTCCAGCAAAAGATTCAGGCAATGATCAATGCTTTGGGGTGTCAGTGGTTGATTCTCAGGGGACCAGATAGGCAAACTAAAGTTATTGGGACAGAATTTTCGACGTCCTGGGCGCGTACAAAGTTTCTATGGATCCGGGAAGGCATCGGAAAAGCCGGTTTTCAGTGCGCAATGCGCATGCGATAAAAAACGGCTTTTCCAGCTTGACAGATCGTAGCCAGATCGGGAGTGAGGACATTTGTACGGGCAAGATTGGGCTATTTACCCATATCTTGCCCAGCAAATGTCCTCAAAAATCTTGCGCATGAAAAAGCAGGCACATAGCCTACTTTTACAGGCACAAGTGTTTTAAAACACACAAAAAGAATTGTAAAATAAAATTATAAACACATAGTTTATTGTTAAAAACCCTCCCCACTACGGTAAGTTTATTTTTAACCATAATTTAAAAAATCTTTAAAAAAAAATCGGGAAAATATTTTAACAAAGTAACTTTAATTTCAATTAATTTTAAATATATGTGGTCTGTTTTTTATTTTTTATTATTTTGTGTGATTGCTTTTGTTCCCATTAATAGAACTCGTAGTTACGCGAGTCTCAGTGCTATTAATGGGAACCTGTGAACTACCTACCTGATTGGCTGAGCATTCACACATGACTGCAGCTTTTGCGTCGGGACCCTCTGGGTGGGAGCGCGCTTCGCAGCGCGGGAGGAGAAGGCCTCCCCATCGGAAATCAGGGCCCCTCCTAGACCACCAGATAAATTCATAAAAAATAACCAGCGAGGAGGCAATTGCCCGCGGGAAGACCCCCAGAGGAATTTCTGGGCTGATGTATTCAGCCAATGACACAAACAACCATATTAACTCTGCCCACCTGGCGAAAATTGGGAGGCACGAACAGGCCGGCAGTGGGCCAGAGTTTGAAAATTGAAAGTTTATGAGCAGCCTCCAGTGGTCCCCAACTACCCAAAATTTTCCCAACTACCTCTCTACCTTCAAAGGCTACAGCATTACCGAGACTCCCACAATCAACATGCGGGGCATCAACATTGACCAGAATCTTAGCTATACCAATCATACCAGCAATGTGAGAACTGGGCCAGTTTCTGCCTGGGGCAGAGATCATGTCACATAAATGATGGACGAGATAATAAATAATATAAATCATGGTCAATTTGATCTCCGGGACTAATTTCTGATTGCATAAGGGGGTCGCAGAGGAATTTTTTAGTTCTTTGTTCCTAAATTGGGCTTAGTTTATTTTAGCAGTGGGTTATGGGCTCCAGCCTGTCTCCTTCAAATGCCTTTTTATAACGATGTAACTATTTGTACTGCACTTTTTTTGCCGGACAAGTGACAAGCCACACCCCCTGTCAAGCTCCGCCCCCTCCCGGCCCGAATCATTCCATGCGTGTGGTACCAAGAAGCAGGAGCTGAGGTTCCGACTCTTCTCCCCGCCTTCCCTGGCTGGCCTGGGCCTGAGAGCGGCCAGCGTGGGTGGCCGAGAGCAGTCAGCGGGGGCGGGGGTGAGGCCAATAGCAAGACAGAGGCTGGGAGGAGAGAGAGGCGGGGGGGCAGAGAGAGAGGCTGGGGGGCAGAGAGAGGCTGGGGGTGGGGGGAGAGAGAGGCTGGGGGGGGAGAGAGAGGCTGGTGGGGGAGGGAAAGAGGCTGGGGGGGAGAGAGAGAAGTTGCGGGGGGAGAGAGAGGCTGGGGGGGGCGGAGGGAGAGAGGCTGGGGGGGGGAGAGAGAGAGGCTGGGGGGCAGAGAGAGGCTGGGGGTGGGGGGAGAGAGAGGCTGGGGGGGGAGAGAGAGGCTGGGGGGGGAGGGAAAGGAGAGAGAGGCTGGCGGGGAGAGAGAGGCTGGGGGGGAGAGAGAGGCTGGGGGGGGAGAGAGAGGCTGGTGGTGGGGGGGAAAGAGGCTGGGGGGGAGAGAGAGAAGTTGCAGGGGGAGAGAGAGGCTGGGGGGAGAGAGAGGCTGGGCGGAGAGAGAGAGGCTGTGGTGGGGTGGGGTGGGGGGGCGTTGCAGAGAGAGAGAAAAACGATGTCCCTACGCATGTGCAGAAAAAAAAAAATGACGATTGTTCTGTGACTGCTATGGGCGCGCATGCCCAGTACACCTCCCAGTCTGCATTCAGCCATTTTTAAAGAGCCAGTTGTGTGTGAGAACTTTAATTCTGAGTGGTGTGTGAGAAATTAAAATCAGAGCTGCAATATGCAACGTGGCTCAAGGACCAAGAATTTCTCACAGGATGAAGTGGAGACACTAGTTACTGTAATTGAGGCCAGATGGCAGAAGCTGGACACCAGCAGAGGTCACATAAAAGTTTCACCAAAAGAAATGAAGTAACGCTGGAACCAACTTGAAGAAGATTACTGTGCAAAGGTGACCACCCCAAGGTCTGGAGGCCAGTGCAAAAAGAAGTGGCAGGACCTTGGTCAAGCAGTTAGTGTAAGTAATATTTTCATTTATTCAATGAAATTGCAATTGTAAATGTGACCATCTGTATGTTCCACCCAGCAGAAAGACACCCTCTCTAAAAAATTATATTTTCATCCTTGCAGAGGAAGGTGGCACACAACAAAAGGACTCGAACAGGAGGAGGCCCGACAAATCTGCACCCACTGACACCGCTGCTTTGATGGGTCCTGCCTGGAAAAAAACAATCAGTACTGCACAAACTGGGCCCACACTCGAGGGAGAGGGTAAGTCCTGCAAATTCCACAGTCTGACTTTGCTAAATGTTAAGTACTGCGCGGGCTAGTCATGCTTCGGGTCATGGGGATGAAGTTGATGCAATGTGCTATCATTCATCGTGGTCCTTCAAATCAGCCTGCTGCCTATGCTGTCACCTCCTCTGCTGCTAAACATTTGTCTGTTCTGTTGTATTTTGTAGAACTTGAGGCCAACCCTGACAAGGCTGAAGCTGTTGCAGAAGATTCAGACGCAGACGAGCCTGAAGAGGAGAACATCTTCCAATCCCAATCAGTGGGGTGTGTGATGAGGTATCGGGACTGTCGGAAGAAGTAACAACACTCTCGCCAGAAATGGGAACACTGTCTGCGCAGGGATGGAATGTCGCAGGTATCTGATACACTGTCGGTGAACATTAGGGAGGGAATGTCGGAGTTAGCTGCTGCAATAAGGGAACATGCCCAGACCCCGCAGCCATTGATGGAATCAACTACCCCTTCCACTCCAATCCCCAGACCAACCTCTGATGAGTCCCAGGCCGGGCCTTCCACATTACCGCCTGCCCACGCCCCCTATCATGAAGTGCTCATTGCCTGAGAAGCTCAAAAGAATAAGCTTGGTACCAACCCGAGAAACACTGCGCCACCACCTGCGGGCAGGGGTGGAGTCACCCAGACCGAGCGCAGCGGGCGGTCTTAGAATAAGGTGGAGGAGAGATGGGTGCAGCCGTTCTTTGCTGCTGCTGTTGTTGTTGTTGTTATTATTATTATTATTGTTGTAACTGTTCTCAAATTAAAAGTTTTTTGTAAGTGATGTAAATTTACAAATTTAAAAATTTGTAAGTGATCTTAAAGTTTGTAAGTGATCTTAACTTTAAAGTTTGATACAAGAATATTTTTATTAAAGTTAAGTACAAACAAGTGTTAAACTTTCGAATAAAATATATTTTAAATTATAACTGAATCATTTCCATTATTAGTTCCATTAACACAACACAACATTACGGAACAGTTCCAAACATTAAACACTGTCCATTTGGAATAGTTGCCACTGAACCTTCGGGCAGCAAAGCGTTCATGGATGAGCTGTTGGCGCAAGGCTCGAGCAATCGTTAAAGGGGCACGACAGCCTGCCCTCCTTCACCATCATGCTCCGGGTTCAGGTAGTTACATGGCTTCCTCATCCTCCTCCTCGTCATCTGCATCTTCCTCCTCATCATCAGCCACTCTCACCTCAGGTGGGTCTTCTACTATCAGCTGCTGCCTCATGATGGCTATGTTTTGCAGCATGCAGCACACAACAGTGAACTGACCGACAATCTCAGGGGAATATTGCAAGTAGCTTCCGGAATGGTCCAGGCATCGGAAATGCTGCTTCAAGATGCCAATGGTCCTCTCTATTATGCTGCACATCGCAATGTGCGACATGTTCTATTGCCACTCAGCTTCCGTCCGGCTCTGCTCTTCTGGCTGCTGCTGAAACATGGCAGATATAGCGCTCTCGCGTAGGATGAATGCATCATGGGTGCTCCCAGAGTATCTCGCATCAACTGCCATGATGCGATGCATGTCGTCACACACGAGCTGCAGTTTCACAGAGTGGAAGCCTTTTCTGTTCCTGTACATCTCGGAATCCTCCAAAGGTGCTCGCAAGGCGATGTGGGTACAATCAATGCAGCCCTGTACCTTGGGGAAGCCAGCAATCCTGGAGAAGCCCACAGCCCTGTCACGCATTGCTTGGGCAGTCATGAGGAACTTTATGTCGTCATTTCTTTGGGCATATTGGGCAGCAGTCACCTGCCAAATGCAGATTGAGAAATAGCGCAAACATCCCCAGTTGTGGCCTGGAATGATCCAGATGCATAAAATGAAAGTGCAGCTGTAACCTTTACTTCAACTGACAAAGCAGTCCTCCTGATGCTGCTAGGTTGCAGGTCTGCTTTTACTAACTCACAGATCTCGGTTACAACTTATTTGCATAAACGTAGCCTTCTCACACAGTCTGCATCACTCAGGTGCAGGTATGAACGTCTGTCTCGATATACCCGATGTGGGTAATGTTATGTAATGATGTGTGTATCGCCCCAGTACCTTAAATATAATGTAAGTACTAAGCCACACCACAGAGGGCGCTGCTGTGGGAAACCCTGGTAGCACCTGTAACAAGGACTATATAAGGCTGACCACCACACCTGGGAGGCACTCTGGAGCTGAACAATAAAGGACGAAGGTCACAGCAGTTAGACTTACACCAGACCGTGTGAAGTCAGTGATTTATATGTTACATACACTACATTGGCAACGAGGAAGCGGACGAACTCCACGCAACCATGGCTACTCTGGACTCGCTAAAGGATTTTACCGTGGGCAATGATTGGGAGGCCTTTACGGAAAGGCTCGAGTACTACTTCACAGCAAACGACCTGACGGAGGACATGAACGCACTGAGAGATAAGCGTAAGGTGATATTGCTCTCCAGTTGTGGCGATGAGGTTTACTGTCTCGTCAGGGATTTGCTGGCACCTGGGAGTGCCAGCGACAAGTCATACGAGGAGCTGACTGAACTCATTCGTGACCAGTTGAAACCGAAGGAGAGCATCCTCACAGCCAGATACAAATTTTACCATCACTGCAGATCTGAGGGCCAGGATGTCACCAAATATGCTGCGGACCTCAGGAGACTCGCGGCGCCGTGTGATTTTGGGGCACACCTTGACGAGGCTTTGCGGGACGTTTTCGTTATGGGGATTGGCCACGAGGGCCTCCTTCACAAGCTGTTAGCCACGGAACCCACAGTCACTCTGACAAAGGCCATCGCCATCAGCCGGGCACATATGACCTCGACTTGCAGCACCAAGCAAATGATCCACACAATCTCAAACCCGGCAGGCACTGTCCACAGGATAGCGTCCACCACGAACAAAACTGCAGAACGTGGCTCTGCCCGGGGCAGAGAGCACGGACCTCAGGATCCTGGAGCTCAGAGTCCGCCGAGGGGGGCCAATCAAGCAGCACCATGCTGGCGCTGCGGAGGAAGCCATGGGGCTCACCGGTGCAGGTTTGCGGAGTACACATGCAATACCTGCCATGTTAAAGGCCACCTTCAGCGTATGTGTAAAAGAAATCAGACTCACCATGTGGCTGAGGAGATGGGGGATGATCCACTGTTCAGCGAGGAGCAGGCAGAAGATGATGAGGTGTTTGGACTGTATACGTGCACCGACGATTCGCCCCCAGTGATAAGGGAAGTAAAAATCAACGGAGTCCCAGTGAGTATGGAAGTTGACACGGGCTCGGGTCCGTCGTTGGTGAGTCGGAGAACTTTTGATAAACTGTGGATTAACCGAGCTGTACGACCCAAGCTGGTCCCGGTCACGGCGAAGCTGCGTACCTACACCAGGGAACTGATACCTGTTCTCGGCAGAGCGATGGTGCTGGTATCCCACGGGGACGAGACGCACGCTTTACCTCCGTGGGTCATTGCAGGCGATGGGCCGACACTCCTCGGCCGGAGGTGGATGGGGTCGGCCCGTGGGAGCTGGGAAGACTTCATTCCTCCACAGGCTGCTGCTCCCCGGGGTGCTGCCGTGCCCCGGGTCCCCAGAGAGCAGCGCCGACCGAGCTGGAGCTGCAGCCTCAATCCACCCACAGGCAAGCCCCAGCCCCGGACCTCACACAGAGATCCTGCAGGCCCAGCCCCCACAGGCAAGCAGCCCTGCACAGAGAGGCCTAGTTGGGGGGGGGGGAGGGGGTGAGCTGGCGGGGCGCTGCGGGTGGGGTGCTGAGGGATCATGGGGCCGGCGGTTCGGAAGAGCCCCGCAGAGGAAGAGGCCGTTGGGCGGTCCCCGCCGAGGAGCTGGTAGCGTCGGGCGGCCATGGCAGCCGCAGGGGAGGCCGCTACGGAGGCCGCGGGGGACGCGGCAAGTGCGGCCGCTGGAGAGGCGGCAAGTCAGGTGGCAGCGGAGGGGAGCGGAGGCTGTGACGGCGGAGGGCATTCGGAGCGGCAGAGAAGAAGATGGCGGCGGCATCGTGTCGGAGCTGCAAAGCATCAAAGATGGCGGCGACCAAGGAGAAGCCTCGTGGAATCCTCCTGCATCAAAGATGGCGCCTTAACGAGGAAATGCACCTGGGAGTCTTAAAAGGGCCTTACAAAGAGGTAGTCCCCACAAAGGACTTCTGTTTGGCGGAGCGAGTCTAAAATGAGCTATGTTAATGTGAGATAGTGAATTTATAATAAGAATTACCTTTTTTATGCTGAATGGCCACTGTATTTGTGTAATATAATGGATGAAGTACAATTAATGATAACGGCTAACAAGGAAATCAAGGTTCTGCTACCAGTCAATAACCAGTTAATGTACCAGATAATATGTACCATACTAACGCACTGTCTATGCCCACCTGCCTTCCGTTGGACAAGTGTGATGTTATGTAATGATGTGTGTATCGTTGTCCTGTGTCCAGGTGGGGGGGGGGAGGTGATGTTATGTAATGATGTGTGTATCGTCCCAGTACCTTAAATGTAATGTAAGTACTATGCCACACCACAGAGGGCGCTGTGGTGGGAAACCCTGGTAGCACCTGTAATAAGGACTATATAAGGCTGACCACCACACCTGGGAGGCACTCTGGAGCTGAACAATAAAGGACGAAGGTCACAGCAGTTAGACTTACACCAGACCGTGTGGAGTCAGTGATTTGTGTGCTACATACACCACAGGTAAGGTCTCCTGCCCATCATCCTATGTGCTCTGAGGTTCCTCAGGTGATGATGCCTAATCAATCTTCTCCTCTGCAGCACCATCATGCAGAAGGCTTGCAAGAGGTATGGCATTGTCAATATTGCCCCCATAATTTAATTGTAGCTTTGCAACAAGCTCAGAACAGCAGGACAAAGCACTCACACCTTCTTTCGTCTCTCTCTCCAAGGTGCACGCCCCAGTATGGACCACACACTGGTCTGCGCATGCGCAATAAGCTTGCTTAGAACGGGAAGCTGGGCATTCAATGAAGACATTTGGGGCAACAAAGTCTAATGCAATTCTTTAATCTTTGATTTTTTTTTCCAAAGTACCACCCCACCATCGAACGTCTCCTCACCGGGCTCGAAGGTCGGAGCATTGGCCAGCAAAATCGCTCCCTCGCCGGAAACAGGGGCTCGGGGCTCGGCTTCCATGCCCCGCCCCTCCTCCCCTCCTCCTACCCCACCCCACAATGCTTTTTTTGAAGCTGCTGTATAGCCTAAGGATTCTCATCCCTTATATAAGTGGCTGGCAGTTCAGTTCGGCTTCCACCCATTTCCCCCCCCCCCACCCCCGGGTTTCTTTTGAAGCCGAGCCCTGAGCCCCTGTGTCCAAGTGAGGGAATGGTTCTGCCGGCTGATGCTCCGACCCTCGAGCCCGGTGAGGAGATGTTTAGTTGTGGGGTGGTACTTTGAAAAAAATCTAAAATTAAATAATTATATCAGACTTCCATTTTCTCCCTTTCGATTTTGAAACAATTAAGCTTCATGATGCATATTCTTTGCCTTCTTGACTCTCTCTAAAACTTCGCCTAAATGCAATGGCATCTTTCTGCGCCCATTTTGTAATGTGCGCTGCTTTTTCTTAAGTGCCCAGAAGGTTTTTTGGGAGAGGTCCTAGGAAAAATGTAAGTTGGCCAAAATAGCTTAAATGTGGAAAAACTGGCACAGACATCAGGTTACGCCCCTTATGAAGCAAAAAAAATAAATAACCTAAAAAAATCGTATCTAACTGGTGCAGAAACTTTGGGAAAACTTGGAGATTTTTATTTACTCCAAAAAAAAACGGTGTACGCCAAAAAAACGACACAGATAATTGGGGAAAATTGAGCCCTAAGTCCCTAGGCCACACAATCATTTAACTAAATATTGGGTGGTAAAGATACTCTCCAGTTCATTGGGAACTCACGATCTGCTTACAGAAGTGATCAGTGATGTGGAATCCAAGAAAATATCTAGTGCAGATCACAACATTTGTAACAGGCAGTAAGGCATTACCAGCTACATGATGATTCCTCAATTATTGTATAATATTGTACATAAACATAAGAACATAAGAATTAGGAACAGGAGTAGGCCATCTAGCCCCTCGAGCCTGCTCCGCCATTCAACAAGATCATGGCTGATCTGGCCGTGGACTCAGCTCCACTTACCCGCCCGCTCCCTGTAACCCTTAATTCCCTTATTGGTTAAAAATCTATCTATCTGGTGTATATGGTTCATGTTGCCACAAAAAATTACAAAATACTGATGAATGGGTTAAGTTTGTAAAGGTAGGTTCTAGTCAGGACCTCTTTAATGGCCTTTGAACATCAGTCCTGATTTTTAGAGGAATTGTATAATGATTTATGCTCCCAGAAATATAAAAATCCCTGCCTGGCAGATTTGCATAGAATGAAAGACACATGTTCTTGTTGTTGTTATTTAATTCAGTGATGGAGAAAAGCAGGAATGTCCTGATTACGTCACCGGTGGAAAAAACAGCTGTTTCTTTGACAGTGAGCACACTGAAATCTGGGAGATGTACTGCCTTACTGTCACAGCCTGGAATCAGTATGGGTCCGAGCCATCTGATGATTATTGTCTGGATCTTATAGATGTAGGTGAGGACTGCTATATTTGATATAAGTTGATCACTTCATATTTAAGTTGATAGCTAATTGGTTGGTTGAATGGTTTATATAGACAAATAACAAGTTGATAGCTGAATGACATTCTAGACTGAATGCCTTCATGACATTACAAGGATTACCTTAAAGAAATCACAATAATACTTTTAGTTCAAATTTTGTGCAGATCAAACAACAGAAGAGAGTTGAATGAGCTTTCAATGTTAAAACACTATGGCCCTGAAAATCTGCAGTTACATTGGGATCGCACCCACCAGCGGCCTCCAACATTGACCCGACTGGAGTTTGCAGGAGGGCACCTCATTTACATGAGACCAGTGGCAGGTGTCATTATCGGCACATCTTCGGTGCCCACTTGCTGTATGCAGTCAGGAAATTTGACACCTGCTGACCAGGAAACTGCACAATAAGTGAGAAATAGAGATTCTGTGAAATAAATGAGAAGTAAAGGGACACCTCAGAATATCTGAACAATTGAGACACTGCAGAATAAATGAGAAATAAACAAACACTGTTTTTTTTCCTACTTTGTGATAGTGGAACCAGATCCTCCCATCAATATCAGTTGGCAATTTCTAAATACGAGTCAGAATGAGTCACGGAAGCTGGTACTGGTAACTTGGCGACCGCCCATGAGCGCTGACGTTGGATTTGGTTGGATCACACTACAGTACCAGTTACAATATAAATCTAAGTCGGATACATTCAGCAGAGAGGTAAGAAATACAGAGAAAGTAACAAGTGAACATCATGCTCTTCGACTTTGTTTTGAGCATTTGCTATTAATATGGGAGTTTTTTTGTTCAGTTTGTAATTGATTTATATATTTCTTCATACTCTTATCAGGGTTATGAAGTTAAGAGACGACATATAAGCTTTGACATTGTGAGACCTGCAAGCCCAGATCTGCATTCACCCATGGTGCAGCCACATCTGCACTGACAGCATGAAGGGCCGGCACTGTTCACTTTGCTTGGCACTCTCAATTTTCATTTGCTTCTTGCACATGGGAAATGTGCATAGGGAGGCAGGCCTGCAGACTGGTTTGCTGGGAGGTGCAAAGTTGGGTGTAGTTGCAGCTTTAATAGGTCTGCTGCTTACCATTAAAGCAGGATTTCAGCACTGTAAAAGGAACTTACAGTGGCGGTTGAGGATTGATCCCATGTGAAAATGCATTCCATGATGCCACTGAAAAAACTCAAGCATTTTCCCCCACTTCCATGGAGATTCTGATGTAGGAGGTACAGCAAAGGAGGGTAAACTTCTTTCGAGCCAGATTTTTTTGAAGGACAAGCCCAAACTGTTTGGGTAGAGGTAACAGAGAGAGTAAATGTGCTCTTCCATGTCCATCATATTTGGATAAAAATAAGGAAGAAAGAAAAACCTGAATTTGTATAATTTCTTTCATGACATTAGGACATCTTAAAGAAGCTTTAAAGGCAATTAAATACTTTGTGTAGCTACTGTTGTAATGTAGGAAACACAATTTGCACAAAGCAAGCTCCCACAAGCATCATCATCATCATCATCATCATCGGGAGTCCCTCGAACCGAGGATGACTTGCTTCCACGTCAAAAGGTTCACTGGTGTTTCAATGAAGGACCTAAAATTCCAGGTCTGAACTAAATCTTGAAGGGTGGAAGATGCCTGTGCTTGGATTTTTTAACATGTGGTGACCGTTGCACACCAGCCGCCACACGGGCTTGACCGAGCTAGGTCTTGGTCCAGTAACAAGGATTAACCAAGACAACTGGAGACCTGCTCTGCTGCACGGACTTAGTGCGCACACATATCGCAGTGTGGGCTGGCCCGTGCTGCCCCTGGGCCCTCGCCTCTTCTGGGCCCCCACAAGCAACAATGTGATAATGCCAAGATAATCTGTTTTAATTATGATGGTTAAGGGATAAATATTGGCCGGGTCAACAGGGACAACTCCCCTACTCTTCTTCAAAATCGAGCCATGGAATCTTTTATGTCCACCTGAGAGGACGGACTTCAGGTCCTAGCTTTATGTCTAATCTGAAAGACAGCACCTCCAACAGTGCAGCGCTCCCTCAGTACTGAACTGCAGTGTCAGCCTAGATTTTGTGCTTAAGTCTCTGGAGCTGGGCTTAAACAAGGAAGTCGTTTACTGGTATCAAAGGAAGTACAAAGATACATATATCCATCTTTACATATATGCTTACATTCCATTGGAAGTGTGAACATCAATGTCAGTGTTACTGTCCTGCACCCTCAAGGAAATAGCATGCAGATACTGTGACAATCTTTGTTTGTTGTTTAGCCTTGGCTTTTGGCCTGGTATCCGTCCCTTTAAATCTTGTCAAAATACAACAATAAGTTGATTTTTCTGTTATTGCGTTTGACATAAAGGATCAGCTGGGCATAACGCAAATAGCTAAAATCAGGCAGGAAAGATTTCACACCTGTAACAGAGACACCCATTAACTTAAATCAGAGTTTTGAAGCTGATTGCAGCCAGAGTCTTGTATCAAGTATAGTTACAAATGGTTCAAGTTTCATCAGTGTTCTTCAAGGCTTGAGGAAGGAACTGAACTACTTTTGAATATAGACTGTGCGCATCGCATTGTTTGCAAAGAGCAGTACACCATAGGAGCGATTTTAACTTGAGGTGGACAACAGGTAGATGGTGGTCGGAGTGTGCTCACTGACTACCCATTGTTAGTACTGTGAGGCCCGAGCTATTCTGAGGCCCAGGCCTCAATTACATGCTGCCGGCAAGCTGCGGGAGCCAAGTGCGCACCCTGCTGTAGCTCAATAGTTATGGGAGGATGGCAAATTGGCTGGATCCTAACTGAGCTGGCCGACATTTGGAGCCTGAGAGGGGAGGTGATATGGGGGAGGAGGGGGCTTGGACGGCTGACAGTGGGTCAATGTCTTTTTGTGGGCCCAGAATATTTGATTGTTAAACCCTTGTTAACATCATTATTAACAAACTTGACTGCATTTTATGGCTGCAAAGTCCACTCAAAATGTGAGTATTTTACTCCGGGTTGGATATAGTGGGGGTAATTTTAACTTTCAACAAGGTGAAAAATGGGTGAAATCAGAATGGCTGCACATTATATATCCTGCCTAATTTTTCTTTCCATTGAAATCAATGCAGAAGAAAATTAGGCTGGGTGTATTAATGGCCGTCCGATTCGATATCATCCGTTTTACACCATTGTTGAAAGTTAAAGTTATCCCCTAGTGTTCGTGATTATAACAAATGGGAACATTTTGAAGTATCAACCCAGAAGTGAATGGTACCCATCGCTTTTTTGTCAGACAGCATGGGGTAGCACTAGCAACTATAGGTGGTTATATTCAATCAATCAAAGGCAATCCCTCGGAGTCGAGGATGACTTGCTTCCACACTAAAACATAGAAACATAGGGCCCAAGTTTCCACAAGAAAAAAAACGGGCGCCCCTCCGAGCTGGGCACCCGTTTTTCGCGCCTAAAACGGCGCCTAAAAAAATCCTCGGTATTCTGCACCTACTTACAGGTCCTCTGGCCCTCAGCGCAGCCAGCACGAGCTGTGGGGGGGGGCAGAGCCAGGTCCCGGCGCTGAAAACAGTGCCGGGACCTCTGCACATGCGCGCTACAGACGGCACGCAAGTGCAGTAGCTCCAGGCGCCAAACTGTTTGGGAGGGGCCCGAAGCACGCAGCCCCTAGCCCTGGCCCAATGGCCTCACTGGGGCTCCTCCCAAGGCCAGCTCCTGCTCCCCGCCTGACCAGACCCGACACTCGCTCTCGCTCCCCCCCCCCGCCGACCCGATCCGACCCGACCCGACACCCGCTCCCTCCCGCCCCGACCTGACACCCGCTCCCCCGCCCCGACCCGAGACCCGACACCCGCTCCCCCGCCCCGAACCGACCCGAGACCCGACACCCGCTGCCCCCCCGCCCCCCACCAGACACCCGCTCCCCCCGACCCGACACCCGACACCCGCTCCCCCCCCGCACCGACCCGAGACCCGAGACCCGCTCCCCCGCCCCCCCGCCCCCCGACTGACCCGACCCACGCTCCTGTTCCCCGACCCGACGCCCCCCCTCTCTCCCTCCCTCCCCTCTCCCTCCCTCCCTCCCTCCCCTCTCTCTCCCTCCCTCCCCTCTCTCTCCCTCCCTCCCACCTCTCTCTCTCCCTCCCTCCCCCCTCTCTCTCTCCCCCTCCCGCTTAGCGGCACGAACGGCTGCAGAATTCTCCCTGGCTGAAGCACTTTCACACAGGTAGGAAGATGGTTTATTTAATCTTTTCTTGGCTTATAAATGTTTATTCAGGTTGGTTTTATTTGTATAATATTTGTAGAAGTATAAATAAGGATTTATTGTCGAATTTAATGAGTTCCCTTCCCCCCCCCCCTCCCCCCCCACCTCGTTCTGGACGCCTAATTTGTAACCTGCGCCTGATTTTGTAATGTGTAGAACAGGTTTTTTCAGTTCTACAAAAATCTTCACTGGCTCCATTCTACTTTAGTTTGGAGTACATTTTCACCGTGGAAACTTTCAAATCAGGCGTCAGTGGCTGGACACGCCCCCTTTTGAAGAAAAAATTCTGTTCTAAACTAGAACTGTTCTACCTGACTAGAACTGCAGAAAAAAAAATGTGGAGAATTGCGATTTCTAAAATAGTCCGTTCTCCACCAGTTGCTCCTAAAAATCAGGCGCAAATCATGTGGAAACTTGGGCCCATAGAAACATGGGAAATAGGTGCAAGAATAGGCCATTCGGTCCTTCAAGTCTTCACCACCATTCAATAAGATCATGGCTGATCATTCACCTCAGTATTCCCTTTCCTGCTTTCTCTCCATACCCCTTGATCCCTTTAGCCGTAAGGGCCAGATCTAACTCCCTCTTGAATATATCTAACGAACTGGCATCAACAACTCTCTGCGATAGAGAATTCCACAGGTAACAACTCTCTGAGTGAAGAAGTTTCTCCTCATCTCAGTCCTAAATGACTTACCCCTTATCCTTAGACTATGATCCCTGGTTCTGGACATCCCCAACATCGGGAACATTCTTCCTGCATCTAACCTGTCCAGTCCCGTCAGAATTTTATATGTTTCTACAAGATCCCCTCTCATTCTTCTAAACTCCAGTGAATACAGGCCCAGTTGATCCAGTCTCTCCTCATATGTCAGTTCTGCCATCCCGGGAATCAGTCTGGTGAACCTTCGCTGCACTCCCTCAATTGCAAGAACGTCCTTCCTCAGATTAGGAGACCAAAACTAAACATGGTATTCCAGGTGAGGCCTCACCAAGGCCCTGTACAACTGCAGTAAGACCTCCCTGCTTGTATACTCAAATCCCCTCGCTATGAAGGCCAACATACCATTTGCCTTCTTCACTGCCTGCTGTACCTGCATGCCAACTTTCAATGACTGATGTACCATGACGCCTAGGTCTCGCTGCACCTCCCCTTCTTTTAATGTGTCACCATTCAGATAATATTCTGCCTTCCTATTTTTGCCACCAAAGTGGATAACCTCACATTTATCCACATTATACTGCATCTGCCATGCATTTGCCCACTCACCTAACCTGTCCAAGTCACCCTGCAGCCTCTTAGCATCCTGCTCACAGCTCACACCACCACCCAGCTTAGTGTCATTTGCAAACTTGGAGATATTACACAATTCCTTCATCTAAATCTTTGATGTATATTGTAAATAGCTGGGGTCCCAGCACTGAGCCCTGCGGCACCCCACTAGTCACTGCCTGCCATTCTGAAAAGGACCCGTTTATCCCGACTCTCTGCTTCCTGTCAGCCAACCAGTTCTCTATCCATGTCAATACATTACCCCCAATACCATGTGCTTTCATTTTGCACACCAATCTCTTGTGTGGAACCTTGTCAAGTGCCTTTTGAAAGTCCAAATACACCACATCCACTGGTTTTTCCTTGTCTACTCTACTAGTTACATCCTCAAAAAATTCTAGAAGATTTGTCAAGCATGATTTCCCTTTCAGAAATCCATGCTGACTTAGACCGATTCTATTACTGCTTTCCAAATGCGCTGCTATTTCATCTTTAATAATTGATTCCAACATTTTCCCCACTACTGATGTCAGGCTAACCAGTCTATAATTCCCCCTTTTCTCTCTCCCTCCTTTTTTAAAAGTGGTGTTACATTAGCTACCCTCCAGTCCATAGGAACTGATCCAGAGCCGAGAGTTGGAAAATGATCACCAATGCATCTACTATTTCTAGGGCCACTTCCTTAAGTACTCTGGATGCAGACTATCAGGCCCTGGGAATTTATCGGCCTTCAATCCCATCAAATCCCCCAACACAATTTCCTGACTAATAAGGATTTCCTTCAGTTCCTCCTTCTCGCTAGACCCTTGGTCCCCTAGTATTTCCGGAAGGTTATTTGTGTCTTCCTTCGTGAAGACAAAACCAAAGTATTTGTTCAATTGGTCTGCCATTTCTTTGTTCCCCATTATAAATTCACCTGATTCCAACTGCAACATGAGTTCTCAGGTGACCTACAGTCTCTGTCACAGGTGGGGCAAACGATGGTTGAAGGAACAGGTGGATGGGGTGCCTGGGTTGCTGCGTGCTACTTCAGCTGTCAACGCTTCAGCTTGCTCGCGACGAAGAGACTCGAAGTGTTCGGTGCCTTCCCGGAAGCTTTTCCACCACTTTGGGTGGTCTTAAGCCAAGGTTTCCCAGGTGTCGGTGGGGATGTTACATTTTTTCAAGGAGGCTTTGAGGGTGTCCTTGAAGCATCTCCTCTGCCCACCTGAGGCTCGCTTGCTCTGTCGGAGCTCCGAGTAGAGCGCTTGCTTTGGGAGTCTAGTATCGGGCATGTGAATTATGTGGCCCGTCCAGTGGAGCTGATCGAGCGTGGTCATTGTTTCGATGCTGGGGATGTTGGCCTGAGCGAGGACACTGACGTTGGTGCGCCTATCCTGCCAATGTATTTGCAGGATCTTGTGGAGGCAGCGTTGGTGGTACTTCTCCAGTGCTTTGAGATGCCTGCTGTACATAGTCCATGTCTCTGAAGCATTTAAGAGGGCAGGTATCACCACTGCTCTGTAGACCATGAGCCCGGCCACCCAACCTCCGGCCTCCTGACCTCCCCTGCCTTGGCCCGAATGACACCACCGACTTCCGGTGGCCCGACCGACACCCCCGACCTCCAGCGGCCCGACCGATCCCCCCCTACCTACCTTCCTCGGCCCAGGCAAAGACGTTCCGAAATTCGGAAGTGCCCGGAATCCGGAATGGCCTCGGTCCTGAGGTTTCCGGATTTCGGACGTCACACCTGTAATACAAAAGCAAAATACTGCGGATGCTGGAATTTGGAATAAAAACAGAAAATGCTGGAAATCTCAGCAGGTCAGGCAGCATCTATGGAGAGGAAGTAGAGTTAACGTTTCAGGTCTATGACCCTTCATCATCGACCTGAAACGTTAACTCTGCTTCCTCTCCACAGATGCTGCCTGACCTGCTGAGATTTCCAGCACGTTCTGTAGATAAAGAGTAAAGCTCCCTCTCCATTATACCATTAAACACTCCCAGGGCAGGTTCATGTGTGAACAGTTGGAGTGCTGATCTACCTGTGAAACTCATGCTGATCTGGGAAGTATAACAATTTGCTGCCCTCTTGTGCTCCTATTGTTTTTAATGGGACCGTGTTTCTGAAAGAATTCTGAGAACTTGTTTTGATAAGGTGTAATGTCAGCATTACTTCGTTGTAAGCTAATTCAGTACACTATATAATCTGTGTTATGTATGCAAACCTCACCAACGCGTGAGACTTGCCACTAGGGGGCACACCTTTGGGAGACCTAAGGGTCACCTGTGCACCCTGGGGCAAGCAGGTATAAAAGATGATCCACCATGCTGCTTGCCCACTTTGCAGTTATATTAAAGAAACCAAGGTCACAATGGTTTGAACTTACAACACAGCCTCGTGGAGTTATTCTGAACGTAACAACTGGCGACGAGTTATAGATCACGAACTTTCACGCAGAAAGGGCTGCCGTTGGTATTCTTGAGAAATTTGTTGAGGGTGATGATTGGGAAGCCTTCGTTGAGCATCTCGACCAATACTTCGTGCCAACGAACTGGACACGGCTGGGACGGTGATCAAGCGCAGAGCGATTCTCCTCACCGTATGTGGGTTGTCGATATATGGCCTCCTCAAAAATCTGCTGGTACCGGACAAACCAACAGACAAGACTTACACAGAGCTGTGCACTCTGGTTTGGGAACACCTCAAGCCGAAGGAGAGCATCTTAATGGGCAGGTATCGCTTTTACACGCACCATCGCCCCGAGGGCCAGAACGTGACGAGCTTTGTCGCCGACCTAAGACGCCTTGCAGTACAGTGCAAATTTGCAGGATCTTTGGGGGAAATGTTGCGGGACATTTTCATGCTGGGAATCGGTCACGAGGTCATTCTTCGCAAACTGCTGTCTGCTGAATCCCTAGATCTGAGCAAGGCCATCACGATAGCCCAGGCTTTCATATCCACGAGCGACAACACGAAACAGAGCTCACCGGCAAGTACTGTGCATAAAATAATGCCTTCAGCAGGCAGAACTGTACATGGTAGGGCCCATACGACCGCAGAGGTCAGGCCTAGGGTGACTCAGAGGCCGCTGTGGGGTGAGAATGCAAATCCATTAACACCATGTTGGCACTGCGGGGGCAGTCATAGAGCCCATCAGTGTTGATTCAAGCACTATCTGTGCAAGGGCTGTGGAACAATGGGACACCTCCAGCGAATGTGCAAGCGACCTCTGACTCACCACATGGTAGAGTCAGCAGAGGACAACCAATCCAGCGTGTATCACGCTGAATGAGCAGGAGAGGCAATTCAACCTGAGGATGAAGAGGAAGTGTATGGTGTACACACCTTCACCACCAGAAGCCCTCCGATAAAGTTAAAAATTAAACTTAACGGCATTCCAGTCTCCATGGAATTGGACACGGGGATGAGTCAATCAATCATGAGCCGGAAGGCTTTTGAGAAACTGTGGGGTAACAAGGCACAGAGGCCAAAATTGAGCCCCATTCACACAACGCTGCGCACTTACACCAAAGAACTCATACCTGTTATCGGCAGTTCGGCAGTGAAGGTATCGTACGAAGGAATGGTGCATGATTTACCACTGTGGATTGTACCAGGCAATGGCCCAATGCAGTTTGGCAGAAGCTGGCGAGGAAAGATCAGATGGAACTGGGACAGCATCAAACGCTGTCTTCGGTGGATGGCGTCCTGTGCGCCCAGGTGCTAAACAAATTCCCGGCGTTATTCGAGCCAGACATCGGTAACTTCACAGGGACCAAGGTGCAGTCCATCTTGTTCCTGGGGCACGGCCCATTCATCACAAGGCCCGAGCAGTCCCCTATATGATGTGAGAGAAAGTGGAGATCGAGCTGGACAGACTTCAACAAGAGGGGATCATATCACCAGTCGAGTTCAACGAGTGGGCCAGTCCAATTGTGCCGGTGCTAAAGAGCGATGGGATGGTCAGAATCTGCGGGAACTACATAGTAACTATCAACCGAATCTCGTTACAGGACCAGTACCCACTACCCAAAGCGGAGAACCTATTCGCAATGCTAGCAGGGGGAAAGTCATACACCAAGCTAGATCTAACCTCTGCTTACATGACACAGGAGCTGGCTGAACCGTCAAAGAAATTGAGGTGCATCAACACGCACAAAGGACTGTTCGTGTACCACAGATTCCCCTTTGGGATTCACTCGGCTGCGGCCATCTTCCAGAGGAACATGGAGAGTTTGCTGAACTCGGTTCCATGCATCGATGGTGTTCCAAGATGACATCTTGATCACTGGTCGCAACACCACTGAACATTGCACAACCTGGAAGAGGTTCTAAAGCGACTGGACAGAGTGGGACTCAGGCTGAAACGCTCCAAGTGTGTTTTCCTGGCACCAGAGGTCGAATTTCTGGTCGAATTTCTGGGAGAAAGACCCATGGACTCCAAGACAGAGGCCATCAAGAATGCACCCAGACCACAGAATGTGACGGAGCTGCGTTCGTTCCTGGGACTCCTCAACTATTTTGGTAACTTTCTACCGGGTTGAGCACTTTGCTGGAACCCTTGCATTTACTGCTACGCAAGGGTGACGACCGGGTTTGGGGTAAATCTCAAGAGACAGCCTTTAATAAGGCCAGAAACCTGCTATGCTCTAACAAGTTACTTGTATAGTATGACCCATGCGAACGTTTAGTACTAGCTTGTGATGCATTGTCATATGGGGTCGGCTGTGTGTTACAGAAGCAAATGTATCAGGCAAACTGCAACCGGTTGCATATGCATCCAGAAGTTTATCCAAGGCTGAAAGAGCCTACAGTATGGTTGAGAAAGAAGCGATAGCATGTGTGTAAGGCGTTAAGAAAATGCACCAATATCTATTTGGTCTCTGGTTCGAGCTTGAAACCGACTACAAACCACTTACTTCACTGCTGTCAGAAAGCAAAGGTATCAACACTAATGCTTCCAAAGTTGGGCACTAACATTGTCTGCATATGATTATGTAATCCGCCACAGACCAGGCACAGAGAACTGTGCGGATGCCCTCAATCGGCTGCCATTGCCCACCACTGGGGTGGAAATGGCGCAACCCGCAGATTTGCTTCTGGTAATGGATGCCTTTGAGAGCGAGGGGAAACCCATCATGGCTCGCCAGATCAGGACCTGGACTAGGCAGGACCCTGTGCTCTCACTAGTAAAAAGCTGCATTCTCAATGGGAGCTGGTCGGCGGTTCCCGGAGAAATGCAAGACGAAATTAAGCCGTTCCACCAACGCAAAGATGAATTGTCCATCCAATCGAATTGTCTCCTATGGGGGAATTGTGTGGTTTTGCCAAAAAAAGGCAGGGAAATGTTTATGCGCGACCGACACAGTACCCACCCAGGCATAGTCATGATGAAGGCTATCGCCAGGTCACACGTTTGGTGGCCCGGCATTAACTCCGAATTGGAGTTGTGCGTACACCAATGCAACACTTGCTCACAGTTGAGCAAGCACCCAGGGAGGCCCCACTGAGCCTGTGGTCATGGCCCTCCAAACCATGGTCCAGGGTCCACGTAGATTTTGCTGTCCCTTTTCTAGGAAAGATGTTTCTAGTAGCAGTGGACGCTTACTCTAAATGGATTGAATGTATAATAATGTCATCATGTATGTCTACTGCCACCATTGAAAGCCTCAGGGCCATGTTCGCCACCCATGGTTTGCCCGACGTCCTTGTTAGTGACAATGGACCGTGTTTCACAAGCTCGGAATTCAACGAGTTCATGACCCGCAATGGCATCAAGCATGTCAGGTCTGCCCCATTTAAGCCCGCATCCAACGGTCAAGCAGAACAGGCAGTCCAAACCATCAAGCAGAGCTTGAAATGCGTAATGGACGGCTTCTTGCAGACCCAGTTATCTCGGGTCCTGCTCAGCTAACGGACGCGCCCCCACCGGGGTTTCCCCTGCAGAATTGTTAATGAAGAGAGCACTTAAAACCAGGCTCTCCTTAGTTCACCCAGATCTCAATGATCACATAGAAACACGGCGACATCGGCATAACGTGTACCACGATCGCGCGGCTGTATCACGTGACATTGAGGTTAATGATCCGGTGTTTGTTCTAAATTAAGATCAGGGTCCCAAATGGATTGCTGGCATTGTTTTAGCCAAGGAGGGGAATAGAGTGTTTGTTGTGAAATTGTTGAATGGGCAAACTTGCAGAAAGCACTTGGAACAGACCAAACTGCGATTCATGGACAACCAAGAACAGTTTGAAGAAGACTTTACCATCTATGATCTGCCAACACACACCCAACCAGCAATCGACCTCGCTGTCAACCACGAGGATGAACCCACCATGCCCGACAGTCCGACCAGACCAGCCGAGCTGCCGTGCAGCAATGATCCAACCAACTCACCCATGCCAGGAATTCAACTCAGGCGATCAACCTGGGAATGCAGAGCGCCAGATTGCCTCAACCTCTAAATAACTTGTACATAAGACTTTGGGGGGGGGGGGGAAGTGATGTTATGTATGCAAACCTCACCAACGTGCAAGACTTGCCACTAGGGGGCACACCTGTGGGAGACCTAAGGGTCACCTGTGCATCCTGGGGTAAGCAGGTATAAAAGGTGATCCACCATGCTGCTTGCCCACTTTGGAGTTATATTAAAGAGACTAAGGTCACAATGGTTTGCGCTTACAACACAGTTCGTGGAGTTATTCTGAACATAACAATCTGCAAGCCATAGTGAGCAAAAGGTTTTACAGGCACCGCCTTTCTGTCCTGCTCATCTTTCATTTGTCAGTTTTGAGGAACAGCCCAGCCTGAAATATTGACCCATTTATTTTCTCCATTTATGCTGACTGCCTGCTGTGTGCTTCCAGCATTTTCTATTTTTACAGTGTTGCCCTCCTATGTGAAAAAAATAAGTGTAATCATTGAAAAGTTTATGAGGTTGGAAACAAGATTCCTTTTAAAAGGAAATACAACTTCAGTTGCCAGATAATGATCTGATGCAGTCCGGTGTAATATTACCTTTCTGCGTATATATAGAGAAAACTATTACAAAGTATTTACAGCATAGAAACAGGCCATTCAGCTCAACGGGTTCATGCCGATGTTTATGCTCCACACGTGCCTACATGTATCTATTTTTATTCATGAGAAAGGCAGACAATAAAACTCTGAAGTACTAAAATTATGATTTGTTTACACAATAAACGTATTTATTTTTATCTAAGACTTTCTTTTCTAGATATTCTTGCAGTTACTAGACATTTGAAATAGCGCATAAAGACACCACCTGGTTTACTACTGAGCCACACAAACCAGAATATCACATGTTTGATTCTCAGTTGGTCCTACATATTACCCATGATCCATTGCTCCTGTGACGCATACTTGGGAATCACGTGCCCATGTCTCCAACTTTTCCAATAATCGGACTGATTACCATTCAACCCATATCTCCAATTAGCTGCTAATTGTGTTCCCAAGTTTGCCAGAAGTCGGTACAATTAATGACTACTGAGTCTTTTGTAGAAGACTTATTCTGGAGTTGGAAACAGCAAGATTTTTACTCAAATTACTACATTTTAGTCAAAATTCTCTTTTAATTTCACCTAATTTATTTATTTCATTTACTATCAAATTCCTTTTGAACTTGACTCTCAGGCTCCAACTCCTGAGGTGACACTTGGTATTACATTATCAACAGTTTGGGAGAATGTCGATTTTCCAGGCTTGCCCCCCTTCCAATAATTTCCAAATTGCAACCAGTGCATCGACTGAAGCCACTGATCTGAGGTGAGACACTCAGCTGACCAATAAATGCCTCCACCTCACCATTTCCCTCCTTGCATTCATAGCCACCTATAATCACTTCTCTTCGACCAGGCTTTTAACTCCTCTGCCCGTCCTAACTTCTATTTTCCCTTAGTCACTCAATACTTGCATCTGTTGTTTTCCAGCGCCGTGTAAAGTGCTTTATGATATCTTCCTGGCCGTGAGGAGTGCTATAGAAATGTTAGTTATTGTTGAGACACTGCTGGAGTGAGCCAGGAGTACAGTCCTAAAAGAAATCGTGTTTATTTAAACAGTTTCAAATAAAATATAAGCTTATATAGCCACCTGCCAGTAAGCTTTTTATCTGCGATTTTAGTAGAAATCACCTGTCTGAGACTGGAGGGTAGCACAGTGAGATAGAGAAGGAAATTTAAGGAAGTCTGTGCAAATAATTTACAAATTTGCAGGGCAGAGGGAAGGAGAGTAAAGAGACTGTGATGCGTACTTTTAAAGATTGTGACAATGAGGAGTGATGGAGCTGAAATAAACAAAAATTTCTACTTGGCAAATGAATGTAAATATATTTGGAAATTATGTGATAAGATTGGATATATGAGCAGTTCATGTGATCATCATTTGATGATGCCAGCACCATGTGACATCATGTGATTGGTGTTCATTTCAGTTTTCAAGAACAGGCTTTGAACAAAATGACACATTGTATATCCTGTTATTCAGCATGATCTCGTCTAACATCAGAGACATGCTATCTGCATAATACCCCGATTTTAGTTAGATTTGTGTGAGAAAAGCCAGGCTTCCTCGTTTATCTTCAAATCTTTTCATTATACATCAGGATATTGCAAATATCACATGAAAGATTGTCGAGGAGATACAGTTGAATGGAATGATATATAACTGGTCATTCTTGAATTGTTTAATTAAATAAAATTGAATAAAACATGCAGAGCCCTGATTCTGATTTTTTTTGCTGTTGGTGAAAAGGTTCTGACACAGGGGATTGGAATTTGGGGCATATGTCAGATACATCAGTTACACCCATTCTAAACTACTTGCTAAATTCCGGTACGATTTTGTGCCGACAGAAGATGCCCCTACACCAAAGTATGTACACAGCTGACAGGCCAAAGCCACTGTCCCAGAAATCCCACTATTACACCAGAATTACATCAACTTAAGTTAAATGTGTAGAAAAGAGGAGTAAATGACCGACATGAATTGTCAAACCACAAAGTGGTCGGGTTCACAGGCTTGGAATATCCACAAATTTTATCTGAAACATCAGGTTTGAATGAAGCAATTAGAAAAATCTTTTCTCAGCTGTGCAACTAAGAAAGAATTCTGTAAGCTGCCTTTCAGCAGTTTCAGGCAGGGAAATCTTTTGCTACCCGCCCTTCTGACACCGAACCCTTACCATAGCCTTCACCGTGGCCATTGCCCTATTTGTCCTCCATAGTCCCTCACATAGGCCTTTGACACTGCCAACCGTGAGGGAGTATGGAGCGTCCTCCTCTGATTCAGCTGCCCCCAAAAGTTTGTCACCCGGAGGCCTGTTCCTCACTCTGGAGTGTCTTATTAAAGACTGAGGTCACTGTTACTTTAATCTCCTTGTGTGCAGCCTCATCTGTGTTAGGAACACAGTAACTGGCGACGAGAATACGAATCCAACGCAAAGATGCAGCAAACTGTGGGCATCCTGGAGAAGTTCTCAGAGAGTGAGGACTGGGACGCCTATGTCGAACGGCTAGACCAGTACTTTGTAGCCAACGAGCTGGATGGAGGAAGGAAGCACTGCAAAAAGGAGAGTGGTCCTCCTCACGGTTTGCGGGGCACCGACCTACAGCCTCATGAAGAATCTTCTGGCTCCGGTGAAACCCACAGATAAGTCATATGAGTAGCTGTGTATACTGGTTCGAGGGCATCTTAACCCGAGGGAGAGCTTGCTGATGGCGAGGTATCGGTTCTACACGTGCCAGCGATCTGAAGGTCAGGAAGTGACGAGCTACGTCGCCGAGCTAAGGCGACTTGCAGGACAATGTGAGTTTGATGGCTAACTGGAGCAAATGCTCAGAGACTTTTTTGTACTGGGCATTGGCCACGAGACCATCCTACGGAAACTTTTGTTTGTAGAGACACCAACCCTCAGTAAGGCCATTGCGATAGCACAGGCGTTTATGTCCACCAGTGATAACACCAAACAAATCTCTCACCACACAAGTGCTAGCAATGTTCATAAATTAACTGGAACTGTGTTTGCAAGCAGAAATGTACAGGGCAGAGCCCACGAGTCTGCAACTGCCAGCAGGCCTCAGGTGCCCCAGATGAGCCAGAGTCCCCAACAAAGGATGAATGCAAGGCAATTCACACCTTGTTGTTGTTGTGGAGGCTTCCATTCAGCCTATTCATGCTGCTTCAAAGGGTATGTTTGCAAGAGCTGTGGAACAATGGGGCACCTCCAACGAGCTTGCAAACGAGCTGCAAGCTCTGCAAAACCTGCTAACCACCACGTGGCAGAGGAAGATCGGTCCATGGTGGATCAAAGCAATTTCGAAACTCAGAGAGAGGAGGCAGATGCTGAAGTACACGGAGTGCACACATTTTCGACGAATTGTCCACCTATAATGCTAAACATAAAATTGAATGGCTTACCCGTAGCCATGGAATTGGACACTGGCGCTAGCCAATCCATCATGAGTAAAAAGATGCTTGAGACTGTGGTGCAACAAGGCATTCAGACCAGCCCTGAGCCCCATCCACATGAAACTGAGAACGTACACCAAAGAGCTTATCACTGTCCTGGGCAGCGCCATGATCAAGGTCACCTACGAGGGCATGGTGCATGAACTGCCACTCTGGATTGTCCCGGGCGATGGCCCCACACTGCTTGGAAGGAGCTGGCTGGGCAAAATCCGCTGGAACTGGGATGACATCCGAGTGCTATCACATGTTGATGAGGCCTCATGTACCCAGGTTCTTAACAAATTTCCTTCCCTTTTTGAGCCAGGCATTGGAAACATTTCCGGGGTGAAGGTGTGGATCCACTTGGTCCCAGAGGCACGACCCATTCACCACAAGGTGCGAGAGGTACCTCACATGATAAGAAAGAGAGTTGAAATCGAGCTGGCCAGGCTGCAACGCGAGGACATCATCCCCCCAGTGGAATTCAGCGAGTGGGCCAGTCCAATTGTTCCAGTACTCAAAAGTGATGGCACAGTCAGGATTTGCGGCGATTATAAAGTAACTATTAATCGTTTCTCACTACAGGACCAATACCTGCTACCTAAGGCAGACGACCTATTTGCGACACTGGCAGTAGGCAAGACATTCACCAAGCTCGACCTGACTTCAGTTTACATGACGCAGGAGCTGGAGGAGTCTTTGAAGGACCTCACCTGCATCAACATGCACAAGGGACTGTTCATCTACAACAGATGCCCGTTTGGAATTCGGTCAGCTGCAGCGATCTTCCAGAGAAACATGGAGAGCCTACTTAAGTCGGTACCACACACTGTGGTCTTTCAGGACGACATATTGGTCACGGGTCGGGACACTGCCGAGCACCTACAAAACCTGGAGGAGGTCCTCCAGCGACTGGATCGCGTATGGCTGCGGCTGAAGAGGTTGAAATGCAGCTTCATGGCAACAGAAGTGGGAGAAAGATCGCGGCGGACGGCATTCGGCCCACAGATGCCAAGACAGAGGCTATCAGGAATGCGCCCAGGCCACAGAACGTCATGGAGCTGCGGTTGTTCCTGGGCCTCCTCAACTATTTTGGTAACTTCCTACCGGGGTAAAGCACCGTTTTAGAGCCCCTACATGTGTTATTGCGCAAAGGTGAGAACTGGGTATGGGGAAAAAATCCAAGTAATTGCTTTTGAAAAAGCCAGAAATATTTTGTGCTCCAACCAGCTGCTTGTATTGTATAACCCGTGTAAAAGACTTGTGCTAGCATGTGAAGCATCGTCGTACGGAATCGGGTGTGTATTACAACAAGCTAACGTTGTGGGGAAGTTGCAACCTGTCGCGTGTGCTTCCAGGAGCTTGTCTAAGGACGAGAGGGCCTACAGCATGATTGAGAAAGATGCATTAGCGTGTGTGTTCGGGGTAAAGAAAATGCATCAGTACCTGTTTGGCCTCAAATTTGAGCTTGATACTGATCACAAGCCCCTCACATCCCTGTCCACTGAAAACAAGGGGATAAATATTAATGCCTCAGCCCGCATACAAAGGTGGGCACTCACGCTATCAGTATATAACTATACCATCCGCCACAGCCAGGCACCGAGAACTGTGCGGATGCTCTCAGTCGGCTACCATTGCCCACCACGGGGGTGGAAATGGCGCAGCCTGCAAACTTGTTGATGGTGGCGCAGCCCGCAGACTTGTTGATGGTCATGGAGGTGTTTGAAAATGATAAATCACCTGTTACGGCCCGCCAGATTAGGATTTAGACCAGCCAAGATCCTCTGCTGTCCCTAGTAAAAAACTGTGTACTGCATGGGCGCTGGGCCAGCATCCCCGTTGAAATGCAAGAGTCAATCAAGCCATTCCAGCGGCGAAAGGATGAGCTGTCCATTCAGGCAGACTGCCTGTTGTGGAGTAACTGCGTACCTCATAGTGCAACCAAAAAAGGGCAGGGAGACGTTCGTCTCGGATCTCCACAGCACACACCCGGGTATAGTAATGATGAAAGCGATAGCCAGATCCCACGTGTGGTGGCCGGTATCGACTCTGACTTGGAGTCCTGTGTACGGCAATGCAGCGTATGTGCTCAGTTGAGCAACGCGTCCGGAGAGGCACCACTAAGTTTGTGCTCCTGGCCCTCCAGACCATGGTCGAGGATCCATGGCGACTATGTGGGCCCGTTTCTCGGTAAAATGTTCCTGGTGGTGGTGGATGCTTTTTCAAAATGGATTGAATGTGAAATAATGTCGGGAAGCACCACCACTGCCACCATTGAAAGCCTGAGGGCCATGTTTGCCACCCACGGCCTGCCTGACATACTGGTCAGTGACAACGGGCTATGTTTCACCAGTGCCGAATTTAAAGAATTCATGACCCGCAATGGGATCAAACATGTCACCTCGGCCCCGTTTAAACCAGCCTCCAATGGGCAGGCAGAGCAGGCAGTACAAACCATCAAACAGAGTCTTAAACGAGTCACAGAAGGCTCACTCCAAACCCGCCTGTCCCGAGTACTGCTCAGCTACCGCACGCGACCCCACTCGCTCACAGGGGTGCCCCCAGCTGAGTTACTCATGAAAAGGACACTTAAAACCAGACTCTCGCTGGTTTACCCCAACCTGCATGATCAGGTAGAGAGCAGGCGGCAGCAACAAAATGTAAACGATGATCACGCCACTGTGTCACGGGAAATTGATCTGAATGACCCTGTGTATGTGCTAAACTATGGACATGGTCCCAAGTGGATCGTGGGCACAGTGATAGCTAAAGAAGGGAATAGGGTGTTTGTGGTCAAACTAGACAATGGACAAATTTGCAGAAAGCACCTGGACCAAACGAGGCTGTGGTTCACAGACTGCCCTGAACAACCCACAGCAGACACCACCTTTTTCGAGCCCACAACACACACCCAAAGGGTCAGCGACACCTCACCGGACCAGGAAATCGAACCCATCACACCCAATAGCCCAGCAAGGCCAGGCTCACCTAGCAGCCCTGCAGGGCCAACAACACGCCAGCCCAGCGAGGGCACAGCCAACACACCAGAACAGATATTTGTACCGAGGCGGTCCACCAGGGAAAGAAAGGCTCCCGACCGCCTCACCTTGTAAATAGTTTTCACTTTGACTTTGGCGGGGGGAGTGATGCTGTGTATCTGTAAAGCATGCACTCCCATGTTCCGCCACCAGGGAGCGTATCCCCTGAAGTCCCAAGGGATCCCAGCATCCCTTGGGAGCACTGTATATAAGCCGGCCCCTAAGGCCTGTTCCTCACTCTGGAGTGTTTTATTAAAGACTGAGGTCACTGTTACTTTAACCTCCGTGTGTGCAGCCTCATCTGGGTTAGGAACATAATAGTCTGAGTGGCAATAGCCATGTCAGGGATTGAAAGTCCATTTTCATTGAATATATCAGTGATTGAAGGTCCCGATTCACTGATGACCACTGAGTCCTCTGATGACTGGGGTAGGTTGGTTGGTTGTCGATTGTCTCTTCCTCCAACTGTTCTGGTTTGTCTGAATGCTGCAGCTTTGCCTGATCCATATGATTCCTGCATGTTTGCCCACTTTTGAGCTTGACAATAAATACTCCGTTGCCCTCCTTGGCCATGACAGTACCAGCGATCCACTTGGGGCCCTGACCATAATTCAGAACATATACAGGATCATTTACAGAAATATTGCGTGACACAGCTGCGCGATCGTGATACCCTTGCTGACTTTGTCTTCTATATTCAACATGATTATTCATGTCAGGGTGTACAAGAGATAGCTTGGTCTTAAGACCTCTCTTCATCATTAGTTCAGCCAGCGAGACCCCGGTAAGCTTGTGTGGTCTTGTCCTGTAACTAAGCTGTATGCATGACAGGCAGATCTGCAGTGACCCTTGGGTTACTCGCTTCATACTCTGCTTTATGATTTGAACAGTACGTTCTGCTTGCCCATTGGATGCAGGTTTGAACGGTACTGACCTTACATGTTTGATACCATTGAGTTTCATGGACTCTTGAAACTCCTGACTGGTGAAGCACGATCCGTTGTTGCTAACAACGATGTCAGGCAGACCATGTGTTGCGAACATGACACTGAGATTCTCAATGGTCGTTGTGGATGTACTAGACGACATGATTATACACTCTCTTCACTTCGACTATGCATCCACTACAACTAAAAACATTTTCCCCAGGAAGGGACCTGGAAAGGATATGTGGATCCTGGACCATGGTTTAAACGACCACGACCACAGACTCAGTGACGATTCTGCTGGTGCTTTGCTGAGCTGCATGTAAGTGTTGCACTGATACACACATGATTCCCGCTCAGAGTCAATTCCCGGCCACCATGCATGAGACCTGGCGATGGCTTTCATCATTACAATGCCGGAATGTGTGCAATGTAGCTCATGTACAAATTTCTCTCTCCCTTTCTTGGGCATAACAACATGATTGCCCCACAATATACAATCCGACTGAATAGACAGTTCATCTTTGCGACGAATGTAAGGTTTGGTCTCCTCGCATATTTGCTTGGGTATGGCAGATCAATCACCTTTGAGGATGCAACTCTTCACCACCGATAAAATTGGGTCCTGGCTGGTCCAGGTCTTAACTTGTTGAGCCATGACAGGGGTTCCTTCACTCTCAAAAGCATCCATAACTAACAATATGTCCACCGGTTGTGGTGTTTCCACCTCCGGTGTGGCCAACGGCAGACGACTCAAAGCACCGGCACAATTATTGGTGCCAGGTCTATGCCGAATGACATAATCATAAGCGAATAATGTCAGCACCCAACTCTGGATGCGGGATGAAGCATTGGTATTGATTCCTTTGTTTTCAGAAAACAGTGAAATGAGCGGCTTGTGATCTGTCTCCAGTTCAAACCGAAGACCAAACAGGTACTGATGCATCTTTTTAACCCCATGCACACAGGCTAGTGCTTCTTTCTCTACCATGCTGTCGGCTCTTTCCGCTTTAGACAAACTTTTTGAAGCATACGCAACATGTTGAATTTTACCTGACTCATTAGCTTGTTGGAGTATGCAACCAATTCCATATGACGAAGCATCACGGGCCAATACTAAACATTTACATGGGTTCATATTGTACCAGCAGCTTGTTAGAGCAAAGCAGATTAGTGGCTTTCTCAAAAACTCTGTCTTGAGACGCACCCCATAAAAATATAGAAACATAGAAAATAGGTGCAGGAGTAGGCCATTCGGTCTTTCGAGCCTGCACCGCCATTCAATAAGATCATGGCTGATCATTCCCTCAGTACCTCTTCCCTGCTTTCTCTCCATACCCCTTGATCTCTTTAGCTGTAAGGGCCATATCTAACTCCCTCTTGAATATATCCAATGAACTGGCATCAACAACTCTCTGCGGTAGGGAATTCCACAGGTTAACAACTCTCCGAGTGAAGAAGTTTCTCCTCATCTCAGTCCTAAATGGCCTACCCCTTATCCTAAGACTATGTCCCCTGGTTCTGGACTTCCCCAACATCGGGAACATTCTTCCCGCATCTAACCTGTCCAGTCCCGTCAGAATCTTACACGTTTTTATGAGATCCTCTCTCATCCTTCTAAACTCCAGTGAATTAGTCGATCCAGTCTCTCCTCATATGTCAGTCCAGCCAGCCCTGGAATCAGTTTGGTGAACCTTCGCTGCACTCCCTCAATAGCAAGAACGTCCTTCCTCAGATTGGGAGACCAAAACTGAACACAATATTCCAGGTGAGGCCTCAGCAAGGCCCTGTACAACTGCAGTAAGACCTCCCTGCTCCTATACTCAAATCCCCTAGCTATGAAGGCCAACATACCATTTGCCTTCTTCACTGCCTGCTGTACCTGCATGCCAAGTTTTAATGACTAATGAACCTTGACACCCAGGTCTCGTTGCACCTCCCCTTTTCCTAATCTTCCGCCATTCAGATAATATTCTGCCTTCGTGTTTTTGCCCCCAAAATGGATAACCTCACATTTATCCACATTATACTGCATCTGCCATGCATTTGCCCACTCACCTCACCTGTACAAGTCACACTGCGCCTCTTAGCATCCTCCTCACAGCTCACACCACCACCCAGTTTAGTGTCATCTGCAAACTTGGAGATATTACACTCAATTCCTTCATCTAAATCGTTAATGTATATTGTAAATAGCTGGTGTCCCAGCACGGAGCCCTGCGGCACTCCACTAGTCACTGCCTGCCGTTCTGAAAGGACCCGTTTATCCCGACTCTCTGCTTCCTGTCTGCCAACCAGTTCTCTATCCACGTCAGTACATTACCCCCAATACCATGTGCTTTTATTTTATACACCAATCTCTTGTGTGGGACCTTGTCAAAAGCCTTTTGAAAGTCCAAATACACCACATCCACTGGTTCTTCCTTGTCCATTCTGCTAGTTACATCCTCAAAAAATTCCACAAGTTTCGTCAAGCATGATTTCCCTTTCATAAATCCATGCTCACTTGGACCGATCCTGTCACTGCTTTCCAAATGCGCTGCTATTTCATTCTTAAAGATTGATTCCAACATTTTCCCCACTACTGATGTCAGGCTAACCGGTCTATAATTCCCCATTTTCTCTCTCCCTCCTTTTTTAAAAAGTGGTGTTGCATTAGCTACCCTCCAGTCCATAGGAACTGATCCAGAGTCGATAGACTGTTGGAAAATGCTCACCAATGCATCCACTATTTCTAGGGCCACTTTCTTACGTACTCTGGGATCAGGCCCTGTGGATTTATCAGCCTTCAATCCCATCAATTTCCCTAACACAATTTCCTGCCTAATAAGGATATCCTTCAGTTCCTCCTTCTCACTAGATCCACTGTCCCCTTGTACATCCGGAAGGTTATTTGTGTCTTCCTTCATGAAGACAGAACCGAAGTATTTGTTCAATTGGTCTGCTATTTCTTTGTTCCCCATTATAAATTCACCTGAATCCGACTGCAAGGGACCTACGTTTGTCTTCACTAATCTTTTTCTCTTCACATATTTATGGAAGCTTTTGCAGTCAGTTTTTATGTTCTCTGCAAGCTTCCTCTCATACTCTATTTTCCCCCTCTTAATTAAACCATTAATCCTCCTTTGTTGAATTCTAAATTTCTCCCAGTCCTCAGGTGTGTTGCTTTTTCTAGCCAATTTATATACCTCTTCCTTGGTTTTAACACTATCCTTAATTTCCCTTGTTAGACACGGTTGAGCCACCTTCCCCATTTTTTTTTTCTCCAGACAGGGATGTACAATTGCTGAAGTTCATCCATGTGATCTTTAAATATTTGCCATTGCCTTTAAGTGTCCTTTGCCAGTCTATTCTAGCCAATTCACGCCTCATACCGTCGCAGTTATCTTTCCTTAAGTTCAGGACCCTAGTTTCCGAATTAACTGTGTCACTCTCCATCTTCATAATCCAGTTGTTACCTTTTCTTAGCCGCATGTGCAGTGATCCTAATAAGGTGCTCAATTTAAGTAGGAAGTTACCGAAGTAGTTGAGTAGACCCAGGAACGAACGCAGCTCCGTCACATTCTGCGGCTTGGGTGCATTCTTGATGGCCTTGGTTTTTGCGTCCGTGGACCTGATGCCCTCAGCAGCAATTTTCCTCCCCAGGAATTCGACCTCTGGTGAAGACGCACTTCGAGCGTTTCAGTCTGAGTCCCACTTTGTCCAGACGATGTAGAACCTCTTCCAGGTTTTTCAGATGTTCCTCGGAGTTACGACCTGTGATCAGGATGTCATCTTGGAACACAACGGTTCTGTGAACGGACTTCAGTAGACTCTCCATGTTCCTCTGAAATATTGCTGCAGCCGAGCGAATTCTAAAAGGGCACCTGTGATAAATAAACAGTCCTTTATGTGTGTTAATGCACGTAAGTCTCTTCGACGTCTCGACCAGCTCCTGTGTCATGTAGGACGACGTCAAGTCCAGTTTGGTGAACAACTTCCCCCGGCTAACGTTGCAAACAAGTCATCATTCTTCGGTAACAGGTACTGATCGTGTTTCAAAACCCTTGTTGATCGTAGCCTTGTATTCTCCACAGATTCTGACTATGCCATCACTTTTCAGCACAGAAAACAATGGGGCTGGCCCATTCATTAAATTCAACCAGTGATATGATCCCTCCACGCTGGAGTCTGTCCAGTTCGAATTCGACTTTCTCCCTCATCATATACGGAACTGCCCGAGCTTTATGATGGACAGGTCTTGCATCAGAGTCCACGTGGATCTGCACCTTGGCTCCTATGAAGTTGCTGATCTCTGGTTCGAACACCGAGGGGAACTTGCTCAGTACTTGGGCACATGTATCTTCCTCCGACGACAATGCCTTGATGTCATTCCAGTCGCATCTGATTTTTTTTTAAGCCAGTTCCTGCTGAACAGCATTGTGCCATTGCCTGGGTAACTCATGAACTGCACCGTCATACGACACTTTAATTGTGGCACTGCCAATCACCATTATGAGTTCTTTGGTGTACGTGCGCAACTTGGCATTGACTGGACTCAGCCTGGGCCTCACAGCCTTAGTATCCTACAGCTTGTCGAATACCCTCTGGCTCATTATCTGTCATGTATTCAACCAGCAATGTAACCCATGTATAATCTGACCTAAGTTGTACACTGTGAGAACAATGACCACTAGGTGGTGAACTTGTGGGAGACACTCCTAACCTGGACCTTCAGATATAAAAGGGGAAGCTTCACCCACTTCCTGCATCACTTACGGCACCACCCTGGCCTTGTGGTGTACTGGCCTGGCGTCCGGGTTTATGTGAATCACTACCTTGGCCCCCATGAAAGTGCCAATGCCGGGTTGAAATAATGAGTCAAATTTCTCCAGGATCTGTGAGCATGATACTCGCTCCACAGAGGAAATTGCATTGACATCGCCCCATTTCCAGTTCATGACAGCAAGCCAACTCCTCCCCAGTAGTGCGGGACCGTCCCCTGGGACAACCCAGAGTGGCAACCTGTTCTCCGAATCTTTGTGGGTCACGACTACCGTGGCGCTGCCTAGCACCGGAATGATCTCCTTTGTGTATGTCCGTAGCTGTGCGTCAATCGGCGATAATTTTGGCCTCCTGGCCTTGGACGCTCACAACTTTTCGAACTGTTTGATACCCATCAGGGACTGGCTGGCCCCCGTATCTAGCTCCATTGATACTGGGATGCCATTGAGGAGCACTTTCATCATTATCGGCGGCGTCCTGGTGTATGAATGTATACGTGCTCCACATGAACTTGCTGAACTTCAGCTCCCAGCAATTTCCCCCAGCGTTCATTTCTGCAATTTCTGCAGGTATTTTGCTCATCTCTGCAAACTCCAGCTAAGTGTGTGCCTCCACACCTCCAACATGAGCTGCTGTTGGAAACAAAAGGTCCCTTGCCAGTCGATCGTCCCTGACTGCCCCTGTTTTAGTCCTTGAGTGCGCCATTAACAGGTGTTGATGGCCCCATTACTGGCCGCATTGTCCCTTGCAATGGCGTGAATCGCCATTCAGCTTGCCATTGTCTCTGTAGAACTCCCCCTCTGGGTTCGACTACATGTTGGGGCATGCCCGATTGCCCTTGTCTGCCTAGAGAACTGTGTGCTGCTTTAACAATGTTGAATCTCTGTCCCAACCATTCCTTAACACTGTACCTCTCGTCTGTTCTGCTAGTGGCCATGCACGCAGTGTACAACTTAGGTCAGGTTATACATGGGTTGCATTGCTGGTTGAATACATGACATTATCGATTGACTTGCCCCGTGTCCAGTTCCATCGATACCGACACCCCATTAAATTTCACGTTGATCATTATCGGTTTGCTCTTAGTTAGGAATGAGTACAGTCCATACACTTCCTCCTCTGGTATCTCAGATTGCATATCCAGATCCGCGGTAGTCTGACCATCATCCTCCACATGATGTGTCGTAGCACGCTTGCTCATCTGCGGACACTTGCGCTGGAGATGCCCCACTCTCAGACAGCCTTTGCAACTATATTGCTTAAATTGACACTGCTGGTGCCGGTGATTTTCCCCACAACGCTAACACGGAGAGATCGGATGCATTCCCATTGGTGGACTTTGGGCAGCCACAGATTTCACGTATGCAGTCGGGTAGGCCCTGCCATGTGCCGCTCTGCCGAACGCCGAATCGATCACATTTACAGTACTTACCGAGTTTTGATTTTTCACTGATATCTGCTTTATCCGTCGTCATGCATGACTGAGCAATCGTGATGGCCCTGTTCAAGTCCAATGGCTCCACCGCCAGTCGTTTACGCAGGATCACCTTGTGGTTGATGCCGATTACAAAGAAGTCCCGCAGCATGTCTGCCAACACAGCCCCGAACTTATACGGTCCCGCTAGACATCTCAGGTAGGCAACGAATTCCGCCGCATACTGGCTCTCTGAGTGAACGTGCGTGTAAAATCTGTATCTCGAGATGATGTCGTCGTCTGGCTCAAGGTGGTCCTGTACCAGTGTACACAATTCTTCATACATCTTCTCTGTTGGACTCACAGGCAGGAGTAGATTCTTTCAGACCATAAATTTTGGACTGCCAACCATGAGGACCACCGATTTGCGTCGCCATTTTGTTGGCCACTAAGAACTGGCTCAAACGGCTCACAAAGTCTGCCCAATCTTCTCCTTCCACAAATCACTCCAACAATCCAATTGTGCTCATTTTTGCATGTAGCGGTTCTTGTTGCCTCGTCGCCAAATGTTGTGTATGCAATAACTGTTAGACTGAGTACTGTTTAACTCCAAGAGGTATGACCTTGGCTCTGCTTTGTTGAGGCCCAAAATGACTCATATACAAAATGGCTGGCCTTTTATACTTGGGCTGCACACACGTGCGTGCAGCCCAATGGCCTCCAACAGTGACACCATCTCGTGGCTAGTGATCCCAAAAGTACATACATGACGCCCCTAGAGTCCAAAAATCTATCTATCTCAGCCATGAATATATTCAGAGACCCAGTATCCACAGCCCTCTGGGCAGAGATTTCCAAGGATTCATAACCCTCTGAGTGAAGAAATTCCTCCTCTTCTCTGTCTTAAATGGCCAACCCCTTATCTTGAGACTGTGCCCCCTAGTTCTAGACACTCTAGCCAGGGGAAACAACCTCTCAGCATCTACCCTGTCAACCGCCTTCAGAATCTTGTATATTTCAATGAGATCACCTCTCATTCTTCTAAACTCCAGAGAGTATAGGCCCATTCTACACAATCCCTCATCATAGGACAGCCCTCTCAGCCCAGGAATCAATCTAATGAGCCTCCGTTGTACCGCCTCCAAGGCAAGTGTATCCTTCCTTCGATAAGGAGACCAAACCTGTGCACAGTACAGCAGGTGTTTCTCACCAAGGTCCTGTACAATTGTAGCAAGACTTCACTACTCTTATACTCCAACCCCCTTGCAATAAAGGACACGATGCCACTTGCCTTCCTTATTGCTTGCTGTTCCTGCATGCTAGCTTTCTGTGTTTCTTGCACAAGAACACCCAAATCTCTCTGAACACCAACATTTAAAAGTTTCTCACTTTTTAAAAAATATTCTGTTGTTCTATTCTTCCTAGCAAAGTGAATAACTTCACATTTCCCCACATTAAGCAGACAACCATTAGGTCAGGCAGCCAGGGGCGGATTGGCTCCCCCAAAAGCGTATGGGATTCTCACAGAGAAAAGGGAGGCACTGATAATACATTCATGGGGAAACTCAGGGTATCTCCCAATTTCCCCCATGACCAGTCCGCCCCTGTACATACCATAGAAGGAATTCCGCTTCCCAGTGCAAACTGACCACCAAACATTGTCTCAGACAAAAAATACAAAGAACAGGCTTATTTCAGAACACTGGACTTCATATCATGAGTTGGCTTTACTGTGCGTGTATATATTTATAGCAAGTGTTTCTTGTAACCACAGCGCCTGTCTCTGGTGCTGCTCTGTGCCTGTTCTTAAATCTATGCTGTCGCTGGGTGGAGGTGATATACCTGAGGGCCAGGAACGCCACTAGTGCATGGATGTGTTGTGGTATCGTGAGCCTTTTGGAACTGAGGTGACTCTCATCGCAGGGCTTCTGAGCCCCATAAGGATTCTTCTTCAGGCTGCTTCGCCGCTGCTGGTCCTCTATACAGATACTGACATGAACAATCAACTGAGGGGACCTGGTTAGAAAGGTCAGATGGGCTGACATCAGGAGAGCGTATGGCATTCTAACGGCAGATTCTAACCACATCACGTCCTGGGTCCTGGAACCGAGTGCCTGCTGGTTAGCAGAAATGAAAACCTGATGGGATCAGTTAGATCCTGCAGACCCTGAGAGATGCTGCTCTGAATCTCTTGAAAGCCAGCTTCTAGGATCACATGTTCCCCCAAGGCCTGAAGACAATGGTCAGAGCATCCTTGTAGGATATACTGATTGGTTTGAAGACCTGCCTGTCAGAGGATAGATGCATATTTTTCTGATTTGTTTATTCCAATGCTCCCCCAGCACTCTCCTGCTCCATGTTCCATAAACTTCAGCTCATCCAAAATTCTGCTGTTCATATCCTATTCCACACCACGCCTCACTCACCCATCACCCTCATATCTCTTTCTTTGATCCAGTGACCATTTTTCCCTTTGCCTCTGTCAAGCACCTTGAGACATTTTTTATTATGTTAAATTGCTATATAATTGCAAGTTGTCATTGGTATAAACTGAATGATTAAAATAAGCACTATTAAAAAATGCAAGGCACTTTCCTTTTGATCATTCTGTCTTTTGCACATTTTCTCTCTTATCTATTTATATTATTTTAACATTTTTCTAATTATAAAAATTTCTAACATTTATTGGCCCTGAAATTGCGGTCGGCAGTATAGTTAAGGAGTACGCTACTGACCTCCGAAAGAAATCCGCACTTACCTGGTGTGAGGCCCTTTCGAAAACCTGTGTTGTTTCGCTACATGGTTGTGCGCAGTGTAGTGGCCCACGGACCCCAGGGGCGCACTGTGTGTAAGTGTATCTCGGATCACGCGGGGCGGTGCCACCAACCAGGAAACAGAAATCTCCGATGCCCAACATCAATCAAATTTTAAATTCACATATTACACCATTTGTCTGATTCATGGGACAACAGTGGTAGTCCATAATAATCAAGTAAACATGGTCTATTCACAATGTGGAAATGTAGTGATTTTTCCCCCCAATCTTCAATTAAATGCACTGATATGACAGTCCTGCTTAACTTAACTTAAATCTTGTAGTTCTGAGGAAGTTGATCATGACATGCAGTCAAACCCATTCACTGAACTTCATAGCCCTGTAAAACATACCATTTCAGCAAAGCATATGGTAAAATAAACACGGATCCCTTTTTGAGCTCTAAAGCTGCTGTGTTGATGCTTCACCATCATCCCCCCCTCCCCTTACGCTATGCAAACAGGCTCCTGCGCCTGTTTGCACCAGCCATAATATTTTCCTGCATAATTGTTAGGCAGTTGGTGGGCAATTAGTCCAACTCTGCGCCAACAATGAGGATTGACAATGGCAGCGGATAATCTGTCAAGTCAGAACTTGACAGATTGCAAGTTCGGGATTTAGCACATGAAATCCCAAACTTGCAGTCAATTTCAAAGGCGGATTGATGGCGTAATCCGGCACAGATACAATGGGCTAAATGGCCTCCTTCTGTGCCGTAAATTTCTATGATTCTATCAAAAGCCATCATACCAACCGCAAATTCTGCCCTATTAATTGTTTTCTTTTTAAAAAGTTTGAAGCTTTTTACTTACTTGACCCCTCATCTGCATCGTTGATACGGTTAACTCTTCACTTTATTATTTTTACATAGTATGATTTATAATGGAACGATTTTCCTTATCAACAGTGCTTCAGTAATACTTTTACACATAAAACTGTATCTTGTTCACAAAGACTATTATGTTTTCCTTTAAAAGAAACCAAGATTATTCCCTCACTGGCACACTCTGATCTACCATCTCTGATGTTAAAAAGCACATGAAGTCTCTCTGTCTAATAGACAAACCATATAAAATACTTCCTGTAGCAGAGTCTTCACTATAGCACACTTGTTCTGTGGATCCCAAAAGAACCAGTACACACATGATTTTAATGGCATAAACTGTTCATGCACATATGGCATTGGGGGTGAGTGGCAGGCAATGCTTTGTGAGCTGAATTAGCAGGAAGTCGTGGTCTTCAACAGCTTGACAGCAGATCTTGAAATATGATTGGTTCAGTTTCACAGATGATTGGCCTCAATAATGTGTGTCACTGAACCTGACCTTCAGTAACCTCGCAAGGCAAAGAGGGAATAGATGGAATGAATTATTTGAGGCTGCTCAGTCTGGGCTACACTGTCCTTTCATGAAGGACAAGTGCATTTTTAGACAGACTTTTAAAACAAAGGATATGCATTATCTCTTTAATATTTTAATTAAAATGTTTAGAATTGTGAAAGAAAATTGAACCAAATGCTCTTTTACTTTTTTTTCAGATAAATGGACCTCTAAAAGAAACAAAATTTGTGTTGTTTGATCTTAAAGCTGGTGAATCATACCAGACCCAAGTTCGGTGCAGACCCCAGTACTCAGGCCACTGGAGCTCATGGAGTTCATGGAGTGAGATAATCACTATACCACCTGGACAAACTAAAGGTACGAGTGGCAGGGGTTTATTTCAATTCTTATGTTTATTTTAAACTGTAAATAGTCAGCTTTAAAGATGTTTGAAATAAAATTATGAAAATAGGAGGAAAAAAAGTGAATGCAACAAATCAAATGTTCACTTTGTACATAACAGAACTCCATCTCTCTCTCAACAAAAGTAGGGAGTTTGGCAAACAGTAAGGAGGACTGTAAGAAGCTTCAGGGGGAAATAGACAGGTTAAAAGGACAGGGCAGACAGGTAGCAGATGCAATTTAATGAGAGTTGGAAGGAAAATCAAGGTATACACTCAATGGAAAGATGTTGAAGGATGTGGTTGAACCAAATGCAGTAATCAACCATGTAGCATTCGACAGAGATAGGAATACTTTTAGTCACTTCGAACTGGCTGGCTGGAGGGACTCAAATAAGGAATTTTGGGTGAGGTGAGTACAAATTTTAAAAGAAAGGAGCAGACTAGATTTAAGTTTGTGAGAAGAGAATGATTAAGGATAGACTTTTTAAATGGGGGAGATAATAATGACAGTTTTAGGAAGGGTGGGAGCAGTGTGCTAGAAGAAAGAGAGAAATTGTCAACGTTAGCGAGCAATAGACTCAGGGCAAGAAGAGCCAGAACTTTCAATAAATAAAGGTTGATTCACCGAATATGGTCACCTGCCTCTTCATCCCCACACACTCCCACAAAGTGTCTCACTTTCCATGACTTCTGCCAAGGTCCTTCATAAGTCAAAAGTTTACATTTCCCCTGCCATCCTCCAACTCCAAAAATGTTGAAAGCAGACCCAGAAATAGACTCACATCTCTGTGATCAAGCTATCTTTACTTTAAACAACATTCACCAAGAAGTGACAATAAAATCAATGATGTCTTACTGCAACTATTGCTTAAAACCATTACTATCTTTGGTGCTAGCTTTACCCTACTTCCTAATCTACCTATAAAATGCTCCCTGATTGAGATGAGGTTAAGTACTAGTGGCTCGGATGGATCACTGCGAGCCTTAGAGTGCTGAGGTGATTCCTTTCTCAGAGTTGCTGTTGTCCCAGAGGGTGTAGCTTCCGGCAGTCTGGCGCTTGCAGCAGCAAGGGGTACGGGTCCCGTATCTGAAGCTCTCTAATATAAAGGCATTGAGGAGATGTTAAGGAAGTGCCACTGTCCAGAGAGACAGTGACATCTGTGCCTACTACTTGCAGCCCACTGGTACTGGGCACAATTTCTAAGGTGCCACTGGTTGTTGTCATGACGGAATAGTCCTAACCGTGTATGGGAAGCTGTGGAAAGTATTCTATTCATAACATCTATTGCAGCACTGTTGGCTTTCATTCGGAAGCCGCCATTGCTCTTCGAAGCTCTGCCTGGTATCTTCATGCTGCAGAAATCTTTTGTGCAGTCACAGACTCCAGGATGTTTTGCAGGTGATGAGAAACTCCTGTACCGTATGCAGATGCAAATAGTTACTCCTTCCACTTATTCATTATCTCAACCATATGCATAAAAACCATCTCTACTGCTTCCACATAAGATCGGTGCCCCAAAAGAATTATTCTTTTGAAAACTGGATCCGTGAAATCTGTGTCTATTTCTCCTCTTCCATGTAGGAACGGCACTATCCCTCTCTTCCACTCCCAAGTCCTCATTCTCACCAGTGACTCACCCAGTTACAACCCTTCTGATTGTCTGTCTAATTCCTCATAAGTTGCTGTCTCTGCGCTGGTGTTTATCCAGGGAAGATGCCAGGAAGGAGTTGTTGAAAATGTGGAAACAGTTGTGGATCTGAAAGTGCCCAGGTAGTCACCAGAGTGACTGACCTCTTCCTTCAGGGAAATACAGTAGAGCATGTTTAGCTGTGCAGTGTCATTTTCCTTTGAAGAAATATTAAAGATAAACTATTAAATACATAATAGTTTGGTTTATGAAATGAGGTATTCATAAATTCCAACAAAGTTTGAAAAATATTTGCAAAAAGTCATGGGGAAGATGAGGAGATTTTTTTTTTAGGCAGCAAATTGTTATGAACTGGAATACATTGCCTAAAAGGATGGTGGAAGCAGATTCACGTGTAACTTTCAAAAGAGAATTGGATATACGGTATACTTAAAAAGGAAACATTTGCAGTGCTATATTAAAACTGCAGGGGAGCAGAACTAATTGATGGCACTTTCAGAGAGCCGGCACAGGCATGTGCTGTATGATTCTATGATTCTATGATTTATATGTCTAAATGTCACAACATAGTGCTCCTAGTATGAAGCCTCATTCAGTGCGAGGACAGATTGGGTAATTGAGCATGGAGGCCAATTTGCCCAAATTATGGAACTTACAATCTCCTGACTATTAATTCAAATGACCAAACATAGGGAACACCATAAATTGGGTGCCCTAATTTCAATGCCTAATCGACCACTCTGTCTTTGTGTCGAGCGAGGTTCTATACTAGGGTTAGATGAAGAAGGGCTCATGTGGAGCATAAATGCCAGCATAGATCAGTTGGGCTGAATGGTTTGTTTCTGTGCTGTAGACTTAATGTAATTCTATGTAATACTAACTCATAACATTTACCTCATAGACACAAAAAATAATAACTGTCTAAATGTTTATTTTTTGTTATGCAGAGATGAATGTGTCATTGGGTCTGATAGCCAGCTTCATTATATTGATCGTAGGCCTGGGTGCTGCTGTATGCCTAAGGAAAAGGTAAAACTGAAGATTATCTCTAATATAGATTGCTGACGCAAAAACCCAGCAAACAAGTACCTGAAGTACCTGGAACATAGCAACATTCTTGTAGGTACTGTGAGGATGACTAAGAGGCCTAATCTACAGTTATGATTTATTAGTTTAACAGAAACCAAATGCTGGCTCTGAAATTCTGGCCGGAGGCTTCCTTCAGACGAATGCCTCCGACCCGAAATTTTTCTACGAATGTACCTGGTGGACCCAGAGGCACCTTCGATTCCAGTCGGTGGTCTTCTTTTCCCGCGTATCACAGCCCGCCCACATCTTGGAGATATGGGACGGAGAAGCTGGTGTCACGTAGGCCTGGACAACCAGAGTACAGTATTCACATTGATAGTAATGAGAACTCCGATTTTACGAGTTCCCATTACTATCAATGAGAATAATCCCCTAAAACACCGAAACACAACATAATATATTAAAAAAAACACCTCACATATTTAAAATTAATTGAAATTAAAGTTAATTAAATGTTTTAGAAAAAAATATATTTTTGGGATTATTTTTTTAATGTGTTTTAATAGGGTTTAAAACAAACTTATCTAATGGGCACGGTTTTTACTATAAAATGTGTATTTAAATGTTATATTTATGTTTTAAGAGGCTATGCGCCTGCTTTTGCCAGGTGTAAAAGTTTCAAGGACATTCGCTGGGCAAGTGATGGGCAAACAGCCCAATCTCGCCTGCGCGGATGTCCTTCTCCCGGGGATGCGGAAGATCTGTCGAGATATCTTGACAGATCGGAAAAGCCGGTTTTTGGCGCATGCGCATTGTGCGCTGAAAACCGGCTTTTGCGAGGCCTCACTGGGTCCATGTGCATTTCATACGGACCCGGCGAGGCTGGGATTTCACGTCCAATGTATAGTGACCATCACATTGGACCATTGTGTAATATGGCCATAGGGGGTCAAGCCATCCATGGGTTGTGTATTGAGCTTGCTGGTGCTCACCAGTGTTGACCATGCCAGAGTTTGTAGGGCCAGTGGGAGGACACTTCATTACCATAGTAAAGGCGTCACTTTGGACACATCACTGATGCACTGGTGCCTGCTGCCCATGGGGGCTGGCACCCCAGCCATGGCCTCGTCAGACTCCTTGGCAAAGGGGCCAATCTATTGAAACAAAATGTTTACATTCTCTTCTTCAGGGGTCCAGCCCACTTACCTGGCCTGGGCCATACCAGTGAGATCGATATCAAACCTTGTGGAGGCCGGTATACCTCACCTTAATTGGCATACCTGCCTCCAATGATTCTCTGGATTCCAACATTGCCTGAGATACAGAAACTCCTGGAGTAGGCAGTCCTGCCAACGGCATTTCCCCCTGATTGTTAGAGGACAGACTGAGTTTCCACTGGGGTCCTGACACTGTTCTTTTTGGGGTGGGTGGGGGAGCGTGGTTCCGCTGGTCGCCCACTAGAATTATAGTGGGAGACTGGAGGAATCTGCAAAGAATCTCAGTGCCATTTTGTTTAAGGATGAGCACTGGATTGAACTGAAAATGAACGTGACAAAAGGACCTTGTTTTACTTGTTGATATCAGAATCCGATGAGTTGGGCCCACTTTAGGTTTCAGAGAGCAGACTTCCATTCTGTCCATCTAGGATGCACTCAAATTCAGATGCCAGAGGTAAAAGTTCAGTGAGATAACTCACTACATCAGCCAATTCTTCCAACCCCAAGATAGAGCCACTTACTTGACAATTAGTTCTTTCGAGCTAATGATACCATAAACCCACAAAACATAAACGTGGGCAAACTTATGACAACATTCTGATTAAAATTGTTGTGTAACTGTAAAGCATGCACTCTCATGTTCCGCCACCAGGGAGCGCATCCCGTGAAGTCCAAGGGATCCCAGTATCCCTTGGGAGCACTGTATATAAGCCGGCCCCTAAGGCCTGTTCCTCACTCTGGATTGCCTTAATAAAGACTGAGGTCACTGTTACTTTAACCTCCCTGTGTGCAGTCTCATCTGTGTTCGGAACATAACAACTGGCGACGAGTATATGAATCCAACGCAAAGATGCAGCAAACTGTGGGCATCCTGGAGAAGTTCTCGGAGGGTGAGGACTGGGAAGCCTATGTCGAATGACTAGACCAGTACTTTGTAGCCAACGAGCTGGACGGAGAAGGAAGCGCTGCAAAAAGGAGAGCGGTCCTCCTCACGGTCTGCAGGGCACCGGCCTCATGAAGAATCTTCTGGCTCCGGTGAAACCCACAGATAAGTCATATGAGGAGCTGTGTACACTGGTTCTGGAGCATCGTAACCCAAGGGAGAGCGTGCTGATGGCGAAGTATCGGTTCTATACGTGCCAGCGATCTGAAGGTCAGGAAGTGGCGAGCTATGTCGCCGAGCTAAGTCGACTTGCAGGACAATGTGAGTTTGATGGCTACCTGGAGCAAATGCTCAGAGACTTTTTTGTACTGGGCATTGGCCACGAGATCATCCTACGAAAACTTTTGACTGTAGAGACACCGACCCTCAGTAAGGCCATTGCGATAGCACAGGCGCTAATGTCCACCAGTGATAACACCAAACAAATCTCTCAGCACACAAGTGCTAGCAATGTTCATAAATTAACTGGAACTGTTTTTGCGAGCAGAAATGTACAGGGCAGAAGCCACGAGTCTGCAACTGCCAGTAGGCCTCAGGTGCCCCAGATGACTGAGAGTCCATAGCAAAGGATGAATGCAAGGCAATTCACACTTTGTTGACGTTGTGGAGGCTTCCATTCAGCCTATTCATGCCGCTTCAAAGGGTATGTTTGCAAGAGCTGTGGAACAATGCAGCACCTCCAACGAGCTTGCAAACGAGCTGCAAGCTCTGCAAAACCTGCTAACCACCACGTGGCAGAGGAAGATCAGTCCATGGTGGATCAAAGCAATTTCGAGCCTCAGAAAAAGGACGCAGATGCTGAAGTACACGGAGTGCACACATTTTCGACGAAATGTCCACCTATAATGCTAAACGTAAAAGTGAATGGCTTACCCGTAGCCATGGAACTGGACACTGGCACTAGCCAATCCATCATGAGTAAAAAGATGTTTGAGAGACTGTGGTGCAACAAGGCACTCAGACCAGCCCTGAGCCCCATCCACACGAAACTGAGAACGTACACCAAAGAGCTTATCACTGTCCTGGGCAGCGCCATGGTCAAGGTGCATGAACTGCCACTCTGGATTGTCCCGGGCGATGGCCCCACGCTGCTTGGAAGGAGCTGGCTGGGCAAAATCCGCTGGAACTGGGATGACATCCGAGCGCTATCACATGTCGATGAGGCCTCATGTATCCAGGTTCTTAACAAATTTCCTTCCCTTTTTGAGCCAGGCATGGGAAACTTTTCCGGAGCGAAGGTGCGGATCCACTTGGTCCCAGAGGCATGACCCATTCACCACAAGGCGCGAGCGGTACCTCACATGATGAGGGAGAGAGTGGAAATTGAGCTGGACAGGCTTCAACACGAGGGCATCATCTCCCAGTGGAATTCAGCGAATGGGCCAGCCCAATTGTTCCAGTACTCAAAAGTGATGGCACGGTCAGGATTTGTGGTGATGAGAAAGTAACTATTCATCGTTTCTCGCTACAGGACCAATACCCGCTACCTAAGGCAGACGACCTATTTGCAATGCTGGCAGTAGGCAACACGTTCACCAAGCTCGACCTGACTTCGGTTTACATGACGCAGGAGCTGGAGGAGTCTTCGAAGGGCCTCACCTGCATCAACACGCACAAGGGACTGTTCATCTACAATAGATGCCCGTTTGGAATTCGGTCGGCTGCAGCGATCTTCCAGAGAAGCATGGAGAGCCTACTCAAGTCGGTACCATGCATGGTGGTTTTTCAGGACGACATATTGGTCACGGTTCGGGACACCGTCGAGCACCTACAAAACCTGGAGGAGGCCCTCCAGCGACTGGATCACATAGGGCTGCGGCTGAAGAGGTCGAAATGCGTCTTCATGGCAACAGAAGTGGAGTTTTTGGGGAGAAAGATCGTGGCGGACGGCATTCGGCCCACAACCTCTATCTTGGCCTCTATCAGGAATGGGCCCAGACCACAGAACATCACGGAGCTGCGGTTGTTCCTGGGACTCCTCAACTATTTTGGTAACTTACTACCGGGGTTAAGCACCCTCTTAGAGCCCCTATATGTGTTATTGTGCAAATTTGAGAACTGGGTATGGGAAAAAAACAAGTAATTGCTTTTGAGAAAGCCAGAAACATTTTATGCTCCAACAAGCTGCTTGTATTGTATAACCCGTGTAAAAGACTTGTGCTCGCATGTGATGCGTCGTCGTACGGAGTCGGGTGTGTATTCCAACAAGCTAACGTTGCGGGGAAGTTGCAACCTGTCGCCTATGGCTCCAAGAGCTTGTCTAAGGCCGTAAGGGCCTACAGCATGAATGAGAAAAGAGGCATTAGCGTGTGTGTTCAGGGTAAAGAAAATGCATCAGTACCTGTTTGGTCTCAAATTTGAGCTGGAAACCGTTCACAAGCCCCTCATATCCCTGTTCGCTGAAAACAAAGGGATAAATACTAATGCCTCAGCCCGCATACAAAGGTGGGCACTCACGCTATCAGCGTATAACTATACCATCCGCCACAGGCTAGGCACCGAGAACTGTGCGGATGCTCTCAGTCGGCTACCATTGCCCACCATGGGGGTGGAAATGGCGCAGCCTGCAAACTTGTTGATGGTGGCGCAGCCCGCAGACTTGTTGATGGTCATGGAGGCGTTTGAAAATGATAAATCACCTGTCATGGCCTGCCAGATTAGGACTTGGACCAGCCAAGATCCTCTGCTGTCCCTAGAAAAAAAACTGTGTATTGCATGGGAGCTGGGCCAGCAACTCAGTTGAAATGCAAGAGCTAATCAAGTAATTCCAGCAGCTGTCCATTCAGGCAGACTGCCTGTTGTGGGGTAACCGCTTAGTGCTACCCAAAAGGGCAGGGAGACGTTCATCTCGGATCTCCACAGCACACACCCGGGTATAGTAATGATGAAAGCAATAGCCACATCCCACGTGTGGTGGCCCGGTATCGACTCTGACTTGGAGTCCTGTATACGGCAATGCAGCGTATGTGCTCAGTTGAGCAACGCGCCCAGAGAGGCATCACTAAGTTTGTGCTCCTGGCCCTCCAGACCATAGTCGAGGATCCATGTCGACTAAGCGGGCCCGTTTCTCGGTAAAATGTTCCTGGTGGTGGTGGATGCTTTTTCAAATTGGATTGAATGTGAAATAATGTCGGGAAGCTCCGCCACCGCCACCATTGAAAGCCTGAGGGCCATGTTTGCCACCCACAGCCTGCCTGACATACTGGTGCCGAATTTAAAGAATTCATGACCCACAATGGGATCAAACATGTCACCTCGGCCCCGTTTAAACCAGCCTCCAATGGGCAGGCAGAGTGGGCAGTGCAAACAATCAAACAGAGCCTTAAACGAGTCACAGAAGGCTCACTCCAAACCCGCCTGTCCCAAGTACTGCTCAGCTACCGCACAAGACCCCACTCGCTCACAGGGGTGCCTCCGGCTGAGCTACTCATGAAAAGGACACTTAAAACCAGACTCTCACTGGTTCACCCCAACCTGCATGATCAGGTAGAGAACAGGCGGCAGCAACAAAATGTAAACGATGGTCGCGCCGCTGTGTCACGGGAAATTGATCTGAATGACCCTGTGTATGTGCTAAACTATGGACATGGTCCCAAGTGGGTGTTTGTAGTCAAACTAGTCAATGGACAAATTTGCAGAAAGCACCTGGACCAAACGAGGCTGCGGTTCACAGACTGCCCTGAACAACCCACAGCAGACACCACCTTTTTCGAGCCCACGACACACAGCCAAAGGATTAACGACACCACCCCAGACCAGGAAATCGAACCCATCACGAGCAACAGCCCAGCAAGGCCAGACTCACCCAGCAGCCTTGCAGGGCCAACAACACGCCAGTCCAGCGAGGGCACAGCCAACACACCAGTACAGACATTTGTACTGAGGCAGTCCACCAGGGAAAGAAAGGCTCCTGACCGCCTCACCTTGTAAATAGTTTTCACTTTGACTTTGGGGGGGAGTGATGTGTATCTGTAAAGCATGCACTCCCATGTTCCGCCACCAGAGAGCGTATCCCCTGAAGTCTCAAGGGATCCCAGCATCCCTTGGGAGCACTGTAGAAAAGCTGGCCCCTAAGGCCTGTTCCTCACTCTGGAGTGTGTTAACAAAGAGTGAGGTCACTGTTACTTTAACCTCCCTGTATGCAGTCTCATGTGTTAGGAACACAACAAAAATGTTATCAGTTTAATGGGCAAAAATAATATTTATTCATTATACATAAGGGAGTGAAAATATAGGAATAAAGATGAGGCGATATTAAAAGTTAGAGCACTCGTGAGTGGCACAGGAGTGAAGGGATGCACGTTTGATCCTGCACTCCATTGAGCTCCTGATTTTGTACTGTTTTGAGGAGGCATTGAGCCGAAGCAAATCTTTCACCACAGAGTGGCCAGAGCAATCAAATGAATTTGGAGCTTATCACTCAACTACTTTCACAACAGTCCACAGGTGGCTAAGAGTTGCATCCATGCTGGTCTAGCAGCAGTTTATGTAAAAGGTGCATGGCACAGAAGAAAGCAGAAGGGGAGAAAAACGTGGGGGAAAATTAGAGGGCAGTGTTCTCTCACAGAAATGAGGAAAAAGTCATTGGATTCATCCTGCATTTGTGACCCTATTTCAGAACCTGCACTGACCATTTTCATCTCCCCTTCCTATTATGTTAAATGCACACTGTCAGGAATTTTAAGACACAAGTGGGGGTGAAATTGGTCTTCAGCGATAGCGCAAAACAGTGATAGGGAATCTGCAGCCTGTTTTACAACCACCCGATTTTCTTTCCATTGACTTAAATGGAAATGAAAATCAAGAGAGATGTGTAATGGGCGGCTGAATCATTATCGCTCATTTTACACGAACACCCAAAATTACCCCCAGTGGTTTTATGCAAAAGTGGTTGAAAGTGTTTGTGCTGTGGAGGAAGAAGTCCATACATCACTTTTTCACAATCACTTTTATCAGTGACATGATGATGCATTTCAAATTGATTATGCCACCTCGCCAAGATTCTTAAAAAAAATGAAAAGGCCAAACTTTATTTTATGAAGTCAGTATGCCTTTAATGGCAAACTCATCTTTCACTTTTTTTATTTTTTATAGAATTAAAAGTTTCATGCTTCCTCCCATTCCGAAACCCAAGATCAATGGAATTGACTCATGTCTCCTGAAGGTAAAATTGCCTGTAGGATGTCTGAATGGTGTCTCGGACAATAAAAGAGTTACAGCAAAAATTGACAAATTATTCAGGTTCAGAGGCTGGGGCACATCTATTCCAGTGTGCAGAATTTATATATTACATAGCATTAAAAAGAATTTACAGCATAGAAACAGGCCATTTGGCCCATCTGGAGTATGCGAGTGTTTATGCTCCACACGAGCCTCTTCCCACCCTATCTCATCGAACCCTATCTGCATATCCTTCTATTCCTTTCTCCCTCATGTGTTTATCTAGCTTCCCCTTAAATGCATCTATGCTTCTTGCCTCAACCACTACCTGTGG